>NC_086451.1:225518997-225828997 GCF_028390025.1 Pseudophryne corroboree | reverse complement strand
CCCCCCCGGTATCCCCCCAGCACACTAAAAATTTACCTGTAACCAGGCCTGAGCCTATCTGGTAATAGAATTTCAGAGAATTGGTCACACGTGTTTGCAAAGACGTCTAGCTGCTGAGCCTCGCCAAGGCTTCTGTCTTATGATGCTCATAGTGGGCTTCCCAGTCCTTGTACATTAATATGCACTGATACACACCAGGGAGGGGCTGACAGTAGCATAAGCAAAGAGTCACTATGCGACTTCAGCAAAAAACGCTTACATGGTGTCAGCAGAGTGAGACTCAGATATAGCCCCTAAGTCATCTGGGAAGTGACAATGTCCAAAAACTGTTAGATTGTATGGTGATAGGAATGCCTGTAAACCATACCTCCCAACTGTCCCGATTTTCGCGGGACAGTCCCATTTTTTTGGGACTGTCCCACCCATGGGCCGCAGCGTCCCGTGGTGGGGGGCAGTTGGGAGGCTCCTGCACTCGCTGCTCTGCTTAGCAGAGCAGCGGTGAATAGACGCTGTGCGCATGCGCACAGCATCTATTTAGTGGAGACAAGAGGAGAGGGGGGATGCCAGCAGCTCACAGAGTGCTGGGCATGCCCCCTCAGTGATGAAAATGGGGGCGTGGCTCATGATTGCCGGCCCTCCGCGAAGCCACACACCTTTTCCCATAGGTCATGCCCCCTTATCGGGCGGGCGTGCGCTTCGTGCGCGCAGGTGTCCTTCCTTCTGATGAACAGAAGTTGAGAGGTATGTGTAAACAACTCTGAAAGGCCAGAGTGTGAGAGTTGTATCATGGAATAACAAGCACTGTGTCAATTTCCAAAAATCAACATCCAGAACTGAAAACCACTAGCATTAGTGCACATAGAAATGTGTGGGCAGATGGAGGTGGAGTTGTACAGTATAATGGTTACAAATATTATGTGGCACTGACTACGCTACACAAATGACACACGTGTACTCATTAAAAATAGGAGTGAAGTAATTGTTAAAATTGTACAAAACATGGTGGAGACCCAAAATGACATCAGACTGAAAGTTCTAAGGTCTGTCAATGGCAAATAATATGACAATAAGAAACATGTACTACAGCATCAGTCGACTGTAGCTTACACTCCTGAACAAAATGGTGTCAGTGAGAGTGCAAATAGGACACATGTGGAAGGGGCACTTACACTGCTAAGTGATGAGGGTCTGACTAAAAGATTCTTAGTAAAGGCGTTCCTCACTGCACTTATCTTATGGATCATGTGCCAATCGTGGCCATGAAAGCTAAAACACCTGAGTAAGCCTTGTCAAAGAGAAAGCATAGTGTCATCGCTAGTTGTCAGGTGTAAGGCATACATATACACACACCCACACTCCCAGAGAGAAAGGACGCAAGCCCTGAAGTCAGTCCCATGCATCAGGCTAGGATACTAGGGTAAGTAGGTGGGCAGGCTCATATACTGGCCAATATATGCCAAGAACCTCAAATATTATGGTTGTTATAATTTTAATGGTGTATGGTGCACATGCACCCTTGTTCCTATAGTGTAGTACTAAGTAGTAGCAAGGTAGCACATCCCATTATACGAAGCTAGGGTGTGCAAGTCCAGGCCCCCTCTCTACAATATAGGATACTGTTCTGAGAGCAAACAATATTGTGTCAAAATGTATCATAGCAAGAGACCGAAGGGCCTGATTCAGAGCAACATGCAATGCAGATGTTAACATAGTTGCAACTGCACTAACGCAAAAAGTAAAAAAACTCCTACTGTATGGCCCATGTGTTACACAGAGTGTACACACAAAGGGGTTGCTGCCATAGAGATGCATGGTATCAGAAGTGTTTTGAAAAAAGTGATGGGCATTCCTGGTAAGTGACTTGGTGGTGACCAGAAATGCATGCAAACATAGGGGGTAATTGAGACTGCATCGCTGCAGCGGCAGTGATCGCAGTCTAAATTACTATGCGCTGTGCGCATGCACGGCGGGTGCACTGCGCATGTGCAGCCAGTGAGATACAAAAGCATCTCACTGGTGCGATCGCCTCTGCCTGATTGACAGCAGAGGCGGTCGCAGGGCGGGAGGGGGCGTGCCAATGGGGTTCACTACGGCTGGCCGGCGGTCGGGCTCCCGGCGACCAGCATCCCGGCGCCGGGAGCCCGACCGCCGGCTTACCGACAGCTTGGCGAGCGCAAATGAGCCCCTTGCGGGCTCGCTGCGCTCGCCACGCTACGGGCACGGTGGCGCGCTACGCGCGCCACACTATTTTATTCTCCCTCTATGGGGGTCGTGGACCCCCACGAGGGAAAATAATTGTCGGTATGCCGGCTGTCGGGCTCCCGGCGCCGGTATACTGAGCGCCGGGAGCCCGACCGCCGGCAAACAGAAGACCACCCGTGCCAATGGTGTTAGACCGCCGTTTGCGGGGCGCGGTCCGGACAACGGAGGTATGTCTGGACCGTTGGGGGGGGGGGGGGGGGCTCTGCGGCTGCGTTACACCACACACAACCACTGTGACCCAGGACACGGCGGTTAGCCCCCTGCCGACGCGCAGAAGCTGCGCTGGCAGGGAGCTACTTGTCATGTACAAAAGCACGCCACCATGCAATGCTTTTGTACCTGTGCAGGGGGGGGGGGGGGCATCTACGATCAGGTCTGAATTACCCCCATAGTCCATTTAACAGCCATGTTATGGGAGTGTTGCGGACATGTCACTAAAAGTGGCTGTATGCATTGACACACAGGCACAGGCATAGGAGGCCATACACAGACTGAGAGAGTGCAAGATTTGATGGTGTGACCGATGGTGGTATCTAAGTAATCAGTATTAGTGCATGTACAGATGCAGAAAGTGGGCATCTCAGTCCTTGCAAATTTAGCCACACATTCGTGGATCGGTATGAAATACCTCCAATCAAAATCCCGACGTTCAAAATCCCGACAAGGTCAAAATACCGACAAGGTCAAAATACCGACATTTAAAATACCGACAAGGTCAAAATACCGACATGTAAAATGCCGACAGGTCAAAATACCGACACACATTTTCTTGTTGTTTTTTGTGTGCATATCGACATAAGTCAACATGGACACCATATAAAGTGTACCGCGTCCCCTTGCATGGCTCGCTGCGCTCGCCATGCTTCGGGCACACTATTATATTCCCCCTCCAGGTGCACTGGGATGGTAAAGTATAAACAAGTCGGTTTCAATTAAAAAAATCATGAAAAACTCATGTCGGTATTTTGACCTGTCGGCATTTTACATGTCGGTATTTTGACCTTGTCGGTATTTTAAATGTCGGTATTTTGTCCATGTCGGGATTTTGACCTTGTCAGGATTTTGACCATCGGTCAATTGGTGTCGGGATTTTGAACGTCGGGATTTTGATTGGAGGTAAACTGACTGCATCCCAGTTATATACAAGGGAAGGAGTTTGTAGCAGCATTTGCATAAAGTCGCAGATGGTGCACTTTACATCCACCGCTGAATTTGTCCCTAGTGTTTCACTAGGCAATATATGCTAAAGATGCACTGGATATTGGGGGTCATTCCGAGTTGTTCGCTCGCAAGCAGCTTTTAGCAGCTTTGCACACGCTAAGCCGCCGCCTACTGGGAGTGAATCTTAGCTTATCAAAATTGCGAACGAAAGATTAGCAGAATTGCGAATAGACACTTCTTAGCAGTTTCTGAGTAGCTCCAGACTTACTCGGCATCTGCGATCAGTTCAGTCAGTTTCGTTCCTGGTTTGACGTCACAAACACACCCAGCGTTCGCCCAGACACTCCTCCGTTTCTCCAGCCACTCTCGCGTTTTTCCCAGACACGGTAGCGTTTTTTCGCACACACCCATAAAACGGCCAGTTTCCGCCCAGAAACACCCACTTCCTGTCAATCACACTACGATCACCAGAACGAAGAAAAAAACCTTGTAATGCCGTGAGTAAAATACCTAACTGCATAGCAAATTTACAGCGGACATTGCGCATGCGCATTAGCGACTAATCGCTCCGTTGCGAGAAAAAAATAACGAGTGAACAACTCGGAATGACCCCCATTGTACCACCACAAAAGCTTGTGATGCTAGATGTAACAGCCACTAGAAATGTGAGTGAAAGTGAAAATACAACTATAGGGGGTCATTCCGAGTTGTTCGCTCGGTAAATTTTTCGCATCGCAGCGATTTTCCGCTTAGTGCGCATGCGCAATGTCCGCAGTGCGACTGCGCAAAGTAAATTTGCTATGCAGTTAGGTTTTTTACTCACGTTTTTTTCTTCGTTCTGGTGATCGTAATGTGATTGACAGGAAGTGGGTGTTTCTGGGCGGAAACTGGCCGTTTTATGGGAGTGTGTGAAAAAACGCTACCGTTTCTGGGAAAAACGCGGGAGTGGCTGGAGAAACGGAGGAGTGTCTGGGCGAACGCTGGGTGTGCTTATGACGTCAAACCAGGAACGACAAGCACTGAACTGATCGCAGATGCCGAGTAAGTCTCAAGCTACTCAGAAACTGCACAGAGATGTCTTTTCGCTATATTGCGAATCTTTCGTTCGCAATTTTAAGAAGCTAAGATTCACTCCCAGTAGGCGGCGGCTTAGCGTGTGTAAAGCTGCTAAAAGCAGCTTGCGAGCGAACAACTCGGAATGAGGGCCTTATTAGTTCATTATTAGGATGTGCAAATACAGAGAAGCAATTCTTGAGGAATAACAAGGGCAAACCCTGCAGGAGATGTTATGAGGAATTTGCAAACCTTGTATCTTGTGAACCTCAAAATATGCATAAAGCAAAAACAAGCAGTGTTGGGAAGGAGTGGAAATCTGAAATTGGTAAAGAATTATCAGCATTGGATGAAAGTGACACGTGGACCATTGTCAACAAACCAAGTAATTGTTAAGCCATACAAAACAAGTGGGTTTTTTGCAAGAAACTCCACACAGATAAGTCTCTGGCTTGCTACAAAATCTGGCTTGTTGCTAAGGCATACACTCAGAAATCTGGTATCAATTATGAGGAATTCTCACCTGTCGTAAGGTCCAGTACATTACATCTAACCAGTGCCATATTTGTTTTAAATGATTAAGTGCTGTTTCGATTAGACTTTAATATTGTATTCTTAAATGGGGAGTTAGTAGAAAAAAAGCTACATTATATGGAACCTCTTGAACATTCCAACAGTGATGCGTTTCCAGAGGAAAAAGTAGTTTTTTTAAATTGTGTTCATTGTTGGTACATAAAGTGGGATACTCTTCTGCTGGAATAAACTTTGTGTGATCAGAGACTGACCATAAATTGTCTAGCTGGAAAAATGTACAGACCAAGAAAGTCAAATATTATATGTGACATCATTACTAAGTGAGAAGTTCAAGCTGAAAATCTTGGCCCAGCGCGCCAACTGTTAGGTCTGAAAATTCTGCAAGACCAACAGGCTGGGACTGTAACTGTTGACCAGATTGATAAATTGAGGTAATGCTTATTGAGGCAATGCTTACACATTGGGCCTGAGTCAGAGGTGGACGCTTACTGAACGCAATGCCGATGTTTGCGTAGTTTAGTGATTATTTGCTACTGTGCAAATGCAAATCATTCTGAAAACCCTACAGCGCATGTGTTCTCCTGACTGTATACACATAAGTGCTAATACATACAGAGATGACAAGGTGAAGCAATGGGTGTTTCTGGCCGGTGTCTGGGAGGTGAACTCAAGTGAGTGTGAAAGAAGGCCACCGAATGGGCATGAAATGGAAGTGTTGTGGGTGTGTCACTGCTAGAGAATGCATTCTCAGATAGAAAGCTGCTTCCAGAGGCCATGTTCAGATGGAGAAACTGTACCTGCCATAGGCTGGCACATCTGTTGATACTAGATGTGATGGTGGACTGGCTGGAACCACTGTGGGTGCTATAATGATTGGAATTTATAATCCAAAATGGCTGCATCAACCATGTGTTAAGTTTCTATATTTCCTGCAGATCTAAACCTCTGTAATGTTTATGGTTTCTGTATTATTTGTAAATGTGAACCTCTGTATTATGAGCCTAATTCATGTTTGTACCCAAAGGCTGATTATCACACAACAGTGCGATTATCACCAGAGTGCGCATGTGCTGCAATCGCACTGAAAATGCATGAAGCTGCCACTGTGATCTCGTTTGCAATGAGGATTTCATGGAGAAGTGATTGATAGGAAGTGACCATTTGGAGGTGTTAACAGAGGTGTTGGAAAAACGCAGGGGTGTTATGGCCGTTTTCGGGCGTGTTTCTGCCATCAACTGCGAGCTTGTATGTGCAAAAACATGGCACCTGCATCGATTCTGCTGTGTCCTGTCTGCGTAGCCATAGGTCTACCCTTAGCCACGATGTTCCTCATTTTTGCATATAGGCTGCAAAAGTTAACGCAATTATGAATGAGTTTGCGATGGCTCCAGTGGGCGTCTGTTTTGATTTCTATGCAGCAGCTTCATTTGCTAACATTAGCAGCTTCATAGACTAGAAAATTGCAATTGCGTACAAACATGAATTAGGCCCTATGTTTATGATATCTGTAAATTGTGTTCCGAAGAAAAGCACAGTATAAATCTATTATTATAATTGTTAAGTCCTTCATGTTGGATGCAAAGACAGTAAATACGCCCATTGATAAAAGTTTTAGGGGTCTATTCATGAAGCAGTGAAAAGGGTGGAGAAGTGAGCCAGTGGAGAAGTTGCCCATGGCAACCAATCAGCATTGCAGTAACATTAATAATTTGCATACTATACAATTGTATGGAGCAGCTGATTGGATGCCAAGGGCAACTTCTCCATAGGCTCACTTCTCAAATCTTTTCAATGCTTCATGAATAGACCTCTTATAATCAACAAAGCTGTGTGTCCAACCACAGAGGCACGCTCTGTTGTGCTATCTCCCGTTCCTCCATGCTGCCATCAGTGCGAGCCCCGGATTATGCCCTACTAATCATGCATGAGTTTCCGTGCGTCTGTTGTTCCGAATACTCCTGTATTGCAGATGTGTACGCTGCCACTGAGTACATCTTCTTACAATGTATATGCTGCTGCACATTAACCTTGTGTATACTCCTTTTAACCCTGTGGACTCTTGTCATCAAGCCCTGTTCCTGGTAAAGACATGCTCCATGTGGACTCACATCCATCACCTACCTTTGACACTTTCCAATACAATTAGCCAGGACTGAAAAATAAGGACATTTCCAGGGACAGAAGAGTACAGCTTAACAATCTGTAGCATTTGTCAGTGTCTGTAAAAATTAGGAAGAGGTGGTAACAATGACTAATGCTATGTATCCTGAAAGCACATAGGCATTTCTTCATGTAAATGCAGAAAGAGCAGTTGTCATTGCTGCACTATAGTATGGAGCAGGGCCGTAATTAAGTGTGTGTGGAGTGTGCTCCACACACAGCGCTGCAGGGTAGGGGGCGCTGTTAGCAGCACTTGTCAATTATGAATTATCTAATTACTTTCACTTGCAGTTTTCCCCCTTTCTGAAGCCCAGCATCTCCTGAACGCCCCTATCTCCTACACCCACCCTTTTTGTCACTAATACCAATACAGCATTCATGGACTTGACTTGATAACTCTTTGTTGTTCAGTCGCACTGTCCTTTATTACAATTCGGAATGTTCATGTGCCCGGGATTCAAACCCTTTGTCTACGACATTGCAGTCGGACACTCCATTCATTGAGCTATCTGCCCTTGCATAGAAAGCTAGAGAATTCCAAGCTGCGAGTTTTAACTATTTGAAGCTTACCTTGTACTTTGTGAAGGGGTGATCGGCGTTGTGGCTGGGCAGATCTATGTAGTGTGTGGTTGCAAGGGAGTGGATGTGTGGCTGCATACTGCATGGATCTGCTCGATTATGGTGCTGGTTATATTTTTAAGGTGTACAGGTCACTTCATATAGTTTTAAATCTCATAGTTTTTATGTGGGATCAAGTGGTTCGGTGGGTGGGGTGTTTGGCTGAGATGAAGCAGGTTGTGGGTTTGAGTCCTGTATGTGGAGGTATATTGAAATGTGTTATTTAATAAGGGGTATTGTGGCTAAATGACAGCAAGCTCTTGGATTGAGTGCATTAATGTTGTATTCAGAGTATTTGTGTCCAAATCCATTTTCCATGCATTGCTCTATAAATGTTTGTGTGCGTATATGTCATGCTCCTTCCCCTGCAAGGCATGCACCTTATGTCCTGATTAGATAAATGAGGAGGGGGGGGTGCGCCAATTCACTTTCTTGCACAGGGCACCAAAAAGACTATTTACGCCACTGGTACGGAGTACTATCTGCTTATCCTCATGCATTACTTTCCTGAGGTGACTGTGCACAGCATTGCATCACATTATTGGGCAGCTTACACTTCATAGCTGCTCATTACAGTGAATTCAGCTATCTCTTATTTCGCGTCCCACTGTCAAGTACTATTTTACTCCCTCTTTGCCCCCCCCCCCCCCAATAGAAATTTAATTTCCCCTTCAAAAAGTGACAGGACTAATTGCTCATTGCAGGATTTCTTTGGCATACAGGAAGTACGTATGCAGAAGAAATGCAAAGCCCCCTCACCTCTGTGTGATTAATTACACCCCTTGCTCTGGCACTCTTTCACCCCCAGCCATAATTCAAAGCCTGGGAGAAAATTTAGGTTTTTCTTCTCCTGTACAGTTTAATTAATTACACATGTCTCCGCTTCACATGTGCCAGGGAAGAAAATCTTTTGTTTTTCTTCCCCAATTATTTTCTGTCCCTTTCCGTAGAGGTGACAGCGGTGAGAGAAATAAGCGGAAGCTCTGATGTCAAGTTTTTATGTGCAGATTTGCTCATTCACTATCACGGACAGATATTCACATGCAAGGTGTGAACTTATGAATAGTAGTGCAGATCCCCAAATGGGTCACATTACACTTTTTGGGGATCTGTCAAAGTAAAAGTGTTATTCTAAATGGTGCTTCAAATTTCTTACCCATCTTTGTGTAAAATATTGCAGATTTATAGAAACATTATCCTAGTTGGCATCAATTACTGCAAACCGAGGGGTTAAAACAGCTTTATTTTATCCTTTGTATTACAGGTATCTCTATAGGATGTTTCTTAACAACCTGTCTTGTGGATGCTGAGATTCTGAGCTGCAAACACAGGGGCTTATAGCCTTCTTACTATTTCTCTTTGTCTATGGATTGGGAACAAGACACTTTAGAAGGGGCTGTTTCACTAGGGTATCAATGCTTATATCTCCGGCCCCACCGCCTCTTGAATTTCAGGCCCTTATCTTAGTTTTCCTGAAAGGCTGTGCTTGTTCGAGTAATGGCTAATGAATAGGCACGCACAGCCATGAAATGGGAAATAACGGCATAGCTTAATCAGGCATTCAACCTCATGCCTTTCTTATCAAGCGTGGAGAGAAACGGACCTCATGAAACTGTTAACCTTTTTAGCACAAGATTTGGGGAGTTAGTGTGTCATGCAATGCTATTACATTCTCCTCAAATGCCTGTGGTGGTGAAATGGTTAATGTGTTCTGACTAACCATAGACAGGCAAAATACGTGGCCTATAATAGTATTTGTTAACATATTTTAGTGCCAGCACATTGCATTGCAGTTTGTCAGTGGAAAGACCCTCTGGCACTTGCTGATAAAAAAAATCCTTCGTCACAAGGCGCTCTGGATGTCTTTGGCATCTGCTTGTGAAAAATAAGTCTTGGTGTTGGGGCAGGTGAGAGCTGCTATGAACTAGGCAGCTCTTACTTTCACTTGCACAGCTGAGTGGAGTTAATAGTCTGAACATAACCCAAGCAGGCACTTTGCTATTTGTTACCATGATAAGGGACCAAGGGAAAACAGCCAATCAGATAACGGTGTTACAGGAACTGTGCTTGACTAGGATTTAAAACTGATTATTTTTTTTTATCACTGCAAAGAAAAAGGCATCGGTTGTCTGTGTCACTTTTCCATGTTATTTTACATTCGTTCTTATCTGTTATGTAAAAATAAATAGCCAAAAGGAAGAGAGAAGTAACATTCTGTATGCAGGAGATGACAACGAGAGGCATTCCTGGTGGGAATCTAGACATTTATTGCAATTCAGAGTGTTGCTGACATTATTATGAGATATGAATTGCAGGCAAAAGATAAATTGGGACTTACTTTGTTTTGGAAATTCCTTAATAATACTTTATCTGAATGTGTCCATGATTCAGTATGAGAAAAGCCTCTAACTCTGTCAAAATTTCCAGACATCTTTGACACACTTACAGATATCAATGGTTATGATTGTGACTCGGAATTTGGAATTGTAAAAAGATAACTCACTTGGGCCCTGTTTATATACGTCGATAACAGAGTTTACATAAATGTAGATGGCACATGGGTAGGCCTTGCCTTTACTGTTCTGCCCTAATTCTTTCTGCATCCTGATGTGTAGCCAATAATAACAGTTTTGGAAATGATGGGTATTACCTAATATACATGACAAGTGACAATGATAAATGCATAATGTTGTAACATACAGAGAATCTGTATACAAACATATAACATTGTTCTGCTTTCTGTGTGAGTCTACCTTTAGCACTCATCCTTTCACCGTCATAATATACTGTATTGTTAGTGTACAGTACTTTAATTTATGAATGAGTCATTTGGAATGTGGCGGAATGTTGAAGCTGATTCGGTTATTAGTGATGTCTTTGCAATATCTCTAAGTAGCAGCTATTTAGTTCGTGAGTTGTATTAATGGTATTTCTCTCTGAGGTGTAGGTGCAATCGGTTAGGGGATTATTGGACTGTATACATTTTTTATTTAATCTCTAAATTATTATCTGAGTATTGGGGGCTCTTCTGCTTCTGCTCCTCGAAAGAGTGGTGTCTTTTTTTTTAATTCAGCTTTTCCTGTCTACCCTTCTTCATTTCACACGCTTTTAATCTTCCTAGCTGGAGCCCAGCTGATAAAGAAAAGAAATAGGTGTATACTTCTAAAAATAGGATTTTAATTACCCACCGGTAAATCCTTTTCTCGTAGTCTGTAAAGGATACTGGGGTCCATTTAGTACCATGGGGGTATAGACAGGTTCACTAGGAGCCATGGGCATTTTAAGAATTTGATAGCGTGGGCTGGCTCCTCCCTCTATGCCCCTTCTACCAGACTCAGTCTAGGAAACTGTGCCCGAGGAGACGGAGATACTTTGAGAGAAGGATAGATAAGGACAGTGGTGAGATTCTGAACCAGCACACACAACAAGAGGAAAGCCAAGCTAACCAAACTTGAAACAGGAACAGCAACCGCTGAACCAACATTACTTAACCAAGTAACAGTGCAGGAAGATCGAAGCACTGGTCGGGCGCCCAGTATCCTCTACAGACTACAAGAAAAAGATTTACCGGTAGGTAATTAAAATCCTATTTTGTCTTACATCCTAGAGGATACTGGGGTCCATTTAGTACCATGGGGATGTACCAAAACTCCCAAACCGGGTGGGAGAGTGCTGAGGTTCCTGCAGAACTGATTGACCAAACTGAAGGTCCTCAGAGGCCAAAGTATCGAACTTGTAGAATTTAGCAAATGTGTTTGAACCTGACCAAGTAGCTGCTCGGCAGAGCTGTAAAGCCGAGACATCCCGGGCAGCCGCCCAGGAAGAACCCACCGACCTAGTAGAGTGGGCCTGTACAGATTTTGGACATGGCAAACCTGCCATGGAATAAGCATGCTAGATAGTATGCCTGATCCAGCGTGCAATGGACTGCTTTGACGCAGGACACCAAATTTTATTGGGATCATAAAGACCAAACAGCGAGTCCGATTTTCTGTGACGAGCTGTTCGCTTGACATACACATTCAAAGCCCTCACAACATCCAAAGACTTTGAAGTAGCAGAGGTGTCGGTGACAACCAGAACCACAATAGGTTGGTTGATGTGAAATTCAGACACCACTTTAGGAAGAAATTGCTGACAAGTTCTGAGTTCAGCTCTGTCCGCATGGAAAATTAAATAGTGATGAGCGGGTTCGGTTCCTGGGGAATCCGAACCCCCCCGAACTTCACCCTTTTTACACGGGTCCGAGGCAGACTCGGATCCTCCCGCCTTGCTCGGTTAACCCGAGCGTGCCTGAACGTCATCATCCCGCTGTCGGATTCTCGCAAGATTCAGATTCTAAATAAGGAGCCGCGCGTCGCCGCCATTTTTCACTCGTGCATTGGAAATGATAGTGAGAGGTCGTGGCTGGCGTCCTCTCACTTTGTTTCAGGGGGCTGCAGTGCAAATATCTTTATTCTGGGGACCAGCAGTATTATAGGAGGAGTACAGTGCAGAGTTTTGCTGACCAGTGACCACCAGTATTATACGTTCTCTGCCTGAAAAACGCTCCATATCTGTGCTCAGTGTGCTGCATATATCTGTGCTCACACTGCTTTATTGTGGGGACTGGGGACCACCAGTATTATATAGGAGGAGTACAGTGCAGAGTTTTTCTGACCAGTGACCACCAGTAATATACGTTCTCTGCCTGAAAAATGCTCCATATCTATGCTCAGTGTGCTGCATATATCTGTGCTCACACTGCTTTATTGTGGGGACTGGGGACCAGCAATATTATATAGGAGGAGTACAGTGCAGAGTTTTGCTGACCAGTGACCACCAGTATTATACGTTCTCTGCCTGAAAAATGCTCCATATCTGTGCTCAGTGTGATGCATATATCTGTGCTCACACTGCTTTATTGTGGGGACTGGGGACCACCAGTATTATATAGGAGGAGTACAGTGCAGAGTTTTGCTGACCAGTGACTACCAGTATTATACGTTCCCTGCCTGAAAAACGCTCCATATCTGTGCTGCATTGTAGTATATAGTAGGAGTACAGTGCAGAATTTTGCTGACCACCATTATATAATATATAGAAGTACGGTACAGAAGGCCACTGCTCTACCTACCTCTGTGTTGTCAAGTATACTATCCATCCATACCTGTGGTGCATTTCAGTTTTGCACAGTTTGCTGACCACCAGTATATAATATATAGCAGTACGGTACAGTAGGCCACTGCTCTAACTACCTCTGTGTCGTCAAGTATACTATCCATCCATACCTGTGGTGCATTTCAGTTTTGCACAGTTTGCTGACCACCAGTATATAATATATAGCAGTACGGTACAGTAGGCCACTGCTCTACCTACCTCTGTGTCGTCAAGTATACTATCCATCCATACCTGTGGTGCATTTCAGTTTTGCAGTTTGCTGACCACCAGTATATAATATATAGCAGTACGGTAAGTAGGCCACTGCTCTACCTACCTCTGTGTCGTCAAGTATACTATCCATCCATACCTGTGGTGCATTTCAGTTTTGCACAATTTGCTGAACACCAGTATATAATATATAGCAGTGCGGTACAGTAGGCCACTGCTCTACCTACCTCTGTGTCGTCAAGTATACTATCCATCCATACCTGTGGTGCATTTCAGTTTTGCGCAGTATATATAGTAGTAGGCCATTGCTATTGATACTGGCATATAATTCCACACATTAAAAAATGGAGAACAAAAATGTGGAGGGTAAAATAGGGAAAAATCAAGATCCACTTCCACCTCGTGCTGAAGCTGCTGCCACTAGTCAAGGCTGAGATGATGAAATGCCATCAACGTCGTCTGCCAAGGCCGATGCCCAATATCATAGTAGAGAGCATGTAAAATCCAAAAAACAAAAGTTCAGTAAAATTACCCAAAAATCAAAATTAAAAGCGTCTGAGGAGAAGCGTAAACTTGCCAATATGCCATTTACGACACGGAGTGGCAAGGAACGGCTGAGGCCCTGGCCTATGTTCATGGCTAGTGGTTCAGCTTCACATGAGGATGGAAGCACTCATTCTCTCGCTGGAAAAATGAAAAGACTTAAGCTGGCAAAAGCACAGCAAAGAACTGTGCGTTCTTCTAAATCACAAATCCCCAAGGAGAGTCCAATTGTGTCGGCTGTGATGCCTGACCTTCCCAACACTGGATGGGAAGAGGTGACACCTTCCACCATTTGCACGCCCCCTGCAAGTGCTGGAAGGAGCACCCGCAGTCCAGTTCCTGATAGTCAAATTGAAGATGTCACTGTTGAAGTACATCAGGATGAGGATATGGGTGTTGCTGGCGCTGAGGAGGAAATTGACAAGGAGGATTCTGATGGTGAGGTGGTTTGTTTAAGTCAGGCACCCGGGGAGACACCTGTTGTCCATGGGACGAATATGGCCATTGACATGCCTTGTCAAATAACAAAAACAATCACCTCTTCGGTGTGGAATTATTTTAACACAAATGCGGACAACAGGTGTCAAGCCATGTGTTGCCTTTGTCAAGCTGTAGTAAGTAGGGGTAAGGACGTTAACCACCTCGGAACATCCTCCCTTATACGTCGCCTGCGAGCGCATTCATCATAAGTCAATGACAAGTTCAAAAACTTTGGATGACAGCGGAAGCAGTCCACTGACCACTAAATCTCTTCCTCTTGTAACCAAGGTCCTGCAAACCACACCACCAACTCCCTCAGTGTCAATTTCCTCCTTACACAGGAAAGCCAATAGTCCTGCAGACCATGTCACTGGCAAGTCTGACGAGTCCTCTCCTGCCTGGGATTCCTCCGATGCATCCTTGAGTGTAACGCCTACTGCTGCTGGCGCTGCTGTTGTTGCTGCTGGGAGTCGATTGTCATCCCAGAGGGGAAGTTGGAAGACCACTTGTACTACTTCCAGTTAGCAATTGACTGTCCAACAGTCCTTTGCGAGGAAGATGAAATATCATAGCAGTCATCCTGCTGCAAAGCGGATAACTCAGGCCTTGGCAGCCTGGGCGGTGAGAAACGTGTTTCCGTTATCCACCGTTAATTCACAGGCAACTACAGACTTGATTAAGGTACTGTGTCCCCGGTACCAAATACCATCTAGGTTCCATTTCTCTAGGCAAGCGATACCGAAAATGTACACAGACCTCAGAAAAAGAGTCACCAGTGTCCTAAAAAATGCAGTTGTACCCAATGTCCACTTAACCACGGACATGTGGACAAGTGGAGCAGGGCAGACTCAGGACTATATGACTGCGACAGCCCACTGGGTAGATGTATTGCCTCCCGCAGCAAGAACAGCAGCGGCGGCACCAGTAGCAGCATCTCGCAATAGCCAACTTGTTCCTAGGCAGGCTACGCTTTGTATCACCGCTTTCCAGAAGAGGCACACAGCTGACAACCTCTTACGGAAACTGAGGAACATCATCGCAGAATAGCTTACCCCAAATGGACTCTCCTGGGGATTTGTGACATCGGACAACGCCAGCAATATTGTGCGTGCATTACATCTGGGCAAATTCCAGCACGTCCCATGTTTTGCACATACATTGAATTTGGTGGTGCAAAATTATTTAAAAAACAACAGGGGCATGCAAGAGATGCTGTCGGTGGCCCGAAGAATTGCGGGCCACTTTCGGTATTCAGCCACCGCGTGCCGAAGACTGGAGCACCAGCAAACAGTCCTGAACCTGCCCTGTCATCATCTGAAGCAAGAGGTGGTAACGAGGTGGAATTCAACCCTCTATATGCTTCAGAGGATGGAGGAGCAGCAAAAGGCCATTCAAGCCTATACATCTGCCTACGATATAGGCAAAGGAGGGGGAATGCACCTGACTCAAGCACAGTGGAGAATGATTTCAACGTTGTGCAAGGTTCTGCAACCCTTTGAACTTGCCACATGGAAGTCAGTTCAGACACTGCCAGCCTGAGTCAGGTCATTCCCCTCATCAGGCTTTTGCAGAAGAAGCTGGAGACATTGAAGGAGGAGCTAAAACATAGCGATTCCGCTAGGCATGTGGGACTTGTGGATGGAGCCCTTAATTCGCTTAACCAGGATTCATGGGTGGTCAATCTGTTGAAATCAAAGCCCTACATTTTGGCCACCGTGCTCGATCCTAGATTTAAAACCTACGTTGGATCTCTCTTTCCGGCAGACACAAGTCTGCAGAGGTTCAAAGACCTGCTGGTGAGAAAATTGTCAAGTCAAGCGGAACGTGACCCGTCAACAGCTGCTCCTTCACATTCTCCCGCAACTGGGGGTGCGAGGAAAAGGCTAAGAATTCCGAGCCCACCCGCTGGCGGTGATGCAGGGCAGTCTGGAGTGAGTGCTGACATCTGGTCCGGACTGAAGGACCTGCCAACGATTACTGACATGTCGTCTACTGTCACTGCACATGATTCTCTCACCATTGAAAGAATGGTGGAGGATTATATGAGTGACCGCATCCAAGTAGGCACGTCAAACAGTCCGTACGTATACTGGCAGGAAAAAGAGGCAATTTGGAGGCCCTTGCAGAAACTGGCTTTATTTTACCTAAGTTGCCCCCCCTCCAGTGTGTACTCCGAAAGAGTGTTTAGTGCAGCCGGTAACCTTGTCAGCAATCGTCGTACGAGGTTACTTCCAGAAAATGTGGAGAAGATGATGTTCATCAAAATGAATTATAATCAATTCCTCCGTGGAGACATTCACCAGCAATTGCCTCCAGAAAGTACACAGGGACCTGAGATGGTGGATTCCAGTGGGGACGAATTATTAATCTGTGTGGAGGGGGATGTACACAGTGAAAGGGGTGAGGAATCGGACGATGAGGAGGAGGTGGACATCTTGCCTCTGTAGAGCCAGTTTGTGCAAGGAGAGATTGATTGCTTCTTTTTTGGTGGGGGCCCAAACCAACCAGTCATTTCAGTCACAGTTGTGTGGCAGACCCTGTCGCTGAAATGATGGGTTCGTTAAAGTGTGCATGTCCTGTTTATACAACATAAGGGTGGGTGGGAGTGCCGAAGGACAATTCCATCTTGCACCTCTTTTTTCTTTCATTTTTCTTTGCATCATGTGCTGTTTGGGGACTATTTTTTTGAAGTGCCATCCTGCCTGACACTGCAGTGCCACTCCTAGATGGGCCAGGTGTTTGTGTCGGCCACTTGTGTCGCTTAGCTTAGCCATCCAGCGACCTTTGTGCACCTCTTTTTTTCTTTGCATCATGTGCTGTTTGGGGACTATTTTTTTGAAGTGCCATCCTGCCTGACACTGCAGTGCCACTCCTAGATGGGCCCGGTGTTTGTGTCGGCCACTTGTGTCGCTTAGCTTAGCCATCCAGCGACCTTTGTGCACCTCTTTTTTTCTTTGCATCATGACTATTTTTTAAATCGACCATCCTGTCTGACACTGCAGTGCCACTCCTAGATGGGCCAGGTGTTTGTGTCGGCCACTTGGGTCGCTTAGCTTAGTCATCCAACGACCTCGGTGCAAATTTTAGGACTAAAAATAATATTGTGAGGTGTGATGTGTTCAGAATAGACTGGAAATGAGTGGAAATTATGGTTATTGAGTTTAATAATACTATGGGATCAAAATGACCCCCAAATTCTATGATTTAAGCTGTTTTTGAGGGTTTTTTGTAAAAAAACACCTGAATCCAACACACCCGAATCCGACAAAAAAATTTCAGGGAGGTTTTGCCAAAACGCGTCCGAATCCAAAACACGGCCGCGGAACCGAATCCAAAACCAAAACACAAAACCCGAAAAATGTCCAGTGCACATCACTAAAATTAAATAGGGACTTTTGTGAGACAAAGCCCCCAGCCCCGACACACGTCTTGGTGAAGCCAAGGCCAACAGTGTGACGGTCTTCCACGTAAGATATTTTACGTCCACCTCCTGTAACGGTTCAAACCAGTCCGATTGGAGAAACTGCAGCACCAAATTGAGATCCCAAGGTGCCGTGGGAGGCACAAAGGGAGGTTGGATGTGCAGAACACCTTTCAAGTACGTCTGGACCTCAGGGAGAGAAGCCAATTGTTTCTGAAAGAAAATGGACAAGGCCGAAATCTGGACTTTTATGGAGCCCAGACGCAGGCCCACATCCACACCTGACTACAGAAAAAGCAGGAATCGTCTCAGATGAAATTCGACCGCAGAATTATTTCTGCTCTCACACCAAGAGACGTATTTCTTTCAAATACGATGGTAATGCTTAGACGTTACCCCCTTTCTGGCTTGGATCAAAGTCAGAATAACCTTGTTAGGGATCCCTCTCCTGGCTAGAATCAGCTGTTCAACTTCCATGACATCAAATGTTACCGCAGTAAGTCCTGATAGACGAACGGACCCTGTTGCAGAAGTTCCTCGCGAAGAGGTAGAGGCCACGGATCTTCGAGGAGCATCTCCAGAAGGTCGGCGTACCAGGCCCGTCTTGGCCAGTCCAGAGCAATAAGTAATGCTTGAAACTTTTCCCTTTTTATTCGCTTAATAATTTTTGGGATCATAGGAAGTGGAGGAAACACGTACACCACCTGATAGACCCATGGAGTCGTCAGAGCGTCTACCGCCACTGCCTGTGCGTCTCTCAACCTGGAACAATTTCTTCTCTCACACCAAGAGACGTATTTCTTCCAAATACGATGGTAATGCTTAGACGTTACCCCCTTTCTGGGTTGGATCAAAGTCAGAATAACCTTGTTAGGGATCCCTCTCCTGGTTAGAATCAGCTGTTCAACGTCCATGACGTCAAATGTTGCCACAGTAAGTCCTGATAGACGAACGGACCCTGTTGCAGAAGTTCCTCGCGAAGAGGTAGAGGCCACGGATCTTCGAGGAGCATCTCCAGAAGGTCCGCATACCAGGCCCATCTTGGCCAGTCCGGAGCAATGAGTATTGCTTGAACCTTTTCCCTTTATATTCGCTTAATAATTTTTGGGGTCAGAGGAAGTGGAGGAAACACGTACACCATCTGATAGACCCATGGAGTCGTCAGAGCGTCTACCGCCACTGCCTGTGCGTCTCTCGACCTGGAACAATACCGCCTGAGCTTCTTGTTGAGACGAGAGGCCATCATGTCAATCTGTGGATATCCCCACCGACGTGTCAAGCACCTGAACACTTCCGGGTGAAGGCCCCACTCCCCCGGGTGCAGGTCATGTCTGCTGAGGAAGTCTGCTTCCCAGTTATCTACTCCCGGAATGAAGACCGCTGACAACACCACAGCGTTTTTTTCTGCCAAGAGGAGAATTCTTGACACCTCTGAAATTGCTGCTCTGCTTTTCATTCCGCCCTGTCGGTTTATGTATGTTACTGCCGTCACATTGTCTGATTGGACCTGAATTGCCCGATCTTGAAGAAGATGTGAGGCCTGCAGAAGAGCATTGTATATGGCCCCGAGTTCCAGAATGTTGATTGGAAGGATGACTTCCAGACTTGACCATCTTCCTTGAAACTGCACCCCCTGAATGACTGCTCCCCAACCCCTGAGGCTTGCGTCTGTGGTTAACAGAATCCAGTTCTGAATTCCGAACCTCTGACCCTCGACGAGGTGAGAAGTCTGTAGCCACTACAGAAGGGAGATCCTGGCCTTTGTCGACAGACGGATCCTCTGGTGCATGTGAAGATGCGATCCAGACCATTTGTCCAACAGATCGAGCTGGAAGGGTCTTGCGTGAAACCTTCCGTATTGAAGTGCCTCATAAGAGGCCACCATTTTCCCCAGAAGGATAATGCAAAGATGCACTGATACCCGGGTTGGCTTCAGGACGTCCCGAACCATCAACTGGATTACCAATGCCTTTTCCAACAGAAGAAACACTTTCTGTGACTCCGTGTCAAGTATCATTCCCAGGATTGGGAGCCTCTGTGTTGGCTCTAGGTGAGATTTCGTAAGATACAGAATCCACCCGTGATCTTGGAGGAGTTTGGTTGAGAGACCAATGATGTCCAGCAACCTTTCTCTGGACAGTGCTTTTATCAGGAGATCGTTCAGGTACGGAATTCTGTTCACTCCCTGTTTGCGGAGTAGAAACATCATCTCTGCCATCACGTTGGTAAACACCCTCGGTGCCGTGGAGAGACCAAATGGCAAGGCCTGGAACTGGTAGTGACAGTCCTGCAGTGCAAACCGTAGATAAGCCTGATGATGCGGCCAGAATGGAATGTGAAGGTACGCATCCTTGATATCCAGAGACACTAGGAATTCCCCTTCCTCCAGACCTGAGATCACCGCTTTCAGAGACTCCATCTTGAATTTGAACACTCGTAAGTATGGGTTCAACGACTTGAGGTTCAAAATTGGTCTCATCGAACCGTCCAGTTTCGGTACTACAACCAAGTTGGAATAATACCCCTTGTTTTGCAGATGAGGTGGAACTGGAACAATGACTTGAGTCTGTACCAGTTTTTGGATGGCATGCTGTAAAGTTATACTTGCCTCTTGTGAAACTGGTAAGCCTGATTTGAAGAATAGCTCTTGGAACTCCAATCTGTAGCCCTGGGAAATAAGATCTATGACCTAGGGATCCTGGCACGAATTTGACCAGATCTGACTGAAGAATTGTAGTCGGGCTCCAACCTGACAGCCTTCCAGGCATTTCGGTCCACCGTCATGCTGAAGGCTTTGAGGAAGCAGAGCCTGAGCTCTGTTCCTGAGCACTGGCAGTTGCTGATTTGCGTGGTTTACCTCTTGCGCCACTGGAGGATGTAGATGCACCTCTGGATTTGCCCTTGAACATCCGAAAGAACTGCAACTTAGAAGCTGAATAAGTCTTCTTGGTTGGGGGGGCTGCGGAAGCAAGATACATAGACTTACCCACAGTAGCTGTGGAGATCCATTTTTTCTATTTCATCTCCAAATAAGGCCTCCCCTGTGAATGGTAGGCCTTCCACGCCTTTCCTGGAGTCCGCGTCAGCATTCCACTGGCGTAGCCATAAGCCCCTGCGTGCCGACACTGCCATAGCAGTGCTGCGTGCATTAAGCAAGCCTATTTCTTTTATGGCTTCCACCATAAAGTTCGCAGAGTCCTGTATATGCTGCAGGAGTAAAACAACATTCCCCTACACAAGGAATCTAACCCCTCAATTAGGTTACCTGACCATTTAGCAATGGCTTTTGTTACCCACGCACATTTAATAGTGAGTCTTTGGGCCACCCCAGCAGCTGTGTACAATGATTTGAGCGTAGTCTCAATTTTACGATCAGCCGTGTCTTTCAGGGAGGCTGCACCAGGAACAGGCAATACAATTTTACGTGACAGACTAAGATGCGTCCACTATTGGTGGATTTTCCCATTTTTTTCTATCCTCCAGAGGAAAAGGAAAAGATGAGAGCAACCTTTTAGGGATCTGAAATTTCCTATCAGGATTAACCCATGGTTCTTCAAACAGGGTATTCAATTCCTTTGACACAGGAAAAGCGACTGAGGACTTCCTTTTTACATTAAAATAAGATTCCTCATACTCCTCTGACACCTTATCAGGAATATGCAGAACATCTCTGATAGCCTCTATAAGAGCCTCTATTCCCTTTGACAGAGCCGCATCCCCCCCCCCCTCCAAATCCACCTCACCCTCCTCCATGTCTGACCTGTCAGCGTCAGAGTCAGACTGCAGGATATGGGCCAGAGATCGCTTTTGCGGACAAATGGGAGGGGATTGATATGCTGTTTTGGGGACTTAGTCTCTGTTCATAAACTCATCCACAGTCTGTTTTAAGTATTGCGTCTCTTTCTCATTGCGGGACAATTTTGTAGAAAGAGTGGAGATCATTCCTTTGAGAGAATTATCCCACTCTGGTTGAGCCCCACTATTCTGTGAACCCTGAGTACCCAGTAGTGAGCCCCCTGGTGAAGAGGAACACTCTGCTGTACAAAAAATGAGATTTATGGTAAGAACTTACCATTGTAAAATCTCTTTCTGTGAGGTACACTGGGCTCCACAAGGAATTACATTGGGGTGTAGAGTAGGATCTTGATCCGAGGCACCAACAGGCTCAAAGCTTTTGACTAGAAATGTGCACCGGAAATTTTTCGGGTTTTGTGTTTTGGTTTTGGATTCGGTTCCGTGGCTGTGTTTTGGATTCGGATGCGTTTTGGCAAAACCTCCCTCAAATTTTTTGGGGGGATTCGGGTGTTTTTTATTCTTCAAAAAACCCTCAAAAACAGCTTAAATCATAGAATTTGGGGGTAATTTTGATCCTATAGTATTATTAACCTCAATAACCACAATTTCCACTCATTTCCAGTCTATTCTGAACACCTCACACCTCACAATACTAGTTTTAGTCCTAAAATTTGCACCGAGGTCGCTGGATGACTAAGCAAAGCGACCCAAGAGGGCGGCACAAACACCTGGCCCATCTAGGAGTGGCACTGCAGTGTCAGACAGGATGGCACTTAAAAAAATTGGCCCCAAACAGCACATGATGCAAAGAAAAGAGAAAAAGAGGTGCACTGTGGTCGCTAGATGGCTAAGCTAAGCGACACAAACACCTCAATATCACAGGAATTATTCATTCTAATTAATGGTATTATTGGTCCAAATCACTGGAAGAAAATGACAAACTCACTGGAATTATTTGTTCTAATCAATGTTATTTTTGGTCCAAATCACTGGAAGAAAATGACAAAATCACTGGAATTATTTGTAAACATTTGTAGAAAGTCGCTGCTATCTGATTACAGAAATGCTCAGATATTCCTGCGAATCCACAATCCCTTCGAGAGGAAAAAGAAATTGAGAAACCGTTGTGTGAGAACGTTTGTTCTCTTTCCCTTACAAAGGAACAAACCTCTTTCCAAGAAGACTGACGTTTTTGGGATTATGGAGAGTGGAGAAATAATGTTTTTGAATATAAATCCTAATGCAGGTGGTGTATTAGAGAAATGTTACTGTATTTCATAAGCACTCATTCCTAACTCTGCTAAGTACTGTTTGGTATACTGTATCTGGCTTCCATGAGGTAGTTGTCCATTATTTCAGCTTCCATTGACCTTTTTGAAAGTGGTAGAAGTTATCGATTCTTTTTTTTTTTTCCCTATTTTTAATTTTCTCCTGCATAGCCCAGTCAAATGTTGCAATGTTAAGTATTGACTTGTGCCTTCGGGGGGTCCACTTCTTCACCAAACCCAGCCAAATCTCATCCTAACCCTCTGTTCCATATTCTCTATATACCCCATCTGTGTCACTCATGTCCGTCTACCCCTCCCCTTTAGATTGTAAACTCTCACGAGCAGGGCCCTCTTCCCTCATGTGCTTATCCTTTGTCTTACTTTAATAATCTTCAACTGCATCAACTGCAGCAGTCTTCTGCCACCTGATACTTATTCCAGTGTCATCTGCTGATGTAACTATGTTAATTTACCCTGTACTTGTCCTATACTGTCATCAACTGTAAATTGCTGTTTTCCTGTTTGATTATTTATGTACTCTGTAATTGGGCGCTGCGGAACACTTGTGGCGCCATATAAATAAAGGATAATAATAATAATATAGGGTGTATAATCCCCAGGTGTATCTGACACATCACATAGTACAGTATATAGGTTGTATAATCCCCAGGTGTATCTCACACATTGCTCAGTACAGATTACAGGATGTACAATCACCAGGTGTATAACACACATCGCACAGTACAGTATATAGGGTGTATAATCCCCAGGTGTATCTCACACATTGCTCAGTACAGATTACAGGATGTGTAATCACCAGGTGTAAACACACATCGCACAGTACAGTATATAGGGTGTATAATCCCCAGGTGTATTTCACACATCGCTCAGTACAGATTACAGGATGTGTAATCACCAGGTGTATAACACACATCTCACAGTACTGTATATAGGGTGTATAATCCCCAGGTGTATTTCACACATCGCTCAGTACAGATTACAGGATGTATAATCACCAGGTGTATAACACACATCGCACAGTACAGTATATAGGGTGTATAATCCCAAAGTGTATCTCACACATCGCTCAGTACAGTATACAGGGTGTATAATCACCAGGTGTATCACAAACGTTGCACAGTACAGTATACAGGGTGTATAATCCCCAGGTGTATCTCACACATCGCTCAGTACAGATTACATGATGCATAATCACCAGGTGTATAACACACATCGCACAGTACAGTATACATACTGGTCACAACATTGCAGCAGATATTGAGCACTGATCAGGATACTAGAAGTGACACAGAGCTGCAAGATACAGCAATGGCCTACTGTACTGTACTATGGCCCTCATTCCGAGTTGATCGCTCGCAAGGCGATTTTAGCAGAGTTACACACGCTAAGCCGCCGCCTACTGGGAGTGAATCTTAGCTTCTTAAAATTGCGAACGATGTATTCGCAATATTGCGATTACTAACTACTTAGCAGTTTCAGAGTAGCTTCAGACTTACTCTGCCTGTGCGATCAGTTCAGTGCTTGTCGTTCCTGTTTTGACGTCACAAACACACCCAGCGTTCGCCCAGACACTCCCCCGTTTCCCCGGCCACTTCTGCGTTTTTTCCGGAAACGGTAGCGTTTTTTCCCGCACGCCCATAAAACGGCCTGTTTCCGCCCAGTAACACCCATTTCCTGTCAATCACATTACGATCGCCGGAGCGATGAAAAAGCCGTGAGTAAAAATACTATCTCCATTGTAAAATTACTTGGCGCAGTCGCAGTGCGAATATTGCGCATGCGTACTAAGCGGAATTTCACTGCGATGCGATGAAAAATACCGAGCGATCAACTCGGAATGAGGGCCCATATGTATACTGCTGGTCACCAAAATGCTGCACTGTCCTACTATATACTGCTCACAATAATGCAGCACAGAGATAGTATACTTGACACAGAGCTGCAAGATGCAGCAATGGCCTACTGTACTGTACTATATATGTATACTGCTGGTCACCAAAATGCTGCACTGTCCTACTATATACTGCTCACAATAATGCAGCACAGAGATAGTATACTTGACACAGAGCTGCAAGATACAGCAATGGCCTACTTTACTGTACTACTATAATTATATACTGGTGGTCCCCAGTCCCCACAATGCAGCACACTGAGCACAGATATGGAGCGTTTTCAGGCAGAGAACGTAGATATATTCAGCATATTTGCAGCACTTTGAGCACAGATATTTGCAGCACACTGAGCACAGATTACGGAGCTTTTCAGGGAGAGAACGCAGCCACGTCCTCTCCGTTCAATCTCCAATGCACGAGTGAAAATGGCGGCGACGCGCGGCTTTTTATATAGAATACGAATCTCACGAGAATCCGACAGCGGATGATGACGTTCGGGCGCGTTCGAGTTAACCGAGCAAGGCGGGAAGATCCGAGGCTGCCTCGGAAACGTGTAATATAGGTGAAGTTCGGGGGAATTCGGATCTCAGAGAACCGAACCCGCTCATCTCTACTTTTGACTTTTCCCAAGATGCACAGCGCCGCCTCCTCTATAACCCCACCTCCATGCCAGTGAGCTCAGTTTAGTTAACCAGCCCAATGTAGTAGCAGGTACCAGAGACGACAACCGCTCGTAGCCAATTACACCACACACTCACCGCAGGAGAGGGTGTCAGCGGCTATGCCAATACCAACCCAAAAGAGCTAAGTGCGTCAGGGTGGGCGTCTTGTGGAGCCCAGTGTACCTCGCAGAAAGAGATTTAACAACGGTAAATTCTTACCATAAATCTAGTTTTCTGCTGCGGGGTACACTGGGCTCCACAAGGAATTACATCGGGGATGTCCCAAAGCAGTTCCTCATGGGAGGGGACGCACTGTAGTGGGCACAAGAACCTGGCGTCCAAAGGAAGCATCCTGGGAAGCGGCGGTATCGAAGGCATAGAACCTTAGAAAACGTGTTCCCTGAGGACCACGTAGCCGCCTTGCACAATTGTTCAAGGGTAGCACCACGGTGGGCCGCCCAAGAAGGTCCAACCGACCGAGTAGAATGGTCCTTAATGGTAGCAGGAGCTGGACGACCAGCCTGTACATAAACATGTGCAATCACCATTCTAATCCATCTGGCTAGAGTCTGCTTAGAAGCAGGCAAGCCACGTTTGTGAAAACCAAACACCAAAAAAAGAGAATCAGATTTCCTTACGGAGGAAGTTCTCTTCACATAGATACGGAGAGCCCGTACCACATCCAAAGACCGTTCTTTGGGAGACAACTCAGGAGAATAACAGGCCGGAACCACAATCTCCTGGTTAAGGTGGAAAGAAGACACCACCATAGGCAAATAACCTGGCCGCGTTCTAAGAACCGCCCGGTCACGGTGAAAAATCAAATAGGGAGACTTGCAGGATAAGGCACCCAAGTCCGAGACCCTTCTAGCCGAAGCAGTAGCCAGCAAGAATAGGACCTTAAGAGAAAGCCACTTAAGGTCAGCAGAGGCAAGAGGCTCAAATGGAGAGACTTGCAAGGCCTCCAAAATCACTGACATGTCCCAAGGGGCCACAGGCGGCACATAAGGTGGCTGAATCTGCAACACACCCTGAGTGAATGTATGTACATCAGGTAGGGTGGCAATCTTTCTCTGAAACCAAACCGACAAGGCAGAGATGTGAACCTTGAGGGAGGCCAGACGCAAACCTAAGTCTAGGCCCTGTTGTAGGAAGGCCAACAGTTTTACCGTGCTAAACTTGAAAACGTCATGATTGTGAGATGCACACCAAGTAAAGTAAGCATTCCAGACCCTATGGTAAATCAGAGCAGAAGCCGGCTTGCGGGCCTTCAACATAGTTTGAACGACCGCCTCAGAAATACCCTTGGCCCTCAGGACGGAAGCCTCAAGAGCCATGCCATCAAAGCCAGATGGGCCAGGTCCTGGTAAACACAAGGGCCCTGAACGAGGAGGTCTGGACGTTGTGGAAGTAGAAGGGGACAATCTAGCGAGAGGCCCTGTAGATCGGAGAACCAGTGCCGTCTGGGCCACGCTGGAGCTAGCAGAATTAGCTTTCCTCCTTCTTGCTTGAACTTCCGTACTACTCTGGGCAGGAGTGACACTGGAGGGAACACGTACGGCAGCCGAAAGCTCCATTGGACTGACAGAGCATCCACGAATGCTGCTTGAGGATCCCTTGTCCTTGCTCCGAAGACCAGAAGCTTGTGATTGTGTCGAGACGCCATCAGGACCACATCTGGGAGGCCCCACTTGTCCATGAGAAGTTGAAACACCTCTGGATGTAGGCTCCATTCTCCGGCGTGCATGTCCTGATGACTGAGATAGTCCGCCTCCCAGTTCAGAACGCCCGGAATGAACACTGCTGATATGGCGTTCTGCCCACTGAAGAATCCTTGATACTTCCCTCATTGCCATGCGGCTTCGAGTGCCACCTTGATGATTTATGTATGCCACCGTGGTGGCGTTGTCCGACTGTACTTGAACAGGTCTGTTCTGAATTAGATGCTGGGCCATTGTCAATGCGTTGAACACTGCCCGCAGTTCCAGAATATTGACTGGGAGCAGAGACTCCTCCTTGGTCCATTGACCCTGAAGAGAGTGTTGTTCCAACACCACGCCCCAACCTCTCAGACTGGCATCCGTCGTCAGAAGGACCCAGTTGGATTTCCAGAAGGGACGGCCCCTGCTCAATCGCTGGTCCTGCAGCCACCAACTCAGTGACAGGCGGACCTCCGGAGACAATGAGATCACGTGAGATCTGATCCGGTGAGGCAGGCCGTCCCTCTTGGTCAGAATTAACTTCTGCAGAGGGCGAGAGTGGAACTGAGCATACTCCACCATGTCGAAAGCCAACACCATGAGACCCAGCACTTGCATTGCCGAATGTATCGACACTTGCAGACGAGATAGGAAGCATCGAATCCTGTCCTGAAGCTTCAGGACTTTCTCCTGAGACAGGGACAACCGTTGGTTGTGAGTGTCCAATAACGCTCCCAAGTGTAACATGCTTCGAGCAGGAACCAGGGAGGATTTCTTCCAGTTGATCAGCCACCCGTGGGCTTTCATGCACTGAACCGTCAGATCGAGATGAGACATGAGAAGTTTTGGGGAATTTGCCATGATCAACAAATCATCTAAGTATGGTAGGATCCTGACCCCTTGACGACGGAGAGTAGCCATCATGACTGCCATTACTTTGGTGAAGACTCGGGGAGCCATTGTCAAACCAAAGGGTAACGCCCGAAATTGGTAATGCAGGTTTCCCACCGCAAACCGCAGGTACTGTTGATGAGATACCGCAATAGGAATATGCAGGTAGGCATCCTGTATGTCCAGGGAGACCATATAGTCCCCAGGCTCCATGGCCAGAACAATGGAGCGTTGCGTTTCCATACGAAACTTGGAGACCCGCACATATTTGTTCAAGGACTTCAGATTGAGAATAGGCTGCGAGGACCCGTTCGGTTTCGGGACTAGAAACAGCGTGGAATAGTACCCCTTGCCTCTCTGAGCCAGAGGCACCTGTACCACCAATCCTGTGACCAGGAGGGAAAGTACCACTGAGTGCAACGTGTCTGCTTTTGCCGGATCCAGAGGCACATCTGTCAGGCAAAACCGCTGTGGGGGACGATTCTTGAAAGGTATGGCATAACCTCGAGCGACGACTTCCCTCGCCCAGGCATCCAAAGTGGTCTTCAACCATTCCTGGGCAAAACCTAGAAGTCGGCCCTCTACCCTGGGATACCCCAGAGGGAGGCCCGCCCCATCATGTGGCAGGCTTTTCAGTTTTGGAAGCTGGCTGATGAGCAGCCCAGGCACGCTTTGGTCTGGGCTTGTTTGGTCTGGAAGCATGAGCTTGCTTTGGGTACGCCTGACCTTTTGCTTTACCTGGAGTACGAAAGGGCCTAGGGAAAGTACTTTTAGCCTTCTGTGCGGAAGGAGCCGTACTAGGTAGGCAATCTGTTTTACCCGTAGCCAGATCAGCCAAAATCTTATTTAGGTCTTCTCCAAAGAGAATGTCTCCTTTGAAAGGAAGCATCTCCAGGGTTTTCTTGGAATCCAAATCCACCAACCAGGATCTCAACCAAAGGATACGTCTGGCCAAGACAGATGCAGTAGCAGCCTTGGCCGCGAGCACCCCGGCATTGGAGGCCGCCTCCTTAAGGTGCGGAGAAGCCGTGGCAATATATGAGAGACATTGTCGAGCATGCTCAGATGCGTGGGGCGACAGTTCCGCCTCGAGTTCCTGAGCCCACGCCTCAACAGCTTCAGCAGCTCAAGTCGCTGCAATGGTTGGCCTATGTACAGCCCCCGTTAGGGTATAAATCGCTTTTAAACAGCCCTCCACACGTCTATCCATCGGTTCCTTCAGAGAGGTGACGGTAGTTACTGGCAGAGTAGAGGAAACAACCATACGCACCACATGAGAATCTACAGGCGGTGGGGGTTTCCCAATTTTTACACACCTCCATAGAGAGAGGATAGCGAGCCAACAGTCTCTTATTCAGTGTAAACTTTGTCCCCGGTTTTTCCCAGGATTCCTGACGTATATCAACCAGGTGTTTAGAGAAGGGTAAAAACTGTTTAACCACCTTCTTACGTTTAAACCTATCCGGTTTCATGGAGACAGTTTCAGGCTCAGAATCACAAGACACTTGAAGAATTAGCCGAATCGCCTCAATCAAATCCGGGACATCCACGGATGACTTTCTTTCCCTATCTGAAACGTCAGCGTCAGTGTCATCCGGGTCAGTATATGCACTGACCTCCTCCGAGGACGTGTCGGTTAAAGCCGTGGATTGGGAGGAGGTAATGGCCCGTTTAGAAGACGACTCAGTCTTAGGCGGGCGAGAGTGAGACTTAGATTTAGTCATAGATCGGTTCAAATGCTGCAGCTGAGTGGAAAGCTGATCCGCCCATGGCGGGTTCACAGCAGGGACCATAAACTGCTGCAGTGGCACAGGTGGTCCCACAGGGGGCGTCAGTTTAATCACAAGCGTGCTTAGCAATGTGGAGAATGTAGCCCAAGGCGGATCCTGTGATGCCCCAAGCGCTACTGACCCACTGGGGGGTAATGAACCCCATGAACCAGAACTCTGCTAAATTATCCTCCGTTGCGTCAGCGGCCTCACTACCATGCAGTGTGGGAGAGACCTCAACGTCGTTGCCACGTGTAGCAGACATACTATGTGCACAATAATGGGCAACCCGGTACAAGGTGTAGCAGCACTATACCTAGCAAGAACTCTCAGACGGCACAGACCGGAGGTTCAATAGATATAGAATATAAGGTGGCTATAAATCACAAACAAAAATACCCCGACAGTATATTTTGTGATATAATCCTATATTTAAAATAGAAAATCCTGAACACATGGCCCCCTCAGGTATAGCAATATAGGAATAGCACGCTGAGTGAAATACCCTGCAATAAGGCAACCACGCAGCAGCTACATGCACACACACATATATAGTCACAAGTGTACCATGCAGAAATTATGTACCATAAACTGCACTGGACTAGCAATACAAAGTAATACTCCGTATGGCTATATGTTATGACAATAGATATAACAAACTCAGTAAACACTGGATGTATATCAAAGGGTGTTTTTACTAGAGATGAGCGCCTGAAATTTTTCGGGTTTTGTGTTTTGGTTTTGGGTTCGGTTCCGCGGCCGTGTTTTGGGTTCGAACGCGTTTTGGCAAAACCTCACCGAATTTTTTTTGTCGGATTCGGGTGTGTTTTGGATTCGGGTGTTTTTTTCCAAAAACACTAAAAAACAGCTTAAATCATAGAATTTGGGGGTCATTTTGATCCCAAAGTATTATTAACCTCAAAAACCATAATTTACACTCATTTTCAGTCTATTCTGAATACCTCACACCTCACAATATTATTTTTAGTCCTAAAATTTGCACCGAGGTCGCTGTGTGAGTAAGATAAGCGACCCTAGTGGCCGACACAAACACCGGGCCCATCTAGGAGTGGCACTGCAGTGTCACGCAGGATGTCCCTTCCAAAAAACCCTCCCCAAACAGCACATGACGCAAAGAAAAAAAGAGGCGCAATGAGGTAGCTGTGTGAGTAAGATTAGCGACCCTAGTGGCCGACACAAACACCGGGCCCATCTAGGAGTGGCACTGCAGTGTCACGCAGGATGGCCCTTCCAAAAAACCCTCCCCAAACAGCACATGACGCAAAGAAAAAAAGAGGCGCAATGAGGTAGCTGACTGTGTGAGTAAGATTAGCGACCCTAGTGGCCGACACAAACACCGGGCCCATCTAGGAGTGGCACTGCAGTGTCACGCAGGATGTCCTTTCCAAAAAAACCCTCCCCAATCAGCACATGATGCAAAGAAAAAGAAAAGAAAAAAGAGGTGCAAGATGGAATTGTCCTTGGGCCCTCCCACCCACCCTTATGTTGTATAAACAAAACAGGACATGCACACTTTAACCAACCCATCATTTCAGTGACAGGGTCTGCCACACGACTGTGACTGATATGACGGGTTGGTTTGGACCCCCCCCAAAAAAGAAGCAATTAATCTCTCCTTGCACAAACTGGCTCTACAGAGGCAAGATGTCCACCTCATCTTCACCCTCCGATATATCACCGTGTACATCCCCCTCCTCACAGATTATCAATTCGTCCCCACTGGAATCCACCATCTCAGCTCCCTGTGTACTTTGTGGAGGCAATTGCTGCTGGTCAATGTCTCCGCGGAGGAATTGATTATAATTCATTTTAATGAACATCATCTTCTCCACATTTTCTGGATGTAACCTCGTACGCCGATTGCTGACAAGGTGAGCGGTGGCACTAAACACTCTTTCGGAGTACACACTTGTGGGAGGGCAACTTAGGTAGAATAAAGCCAGTTTGTGCAAGGGCCTCCAAATTGCCTCTTTTTCCTGCCAGTATAAGTATGGACTGTGTGACGTGCCTACTTGGATGCGGTCACTCATATAATCCTCCACCATTCTATCAATGTTGAGAGAATCATATGCAGTGACAGTAGACGACATGTCCGTAATCGTTGTCAGGTCCTTCAGTCCGGACCAGATGTCAGCATCAGCAGTCGCTCCAGACTGCCCTGCATCACCGCCAGCGGGTGGGCTCGGAATTCTGAGCCTTTTCCTCGCACCCCCAGTTGCGGGAGAATGTGAAGGAGGAGATGTTGACAGGTCGCGTTCCGCTTGACTTGACAATTTTGTCACCAGCAGGTCTTTCAACCCCAGCAGACCTGTGTCTGCCGGAAAGAGAGATCCAAGGTAGGCTTTAAATCTAGGATCGAGCACGGTGGCCAAAATGTAGTGCTCTGATTTCAACAGATTGACCACCCGTGAATCCTTGTTAAGCGAATTAAGGGCTGCATCCACAAGTCCCACATGCCTAGCGGAATCGCTCCCTTTTAGCTCCTTCTTCAATGCCTCCAGCTTCTTCTGCAAAAGCCTGATGAGGGGAATGACCTGACTCAGGCTGGCAGTGTCTGAACTGACTTCACGTGTGGCAAGTTCAAAGGGCATCAGAACCTTGCACAACGTTGAAATCATTCTCCACTGCGCTTGAGACAGGTGCATTCCATCTCCTATATCGTGCTCAATTGTATAGGCTTGAATGGCCTTTTGCTGCTCCTCCAACCTCTGAAGCATATAGAGGGTTGAATTCCACCTCGTTACCACTTCTTGCTTCAGATGATGGCAGGGCAGGTTCAGTAGTTTTTGGTGGTGCTCCAGTCTTCTGTACGTGGTGCCTGTACGCCGAAAGTGTCCCGCAATTTTTCTGGCCACCGACAGCATCTCTTGCACGCCCCTGTCGTTTTTTAAAAAATTCTGCACCACCAAATTCAAGGTATGTGCAAAACATGGGACGTGCTGGAATTTGCCCATATTTAATGCACACACCATATTGCTGGCGTTGTCCGATGCCACAAATCCACAGGAGAGTCCAATTGGGGTAAGCCATTCCGCGATGATCTTCCTCAGTTGCCGTAAGAGGTTTTCAGCTGTGTGCGTATTCTGGAAAGCGGTGATACAAAGCGTAGCCTGCCTAGGAAAGAGTTGGCGTTTGCGAGATGCTGCTACTGGTGCCGCCGCTGCTGTTCTTGCGGCGGGAGTCCATACATCTACCCAGTGGGCTGTCACAGTCATATAGTCCTGACCCTGCCCTGCTCCACTTGTCCACATGTCCGTGGTTAAGTGGACATTGGGTACAACTGCATTTTTTAGGACACTGGTGAGTCTTTTTCTGACGTCCGTGTACATTCTCGGTATCGCCTGCCTACAGAAGTGGAACCTAGATGGTATTTGGTAACGGGGCCACACTGCCTCAATAAATTGTCTAGTTCCCTGTGAACTAACGGCGGATACCGGACGCACGTCTAACACCAACATAGTTGTCAAGGACTCAGTTATCCGCTTTGCAGTAGGATGACTGCTGTGATATTTCATCTTCCTCGCAAAGGACTGTTGAACAGTCAATTGCTTACTGGAAGTAGTACAAGTGGGCTTACGACTTCCCCTCTGGGATGACCATCGACTCCCAGCGGCAACAACAGCAGCGCCAGCAGCAGTAGGCGTTACACGCAAGGATGCATCGGAGGAATCCCAGGCAGGAGAGGACTCGTCAGACTTGCCAGTGACATGGCCTGCAGGACTATTGGCATTCCTGGGGAAGGAGGAAATTGACACTGAGGGAGTTGGTGGGGTGGTTTGCGTGAGCTTGGTTACAAGAGGAAGGGATTTACTGGTCAGTGGACTGCTTCCGCTGTCACCCAAAGTTTTTGAACTTGTCACTGACTTATTATGAATGCGCTGCAGGTGACGTATAAGGGAGGATGTTCCGAGGTGGTTAACGTCCTTACCCCTACTTATTACAGCTTGACAAAGGGAACACACGGCTTGACACCTGTTGTCCGCATTTCTGGTGAAATACCTCCACACCGAAGAGCTGATTTTTTTGGTATTTTCACCTGGCATGTCAACGGCCATATTCCTCCCATGGACAACAGGTGTCTCCCCGGGTGCCTGACTTAAACAAACCACCTCACCATCAGAATCCTCCTGGTCAATTTCCTCCCCAGCGCCAGCAACACCCATATCCTCCTCATCCTGGTGTACTTCAACACTGACATCTTCAATCTGACTATCAGGAACTGGACTGCGGGTGCTCCTTCCAGCACTTGCAGGGGGCGTGCAAATGGTGGAAGGCGCATGCTCTTCACGTCCAGTGTTGGGAAGGTCAGGCATCGCAACCGACACAATTGGACTCTCCTTGTGGATTTGGGATTTCAAAGAACGCACAGTTCTTTGCGGTGCTTTTGCCAGCTTGAGTCTTTTCAGTTTTCTAGCGAGAGGCTGAGTGCTTCCATCCTCATGTGAAGCTGAACCACTAGCCATGAACATAGGCCAGGGCCTCAGCCGTTCCTTGCCACTCCGTGTGGTAAATGGCATATTGGCAAGTTTACGCTTCTCCTCCGACAATTTTATTTTAGGTTTTGGAGTCCTTTTTTTACTGATATTTGGTGTTTTGGTTTTGACATGCTCTGTACTATGCCATTGGGCATCGGCCTTGGCAGACGACGTTGCTGGCATTTCATCATCTCGGCCATGACTAGTGGCAGCAGCTTCAGCACGAGGTGGAAGTGGATCTTGATCTTTCCCTAATTTTGGAACCTCAACATTTTTGTTCTCCATATTTTAATAGGCACAACTAAAAGGCACCTCAGGTAAACAATGGAGATGGATGGATTGGATACTAGTATACAATTATGGACGGGCTGCCGAGTGCCGACACAGAGGTAGCCACAGCCGTGAACTACCGCACTGTACTGTGTCTGCTGCTAATATATAGACTGGTTGATAAAGAGATAGTATACTCGTAACTAGTATGTATGTATAAAGAAAGAAAAAAAAACCACGGTTAGGTCACTGGTATATACAATTATGGACGGGCTGCCGAGTGCCGACACAGAGGTAGCCACAGCCGTGAACTACCGCACTGTACTGTGTCTGCTGCTAATATATAGACTGGTTGATAAAGAGATAGTATACTCGTAACTAGTATGTATGTATAAAGAAAGAAAAAAAAACCACGGTTAGGTGGTATATACAATTATGGACGGGCTGCCGAGTGCCGACACAGAGGTAGCCACAGCCGTGAACTACCGCACTGTACTGTGTCTGCTGCTAATATATAGACTGGTTGATAAAGAGATAGTATACTCGTAACTAGTATGTATGTATAAAGAAAGAAAAAAAAACCACGGTTAGGTCACTGGTATATACAATTATGGACGGGCTGCCGAGTGCCGACACAGAGGTAGCCACAGCCGTGAACTACCGCACTGTACTGTGTCTGCTGCTAATATATAGACTGGTTGATAAAGAGATAGTATACTCGTAACTAGTATGTATGTATAAAGAAAGAAAAAAAAACCACGGTTAGGTGGTATATACTATTATGGACGGGCTGCCGAGTGCCGACACAGAGGTAGCCACAGCCGTGAACTACCGCACTGTACTGTGTCTGCTGCTAATATATAGACTGGTTGATAAAGAGATAGTATACTCGTAACTAGTATGTATGTATAAGGAAAGAAAAAAAAACCACGGTTAGGTGGTATATACAATTATGGACGGGCTGCCGAGTGCCGACACAGAGGTAGCCACAGCCGTGAACTACCGCACTGTACTGTGTCTGCTGCTAATATATAGACTGGTTGATAAAGAGATAGTATACTCGTAACTAGTATGTATGTATAAAGAAAGAAAAAAAAACCACGGTTAGGTCACTGGTATATACAATTATGGACGGGCTGCCGAGTGCCGACACAGAGGTAGCCACAGCCGTGAACTACCGCACTGTACTGTGTCTGCTGCTAATATATAGACTGGTTGATAAAGAGATAGTATACTCGTAACTAGTATGTATGTATAAAGAAAGAAAAAAAAACCACGGTTAGGTCACTGGTATATACAATTATGGACGGGCTGCCGAGTGCCGACACAGAGGTAGCCACAGCCGTGAACTACCGCACTGTACTGTGTCTGCTGCTAATATATAGACTGGTTGATAAAGAGATAGTATACTCGTAACTAGTATGTATGTATAAAGAAAGAAAAAAAAACCACGGTTAGGTGGTATATACAATTATGGACGGGCTGCCGAGTGCCGACACAGAGGTAGCCACAGCCGTGAACTACCGCACTGTACTGTGTCTGCTGCTAATATATAGACTGGTTGATAAAGAGATAGTATACTCGTAACTAGTATGTATGTATAAAGAAAGAAAAAAAAACCACGGTTAGGTGGTATATACAATTATGGACGGGCTGCCGAGTGCCGACACAGAGGTAGCCACAGCCGTGAACTACCGCACTGTACTGTGTCTGCTGCTAATATAGACTGGTTGATAAAGAGATAGTATACTACTAATATTATATATACTGGTGGTCAGGTCACTGGTCACTAGTCACACTGGCAGTGGCACTCCTGCAGCAAAAGTGTGCACTGTTTAATTTTAATATAATATTATGTACTCCTGGCTCCTGCTATAACCTATAACTGGCACTGCAGTAGTGCTCCCCAGTCTCCCCCACAATTATAAGCTGTGTGAGCTGAGCAGTCAGACAGATATATAATATATATAGATGATGCAGCACACTGGCCTGAGCCTGAGCAGTGCACACAGATATGGTATGTGACTGACTGAGTCACTGTGTGTATCGCTTTTTTCAGGCAGAGAACGGATATATTAAATAAACTGCACTGTGTGTCTGGTGGTCACTCACTATATAATATATTATGTACTCCTGGCTCCTGCTATAACCTATAACTGGCACTGCAGTAGTGCTCCCCAGTCTCCCCCACAATTATAAGCTGTGTGAGCTGAGCAGTCAGACAGATATATAATATTATATATAGATAATAGATGATGCAGCACACTGGCCTGAGCCTGAGCAGTGCACACAGATATGGTATGTGACTGAGTCACTGTGTGCTGTGTATCGCTTTTTTCAGGCAGAGAACGGATTATAAATAAAAGTGGTGGTCAGTCACTGGTCACTATCAGCAAAACTCTGCACTGTACACTACTGAGTACTCCTAATGCTCCCCAAAATTAGTAAATCAAGTGTCTAAACGGAGAGGACGCCAGCCACGTCCTCTCCCTATCAATCTCAATGCACGTGTGAAAATGGCGGCGACGCGCGGCTCCTTATATAGAATCCGAGTCTCGCGATAGAATCCGAGCCTCGCGAGAATCCAACAGCGTCATGATGAAGTTCGGGCGCGCTCGGGTTAACCGAGCAAGGCGGGAAGATCCGAGTCGCTCGGACCCGTGAAAAAAAACATGAAGTTCTGGCGGGTTCGGATTCAGAGAAACCGAACCCGCTCATCTCTAGTTTTTACCACACAACACTGACAGTATGCACTCTTTCTTAACTAACACATTCACAGTGACAGGTAGAATACTGAAGTGTCCTGTAGGAAGCACAGCACTGGCAGTCAGGCGGTTCCACAGAGGAGGATTTGCCCCAGCAGTCCTAGAAACAGCTCAGCTCAATCAGTGATGGCTGCTGGTCAGGAGTGAGGGAGAGATATACAGCTCCAGGGCAGGAACATTGTAGAAATGGCGCCCTGGGGCTGGGGGGAGGGGCCTCAGGTCTGGCCTGCTCCCCCTGCTGGCATCCCCACCAGGCGTGCGGGCAGTAAAGAAAGCGGGGGGGGGGGGGGTAATGGCACAACGTTCCCCCTGACCTGTGCCCATATAGAGTCACACTGGTGGCTAGTGGAACATCAGCCCAGTAATCTGCGTCCACGCCAGCGCGCGTGGCCCACCTCCTACGGCCGCGTGGGATCGCGGTGCAAAGTGCGGCACAGAAGGCCCTTACCTCCCCCTTGTCAGCGGCCCCGCGATCCGGGAGACGGCGACGTGTGACTCACGTGAGGACAGAGGAAGAAGCCAGCGTCTCCGCTGTAGTTACCCAGCAACTGCGGCGCGGGAGTATACAGCGCCGCTGGGGGTGATGGAGCTGCAGCAGAGACGTCGATCAGACACAGCCTGCTGTAGCCATTTGTAAAGTCCTCTTCTTTCTTTAAAGTTTAAGCTAAGAATAGGCTGCCTGAAGCAGCCCCCTGTTAAGTGACCTGCTACTGCAGGCACCAACTACAAACTGAGCTCACTGGCATGGAGGCGGGGTTATAGAGGAGGCTGCGCTGTGCATCTTGGGAACAGTCAAAAGCTTTGAGCCTGTATGTGCCCCAGATCAAGATCCTACTCTACACCCCGATGTAATTTCTTGTGGAGCCCAGTGTACCCCGCAGCAGAAACACACTCTTTGCCTGACATAATGTAAATGTGACAGTACACACACAGGAAAAGGTTAAGCACAAGTAACCCACAAAGAGCCCTTGAGGGAGACACAGAGTTGTTTGGAGCCAGACCCCACCGCGCCCTTACTGCTAATGCCAAGCTTAGCCAGGTCGTAGACTAAGTACCCTGATAGGGGACTTAGTACACTAATAGTCACTCCCCCACTGCTATGACTCCCTGGTACCGCAGAGGTAATTTGGAGTCACACCGGAGGAGCTGCAGCGTCCCTGTCAGTCAGTGTCTGTGTCCACTGCAGAGGGAAAATGGCGCTGGTGAGCTGCTGTATCCTCTCATAATGAAGCCCCGCCCCTTCAATGGCGCACGGTCTTCCCGCTTTTTTTATACTGGCTGAGGTAATTTTTGTGCTTGAAATGGAGCAGAACCGTTTTAAGGCTGTGTTTGCCAGTTTGGGTACTGTGTACAGTGTACTGAGATGCAGTTGTGTACTGTGTCTGGAGACGCATTTTGCCCCGTTTAGAAGCCGTGCGTCTCCGTACCCTCGTGCCGCCATAATGGCCGGTGCCCCGCTAACCGGGACACTGGCTCAGTACTCACCACTCTTAATTATTCTGCTTCTTTTAGGGGTGGCGGCATGCTGCGGGAATGTACGCTCACCGTGGTGGGGCTTGCGAATAATTCCCTCAGGAGCTCAGTGTCCTGTCAGCGGGGAACAGGACCATTAACCCTTCAAGAGGTCGGGCCGTTCCACCCCTAAGTCCCACGAAGCAGGCAGGCTGGTGCCAAATAGCCCTGCCTGAAAATAACAGAAAATAAATGCAGAAAACTCTTCAGGAGCTTCCTTCAGTGTGACCGGCTCCTCCGGGCACATTTTCTAAACTGAGTCTGGTAGGAGGGGCATAGAGGGATGAGCCAGCCCACACTATCAAATTCTTAAAGTGCCCATGGCTCACAGTGGACCCGTCTATACCCCCATGGTACTAAATGGACCCCAGTATTCTCTAGGACGTAAGAGAAAATAAGGTAGTATTGTAGTCCAGTGACTCTTAAACTGGCCATACACCATACACCTATTGTCCAATCTGGCTGGATTATTATTTAATGTTTATTGATGATCTGTACTTAGATTTAGTGGTGATTTTTGCATCAATCATGTTTAAACTAGAGATGAGCGGATTTGGTTCTCAGAGAACCGAACCCTACCGAACTTTGCCTTCCGAGTCCGAAACCGAGCCAGGCTCGGATTTTCCCTCTTGACTCGGAAATCCAAAAGCGGCAAAACGTCATCATCCCGCTGTCGGATTCTCGCAGGATTTGGATTCCATATAAGGAGCCGCGCGTCCCCGCCATTTTCACTCCAGTCTCGGAGAGTGTATAGAGAGGACGTATCCTCAGTGTTCAGTGTCTGTGTGTTTGGGCGGGAAAGTGGGGTGGCAAGTTTTGTGCTGCTCAGTCCAGTCTAGTGTAGTCACTCAGTGTATTGTTGTGCTGCATCAGTCCAGGCAGTCACAGTGTTGGTGTTCTCTGCTGCCATATATCCAGTGTAGCTGTAAAGTGGTGCTGTGTTGTGCAGACCAGTCCAGTGTAGTCAGTGTATTGTGCTGTATCAGTCCAGGCAGATATATCCAGTGTAGCTGTAAAGTGGTGCTGTGTTGTGCAGACCAGTCCAGTGTAGTCAGTGTATTGTGCTGTATCAATCCAGCTATTCACAGTGTTGGTGTTCTCTGCTGCCATATATCCAGTGTAGCTGTATAAAGTGGTGCTGTGTTGTGCAGACCAGTGGTAGTGTCCTGTGTCATCAGTAATTCCAGTGACGATATACGCTGCTGCTATATGTCCACTGCTGCAGTATAATTATTATTATAACAACAACAACAACAACGTGTTGTGCTGCATCAGACCAGTGGTAGTGTCCTGTACATCAGTAATTCCAGTCATTCCTGTGCCGCATATTGTCTCATATAACTCCCAAAAATAATGGAGAACAAAAATTTTGAGGAGAAAGTACGGAAAGATCAAGAAGAACCACTTCCTCCTAGTGCTGAAGCTGCTGCCACTAGCCATGACATAGACGATGAAATGCCATCAACGTCGTCTGCCAAGGCCGATGCCCAATGTGATAGTAGAGGGCGTGTAAAATCCAAAAAGCCAAAGTTCAGTAAAATGAACCAAAAAAAGAAATTTAAATCGTCTGAGGAGAAACGTAAACATGACAAATTGCCATTTACGACACGGAGTGGCAAGGAACGGCTGAGGCCCTGGCCTATGTTCATGACTAGTGGTTCAGCTTCATATGACGATGGAAGCCCTCATAACTGAGGCCTTGACACTTATTTTGGTGTTAGACGTGCGTCCGGTATCCGCCATTAGTGCAGTGGGATTTAGACAATTGATGGAGGTATTGTGTCCCCGGTAACAAATCCCATCTAGATTTCACTTCACTAGGCAGGCGATAGCGAGATTTTGCTATTTAATTCCAGTGATTTGGACGTATAACTACAATGATTTTGCCAATTAATTTCAGTGATTTATAATTATTAATTACAGTGATCTTGCCAATTACTTTCAGTGATTTATAATTATTAATTACAGTGATCTTGCTAATTAATTCCAGTGATTTATAATTATTAATTACAGTGATCTTGCCAAGTAATTCCAGTGATTTGGACGTATAATTCCAGTTGGAATTGTTTGTGTCGCTTGGCTTAGTCATACAGCTACCTCATTGCACCTCTTCGACATCTTTGCATGAGGTGCTGTTTGGGGCCTAGGTTTTGAAAAGTGCCATCCTGTGTGACACTGCCATATGAATCATGGGGTACTGCTGTATTAGTCCTGGGATAATGCCGTATAAGTCCACCAATTGCAGATTTTTTTTAAAGTGACTGGAGCGTGCTGGAGATGCTGTCAGTGGACTGAACAATTGCGGCCCACTCTCGACATTCAGCCACTGCGTGACACTACTAGATGGGACAGGTGGTTGTGTCGCTTAGCTTAGGCCTACAGCAACCTCGGTACACTTTTTTTTCTTCTTTGCATCATGTGCTTTAAGGGGCCTTTTTTTAATATCTGCCCTCCTGTCTGCCACTGCGCCTAGATGGGCCAATTGTTTGTGTCGCTTGGCTTAGTCATACAACTACCTCATTGCAATTCTTTTTCTTCTTTGCATGATGTGCTGTTTGGGGCCTTTTTTTTTATATCTGCCCTCCTGTCTGCCACTGCAGTGCCATGCCTAGATGGGCCAATTGTTTGTGTCGCTTGGCTTAGTCATATAACTACCTCATTGCAATTCTTTTTCTTCTTTGCATCATGTGCTGTTTGGGGACTAGTTTTGAATAGTGCCATCTTGTCTGCAACTGCAGTGCCACTCCTAGATGAGCCAGGTGTTTGTGCTGCACACTTGTGTCGCTTAGCTTAGTCATACAGCCACCTCTGTGCAACTTTTAGGCCTAAAAACAACATTGTGAGGTGTGAGGTGTTCAGAATAGACTGGAAATGAGTGGAAATGAATGTTACTGAGGTTAATAATACCGTAGGAGCAAAATTACCCCAAATTCTGTGATTTTATCTGTTTTTTTTATATGTTTATTAAGAAAAAAAATACACACATCATCACAATGCTAGTAAGAGAATGTGAAGAGAATAATAAGAGAATAACAAAAGAAGAATAATAAAAGAAGAATGTAGGAATATATAACATTGCATTGGTTCAATACAAATCACAGTAAATTAGCAAAATACAGAAAGCGGTCTTATACATAGAGTAATTGCTCAGTGATACCAAGAACCCAATGAGGTGGCTAGTAAAGTATGAGAGTGAAGGCTAAAAGGGTGGTGAGCCTTTCGTGATGACTTTGGTGTTGTACCATGTGGTATGTTTAACTACTTTGCGTATGTTATCACGAGTTGACTGCGGTAGGGTGACAATGTAGGGTAACCATATTGCCAAGAATTTGGAAGAATTGGATTCTGCTCTAAGGGAGCATTTCACCCAATCCATTTAATAAAGATATGTTAGTCTAGGGAATAGAAGGGTTATGGGTACAGTGGTTCTATGTATCGACTGAGATAGTATCGTATTTTTCAATGCTGCTGCAACCCGTGCTAATAGCAGTTTATTTCCCTGAGAAAATGAAGAATAACAAATATCATACTGATTCCAAAAGGCCCAAATTAAGGTAGCATTGAAAAAAATATTCAAAGTAGTTGTAATGTAGTTACTGACATCTTTCCAGAACAATTGTATGATAGGGCATGACCAGAGACAATGGATGATATCGGCCAGTGGCGGATCTTGCCACGGGCAAGCAGGACTTTTGCCTGGGGCGCCGCCTACCAGAGGGCGCCGACACCATCCGGAGGGCGCCGCACCATGGCAAGATCCGCCACTGTTTCCCCCGCAGTGCCCCGCTGTGCCCCCCGCTTTGAAGGGAACCAGACGCGTAGCATCTAGTTTCCCTTCATGGAGAGGACCTTTGTTGTGCAGTGCGCGATGACGTCATCGCGCACAGCATAGTGGCACAGACACTAGGGGTCATAATTGACCTCTAGTGTCTATGCTGTTCTATGGGAGAGACGTAATAACGTCTCTCCTATAGATCGAGGAGATAAGAGGAGAAGAGCGGCTCCGGCGGAGGAGGCCTGCAGCGGTCTGGATCAGGAACGGGTATAGTAAGTATACTTTTTTTATTTTATTTTTTCTTTCAGCGGCGCTACAGGGGGCACTAATGGGGGCGTAACTGACCATGCCCCCATTTGAAGCCACGCCCTATACTTTGCCGGGGGCGCCAGTAGGCCAAGAACCGGCCCTGATATCGGCATCAGGTGAGGAACATTTGAAGCATTGAGAGTTGTCAGATATACCAGCAAAATATCTAAGGCGAGGGGTGTAGTATGCCCTATGTAAAAATTTTAAATGCATCTCTGCATAGGAAGAAGAAACTAGACATTTGTTAAGTACAGTAATAAGTGCCAGTAGATCAACTCCTGGCAAAGTATTTGTCCATTTAGCCAGGCCAGTGGCTTGTCCGGTCAAATCTATTTTACGTCTGGTATATGAATATATAAAGGATGTGGAAAAAGGAGAATGAGGTGTTAAGCGTAGTTGGACGTCCAGGGGAAAGTTGAAATCAGCAGGTTGTAAGCGTGTTATCAGTCGTGTTGCAAAGCTGCGTATTTGAAAATATGCAAAAAGTGGAAAATGAAGGTTCGGGAACTTGAGTTTCAATTGGGACAGGGTGAGTATTTCAGTACAGGTAACATTCAGTAATTGATACACTAAACGTAAGCCATGAGAATACCAATTCTTAACAATCACATCGGCCTCCCCACCCTGGAAATATGGATTATGTAAGAGTAGTTGAAATAAGGAACATGTAGTTGTAAGTCCCATGCGTTTTCGTAAGTGAGTCCATGCTTTGCATGGAGAAAACAATAATGGGTTCGAGCGCAGGGATGCCAATGTAAAAGAGTCAGAAGAGTGCAATATGGAAGGTAGGGTACCATGGGGTAGCATAGACTGTTCCAGTGTCATATTAACATAATTAGCGGAGCCTCCAACCCAATCAATAGCATATCTATAATTGGCTGCCAGGGAGTAATCTTCCGGACATGGCAAATTCACTCCCCCTAACGAAGTCGGTTGTTTCAGCTTAAAAAGGGCTATGCGTGGGCGTTTATTCTCCCAAATAAAATTAGTAAGGGCTTTGTTAATTGTGTGTATATCGCGTTTAGTCAATAAAAACAGAAGCATTTAGATCGGATATAATAGGCGGGGAAAGGAAATCATCTTGTACAAATGACATCTACCCAGATATGAAATTGGCAAGCGCTGCCATCGTGTAAAATCATCTATCATTTTATTGATAGAATGAGAAAAATTTAATGTGTATAACTATAATTCGGCCAGTTTGGATGAAAAACGTAAGCCCAAATAGGTTATGAAACCAGAGGCCCATTTGAAAGGGTACCCGGAGACCCAATTTTGTGTAGCCCCGAGACCTAGAGCCAATGCATCCGTTTTGTCAAAGTTGATTAAAAAGCCCGAGATCAAATTGAAATCGTTTAGCATGGTCAATAGAGAGGGGAACGCCTTTATGGGATCGCTAAAGTAAAGTAACAAATCGTCAGCAAAAGCCGATACCTTCACTGATTCTGAACCAATGCCTATCCCTTCCCAAGAAACATCTTGTATACAAGTACGTATCAATGGGTCAAGAGCCAAATTAAAAAGTAGGGGAGAAAGGGGACATCCCTGACGTGTACCTCTGTGTAATGAAAATGAGGACGTGTTTAATCCATTAATGGTGAGGTACGCCTGTGGATTAGACTAAAGCATATGGAAGACTTTAATAAATTCCACTCCGAATTGTTGTGTGTGAAAGATTCTAAGCAAATGAGACCATGATACCCGGTCAAATGCTTTATCAGCGTCGCCACTAACCACCATCGCTTTAGAATTAGCGGGTTATTTAACACTATGTATTGCTGCAATTAGTGTACGCACGTTATGCACTGATGTTCTAGCTTTAACAAACCCAGTTTGGTCAGGGTGCAAAATACGTTGTAGTATTAATTGTAGACGAGTGGCCATTAGTTTAGTGAATAACTTCAGGTCCTGATTTAGGAGAGATATAGGTCGATAAGACTGGACATATTCAGGGTCTTTACCTGGCTTCGGAAATACCACTATTCTAGCATCTGTGAATCCTGAGGGAGGAGAGTTCCCTTCTAATAACAAATTAAACAGTGTTAACAAGTAAGGTAATACATGGGGAGCAAGCATTTTATAGTATTCCGCTCCAAACCCATCTGGGCCCGGTGTTTTCCCATTATGTAGTGATTTAATCAAATATAGCAATTCCGATTCTGTTACTGGTTCCGTCAATGACGTTCGTTCCTCCTCTGTTAATATGGGTAAACCTGCTTTGTCTAAAAATTCCATACCCTCAGTGGGGTTATCTAGAGGTGCTGTATAAAAGTTCTCACAATATTGTAAGAAGGTCTCAGATATGGCCTGTGTATCCATGGTTGTAGAATTCGAGCCTGTATGTAGATGAGTTATGCGTGAAGGGGTTGTGTATGATCGTACCAAGTTAGCCAGTAATTTGCCTGACTTATTTCCACTATGGAAAAATTTATTTCGTTGAACATCATAAGAGAAACTAGCTCGTTCAGTGCATAGTGTGTCATACAATTTTTTTGCGTCAATATAAGAACGTCTAGTGTCCGGAGAATCATATAACACCATGGCGTCATAAGCCTCCTACTAAGATCATGTAACTGGGTGTTCAACAATTTGCATTTTCTGGAAACATATTCTAGAATTTGTCCACAGATAACTGGTTTAGAAGCCGACCAAAACAAATTGATGTTATTGACATGAACTATATTATCATTTACATAGTTAAGGAAGGCCTGAGTAAGAAATTTACGGAAATCTGAGGAATGCTCCAGATAAGCAGGGAAACGCCAATTATAAGATCTAGGCAAAGGGGAATCTAAGGTGATCGAGATCCATATTGGGGCAAGATTCGAGAGTAAAATGGGTTCTATTTTAGAATCTACAACATGATGTAGAAGAGAATCAGAAATTAACCAAAAATCTAGTCCGGAGGAGGAGTGGTGGGGCTGGGAGTAAAAGGTGTACTCACGAGTGTCCGGGTTGCGAAGCCTCCAAGGGTCAGACAGTCGTAAAGAAGAGGTGAGTAGTGAGAGTGAGGTTGGGGTGGTGGTAGTGGATGGGCCAGACTTAGAAGATCTATCTAGTCCGGTCGATTGAACACAGTTAAAATCTCCTCCCAAAATGATTTCTCCCTCCGCCCAATCCTGTAATTTCGAATATGTATCAGAAAAAAATGGTACATTAGGGCCGTTAGGGGCATAAATATTGGCTACCGTGTAAGTAGTATTGAGTATTTTTATTTTCAAGAAAAGAAATCTACCTTCTTGATCGATCAAGCTATCCAAAATAGTAGTAGGAAGGGATTTATTGAGGATAGTCAGGACACCTCTACGTTTAGATGTAAAAGAAGCTGCTCTATACTCCCCCACCCACGTATCTCGCAACACATTAGGGTCTGAGATCTTCCAATGAGTTTCCTGCAATAGCACTATGTCAGGTTTCAGCCATTTCAAATAGGTAAGGACCTTTTTCCTCTTAGTAGGGGTATTAAGCCCCTCAATGTTCCATGACACTATCTTGAACCGTGATTGTATTGTTGTGGAAGAGGTGAGGGTTGATGACATTCAACCGATACCTACTCTAGGCCAATATCCAATTACAAAATGGCAAAATAACCGATCCCAACCCGTCCCAGCGAGCGAGTTGAAGTGGATCAGTAAAGAAACATAGCAGAAAAAAATAATTAAGTACATTCCTACCAAAATTCGTGAAGTATGGGTGTGTGTAGTAATACAACCATATATTAAATTACAAAACATTTTTAACATTTTAAGAACCCATGTGAGTGCTCTGTGGAGTTGCGGCAATATGCAAAAGGAAGATACCAACACATGTGAGGAGAATATCCTCAAACATATGTCTAGAGAGCACCATAAAATAAAATAATATAACAAAAGGTGAGATAAGGGGGAGAAAAGGAGACAAAGTAGCCAGAAAAGAAGTAGAAAAAGTAGCGGCAGAAGAAAAAAAGAGCATAGAGGAAAGGACATAAGAATGCAATAAGCATGAAATTGGTTTTCAGTAAGTGGCATTAAACACCAGCTATAACAATAAACAATTGTCACAGTACAGAGACAAAACTGGTACAATATGTCAAACAAGAAAATGTTATCAATCAGTACCCTGAATGGGCAAACCAAAAATGGTAATCAACCAACTGGAAAAGAGGATAGTCAGTCAGCATCATCTACGCCAGAAAGCAGAGCTGCATCCAAAGAGTTCACAAATTCCTGGCCTCCGGAGCAGATTCAAAAAAGTAGGATTTACCGGCATGAGAGACTCTCAGGTTGGCCGGGTATAATAATGCAAATCGATGACCTAGCTCAAACAGACGTTTACAAATTGGTGAAAACTCTCATCGTTTTGCAACCACTAGATAAGAAAAGTCCTGGAATAACAGGATCTTGGAGTCTTTATATCGAAGATCAGTATATTTCCGATAGGCTTCCAGCAGGCGGACTTTATCGGCATAGTTTAGAATTCACATGATGACCGGTCTGGGTCTATCTCTGTTGGACTGGCGATCAGGACCAATACGATGGACACGTTCCACCAAAATGGAACCCGATTCCGAAACACAGCCAAGTTCTCTAGGTAACCATTGGGAGACCAGTTTCATGAGGTCGGACGGTTTCACAGATTCCGGCAACCCCAAAAGACGTACATTATTTCTTCTATTCCGATTTTCCAAATCTTCGAGTTTGTCTTGTAGGGACACCACCAATTTGTTATGTTCCATCCAGGTTGATTTAGCTGCAGATAAGTCGTCTTCCAAATCATAAATTCTTTGTTCGGCCTCAGAGATACGGTGATCATGAGCAGACAATTGCATGAGAGCTGAATCAAGAGAATCTTTTAGGGGCGCCAGTTTTTGATCCAGTAGAGACGAGAGAATATTTGTGATTTTACTTGTAGAGAAGGATTTGGCAGATTCCATAATTGGTGTAGCTTGTGACTGTCCCCGAGGACTGGATCCCTGACTAAGTGTCGGGGAAACAGGAGCACTACTAGTAGAGTTGTCACGATTCTTGCCTTTACCTGTCTGGGCACCCAGTGGATATCATGGTGTTTTAGACATGAATTTGTCCATAATAGTAGTCACTGGAAGAACGGGTAGCAATTCCACAAAACAGTGAAGTGAGAAAAAGGAGACTACAGGAAAATATATTGGCTCCGCCGAGAAATACTATCAGTGTAGATCTACTGAGACGTATCTCAGAAGCAGATTCATGAGAATAATATTCAATAGTGTAGAGGCCAAGTAATGGCTGTAGTGGAAGACAAGCTCACCGCATGTACCATTCCAGTGTGGAGGGATCAGGCCGTGCAGCGATAAGATGGCCGCCGTCAGATGAAATCAGGGGCCTGCCTCCCCTGCAGCGTTCTGCCGTGTAGGTTCCAGCGGCTGTCGGACGGCGGGCAGGATCCCCCAGTGTGCAGCGGAGCAGTCAGTGATGAGAAGCCGGCGCAGAGAACCGGAAGCATCAGGCAGGCGTCCCCGATGTTGTCAAACTGGAGGCCGTGACTTCAGCGAGATAAGTAGGCCACGCTCCAAAGGGGCTACAGGGCAGCACACAAGTACTCCAGGTCAAACCCAGTGTCAGCAGTGGGTGTCAGGTACGGCTGTGCGTGGGTCTGCTGTGGGCCGGGCGTTAGTGTGCAGGCATGGGCTTATATAGAGCCCCCGGTGTGGGTGCAAGGTGGTAAGATAGGCTGCGCTGGCCCCAGTTTAAACTCACGATTTGAGCAGGTTGAGGAGGGATCCACACAAGCGGGCAGCGGCAGGCAGGTCGGCAGATAGTTTGATCACAGACCTGCAGTGACGTCAGTCCCCTTTAGTTCAGGCAGAGATGAGCGGTCCGCTCTGATCTGCCCCGCCGGGTAACACTGGAGGTGCGGGATCAAGTAGCCGGAGCTTCAGGGAGCTGTGAGAAGTAAAGGAGCAGCGGTTGGCTGGCGGTCGGCGGATAGGACCGCTCTCTCGGGCGTTACCGCAGTCGCGCTGAGCCGCTGAGATCAAATGCGGCAGGCGCATCGTCCGCTCCGGGAGGCAGGTCACCAGCGGCTCCGGAAGGCAGGTCGCCAGCTGCTCCGAGAGGCAGGTCACCAGCGGCTCCGGGAGGCAGGTCACCAGCGGCTCCGGGAGGCAGGCCACCAGCGGCTCCGGGAGGCAGACAACCAGGGGCTTCGGCAGAACCTCACAGCGGGGAAAGGAGGCAGACCACTCCAGCGGTCGCTAAAGTAAGGTGAGGTGGGGTGACCAGCGGGAGCCTCTGAATAGAGATCCGAGGGGGAAGCCAAAAATGTAGGTCCCGGCTTGAGCAGTGGAGATAGGCCGCAACCTGCAGAGAGGCCTAGAGCCTCTCCCGGCTCTGCAAACACTACCTCCTGCGGGGTGAGCAATGCTGTTCCCCAGGGGAACACTTGTAGGGAGAATTTGAGCGTTACTAACAGGATTAGAAGCAATAAAACAGCCTTTATAGCAGGAGCTCTAATAAAAGATGTCTGCTCCAGATGGCCGCCAAGCCACGCCCCCATTTTAGCTGTTTTTATGTTTTTTTTCCGAAATCATCCAGATCCAAAACCAAAACCAATACTCGAAAGGGTGGTTTTGGCAAAACCAAGCCAAAACCAAAACACGAAAGTGAAATTAGAACCAAAACCAAAACACAAAACACGAAAAGTGCCCGCCGCACATCTCTAGTTTAAACAACCCAAGAGTTTCTCCATGTAGCTTAAAACAATGTTGCTCAGCATGTGTTTGTAGGATAGTCCTCAGAGCCTCTAGGAGATAGTGTTCCTCACTGTTGTAATGAATTCTGTTATGTATGAATTTTACTGTAAGCCCTTAGGTACTCTTATGGCATATAGTTGAGATGTTGGTGTACGGGATACCGGAGGATAGAATACCGGTACCAGAATCCCGACAGCTGTCAGAATGTCTGCTATGGAAACCTGACAGCTGGAGTCCTGAACATAATTATGCCGGGGAGGGTTTGGATTAGGCTTCGATGGAAGGTTTAGGGATAGGCTGCGGGGGGAGGATTAGGCTGTGTGGAGAGAGAGATAGGGTTAGGCTGCGGGGGGAGGGAGATTATGGTTAGGCTGCGGGAGCGTTAGGGATAGGATGGGGGGGTTAGGAATAGGGTTAGTTTACTGCGGCGCCCCTGTCGGAATTTCAAGCAATTTGGATGCCAGTGCTGGTATACTGACTGCTGGTATCCCATACCCAACCCACCCTTACCCTTATTTTTTCTAGAAAGGATTAGTGTTTTGTTTACGTGGTTTGATTATCCCATAGTTGTTATGATGTTTGATTTTGTGTTTAATTGATATCAATTCATTTGGTGTACTCCATTTAAATAAGTAGATAAGGCTTTGAAAGGGTCATGCCCCCTGACCAGTGATACAGTACTTTCGCATCTTAGGTCTTGTTGCTAAAAGTTTTATCTTATGTGAGAGTCTATATGAGAAATTGTCCAATTGTGCATGTGCTGCGATTGCAGTGCACATGCGCGAAGGTGCCACTGAGGCTGAACAATGGCTGAGAGGCACTTCCTGTGTAACAAATATTTTCTGTATAACAAATGTATGTCAATGGTGTAACTTCCATCATTCATTTACAGAATACATCTATGTCACGGGACGGCTCACAGTAATGTCCTGCTCTAATGCTGGAAGGCCTAAATCTGAAGGGATTCTGGCTCGGCCAATCACATAGAGTCATTCTAAAAGGGCGCCACTGATGAGCCAATCATTGCTCACTGCAAGCCTATGAAAAAGCATTGGCAGCAAGTGGCAACCGGGAGGGGTAGTTAAGGTCTAAGTGTCTGAGGAGGTAGTGTATGTCTCTGGGCTGGGGGGGATACAGTATATCTAGGGTGCGAGGAATAGGATGAAGAATGAATATCCCTGGGGTCGGGTGTGGTGGGGGGTGGATTAAGGTGGATAGTGAATGTCCCTGGAGCCATGGGTTGTGGTGGTGACAGGTTGGACTACAGGGGCCAGCGCCACCTACCTAAGGCTGTTTGTAGTGATGGAGCCACCCAACCAGACTTATGGATCAGCTCAGGCCGGCAAGCAGTGTGAGCAGCTTGCCCTTCTCTGCCCAGGCCTAGAACTCCAGTCCCTCTTGATGGCAGTCATGTCATCAGAGCTTTGTCGAGATGCACAGGGTCAGTGAAGGTGCATACTGAACCAACAACCATAGCCCACAAACACTGGACGGCTTCTACCATTAGGAGCAATGATGCCCAATGCTGTCATGCAATTTCATCACTTTGCCTTTCATGAGTCACATCTGGAAGCACTTACTGTGGGAGAAACAGTCTTGTCTAAACACGTGAGAGGTGACTAGGAGTTTCCCAATGTTATTACAATTGAATAGATCAGTAGAGCCTTTAAATTCTGGAATATCGTGGTGAATTACATGCACATCAGCACTTATAGTTATAAATCCCAGTTTTATGATGTCCTGCAAACCTAGGAGCCATTGCTGTCCACTACAGATATGAAACTGCAGCGGGAAATTTGTGGATTGCAGTGTGCCCATGCCCATGGTCTTGATTACCTGCCCACTGTAAGCAATTAAAGTCACAGTGTGAGAACAGTCAATAAGTGTTTTGGGGTTTGTGCGCTGGAGGAGTTCATGTTACATAACGAGTGTCAATCTGTATTTTATGGCATTATTTGTCTCATTATCTTTTATGGTGGCAAATATTTCACCTTTTAGCCCTGAGGTCAGTACTCTCGCAGTGGAGACTGGTATCTGGGGTGTTTTCTGTGTGGGCTGCCTCAACTTACAGTGTAGGTTTGTCTGCTCTCAGCTTTAAGCTTGGACCTGCACTGGCGCGCAAAATTATTTTGTTTTCCACACGGATTGCAGTGTGTATTGAAAGCAAGACATTTGGGTTGTTCATGGTAGTACTGACCCCAGAGATTCACATAGAATTTTTGTTGTGTACGTGTTGCCAGACGTCACATATACCAGACTCTCTTTTGAACTCAATTGCACTTTTAATTGATTGCTCATATAGCATGTATATATATATATATATATATATATATATATACATATATATATATTTTCTGTAAGAACATATATATATATATATATAGCACTAGTGTTAATTTCTTATCACATAAAAAATAGTAAACAGTATGATTCCCTGTCACCAGGGGTCTCCATGTCTCTGGTTATGTAACCTGTACTTCTGGAAAGTTCCAGAGGTGCTGCTCTTCCAAGTTTCTTCTGTAGCCAGGTGTGAGGTGGTCTACTACTAAGCTTTATTATGGTTTGCACCTGACACTTGCCTATTTGAGTTTGCCTAGTCCCAGCATTCTTGGCTGGATCATTAATGTTTTATGTGCTGGATTTGCATCCCACAAACATCAACGATGTACATAAATCATTGGGTTTAAGTACATCTCTTAATCATCCTCTGAGTTACTGCCTGCTTTATTATTTCTTTGGGACTTTATTTGTTTTTGCCATTGCTACCTTTTTGAACACTGAGGTATTTGCTGCAGTTATCTCTGTAGTGCATATTCTGGACTCCTGCAGCCAAATGTAATAGGGTTTGAGATTCTTGTGCAAGACAAACTCGCACCTTCTCGGACATTTGAAAGTGCGAATTTGTCCCACAACTCGGCCAGTGTAATAGGGTTAAAGTTTTCAGGCACAAACGTAACTCACATGCGACTTCTAGTGAGAGTTCACACCAGAAAACATGCAATTTATGAAACCAACCTGAATGCGAATTTCGGAATGAGAGTTGCACAGTTTAATAGAAAGCCACCTACTTGCACCAAAAAGTCTTCTGATTTGTACCTCACACACCCTAAATAAGTCCCAGTTCTGCTGTTTTGACCTTTTGTAGGTTTGTGAAGGAGACTGTGAAGGAGAGGATAGTTTTGTACTAGAGAGAGTTGCTTGTTATTTTGCTGAGAGAATTTTGTATTGGCATCCTGTCATTCAGACTTTGTACCTGGGGTGAGGAGAGTCAGGAGGAGGAAGAGAATGTGATCCACACCCAGGAGGAAGAGGAGAGCAGTGAGCCAAGCCAGTAGAATGCAGAGGAGAAGGAGGAAGAGGAGCCAGCTGCACCTGCACCTGGCAAGACACAGTCAGGGTTTAATGTTCGATTCAGTTATGATGAGAATTGCACCCTAATCCGGGTTCACTACGATCTGCCGGCGACCAGCATACCGGCGCCGGGAGGCCGGCCGCCGGCTTACCGACAGTGCGGCGAGCGCAAATGAGCCCCTTGCGGGTTCGCTGCGCTCGCCACGCTACGGGCGCCATGCTACGGGCACAGTGGCGCGCTACGCACGCCACACTATTTTATTCTCCCTCCAGGGGGGTCGTGGACCCCCACGAGGGAGAATAAGTGTCGGTATGCCGGCTGTCTGGCTCCCGGCGCCGGTATGCTGGTCGCCGGGAGCCCGACTGCCGGCATACTAAAGACCACCCCCCTAATCCATGCCATGGTGCAGGTGTATCCACTTCTAGTTGGTGCCCTGGCACACAAGACACCAGTGTCCAGAAAGAAGGCGACAGGGAAGATGGTGTAGATGCTGTCAATGCAGTAAGCTCCTGCCGGCGGGACCTGAGGAATGTAAAGAAGCACTTCAGGGATGTAAAGAGGGTCCTCAAAGCTAAGATGGCATAAGAGCACTATGAGGGACTCCAGTTCACTATACTAGCTTCGAGGAGGAACTTAAGCAGATCATGCTCCCTGAAGTTATTCCTGGAATTCATATTTTGGATCTGGATTGGTTTTGCCAAAACCACCCTTTCAGGTTTTGATTTTGGTTGTGGATCTGGATGATTTTTAAAAACAAAACAAAAAAAAACAGCTAAAATCACATAATTTGGGGGTAATTTTGATCCTACGGTACCTCAATAACATTCATTTCCACTCATTTCCAGTCTATTCTGAACACCTCACAATATTGTTTTTAGGCCAAACGGTTGCACTAAGGTGGCTAGATGACAAAGCTAAGTGACACATGTGTGCGGCACAAACACCTGGCCCAACTAGGAGTGGCACTGCAGTGGCAGACAGGATGGCAGATTTAAAAAATAGACCCCAAACAGCACATGATGCAAAGAAGAAAAAGAGGTGAAATTAGGTAGCTGGATGGCTAAGCTAAGCAACACAAGTGTGCGGCACAAACACCTGGCCCATCTAGGAGTGGCACTGCAGTGGCAGACAGGATGGCAGTTTTAAAGGGTGTAGTATGTGATGCTGGCGGTCGGGCTCCCGGTGGCCAGCATACCGACGCCGGAATCCCGACTGCTGGCATTCTGACAGCTGGGCGAGCGCAAATGAGCCCCTTGCGAGCACAGTGGTGTGCTAAGCGCTATGCTGTCTATCTTCCCTCCAGGGGGGTCGTGGACCCCCAAGAGGGAGAAAAGATGTTGGTATGCGGGCGGTCGGGATTCCGGCGCCGGTATGGTGGTCGCCGGGAGCCCGGCTGCCGGCAACCTGAAGACCACCCGTTTTAAAAACGTGGCCCCAAAGAGCACATAATGCAAAGAAAAAAAAGAGGTGCACCAAGGTCACTGGATGACCAAGCTAAGCGACACAAGTGGGCGGCACAAACACCTGGCCCATCTATGAGTGGCACTGCAGTGGCAAACAGGATGGTAATTTTAAAAACTAGCCCCCAAAAAGCACATAATGCAAAGAAAAAAAAGAGGTGCAAGATGGAATTGTCTTGGGTCCTCCTACCCACCCGTATGTTTTTAAACAGGACATGTACAGTTTAATAAACCCATCATTTCAGCGACAGGTGGTCCCCCTGGAAAAAGCTTGCAAATTCTCCGAATCATAGCTAGCTACAAATATATCACCTCCATATTTGATGACTTTTCACATTATGAGAAGAGGCAAGAGAAAGAGGACAGTGTCAAGAAGGTGATTTAAAATTTGAGAGGCACATGCAATCAGGAACAACACACAGGCTTTCACCTCCACTCCTATATTGGTGTGGAACAGAAAGGACTTCAACAAAGCAAATATATAATTATTAATTACCACATTACTGGACAAACTGAAAAACTAGGGGCCAAAGCCTCCAAAATTGTACCCCCTTCTACATTTTCAGGGATTAAGATAATCTTGGATTCAATGCTGGGATGCAAATAAACTGGAGTATACCACAGGATCAAGATTGGATATGTTACCCTCCACGGAGTCTGGAGACTTATTTTGTGAAATCTCGTGGGTTTTTTTTTTTCCATTTTTTATTGCCTTTTTATCTACATATTTTGTGGCAGATGCCTTATTTTTGTTTTTCACAGCTCCCAGTTACACGCATGTGAGTATACCTGTGTGCCCTAGTTACAGGCATGAGAGCATACCTGTGTGTCCTGTTTATTTTATTCATATTTTATTTTTAAATAAAGCAGCCCCTTAGATGTTTTAGCAGCCCCTCCTGAACTCCCACAGCAGCCCCGGATGGAGCAAGTTGAGTTCGGGTGGGTTCGGTAAAGTACTAAGCACGAATGTGCAGTAATTTTTTTTGTTATTGAGCCTCTGCCCTAGTGGAGCTTACCACTCTACAGTCCAAACTCATTTCATACTATAAGTAGGACTGTGGGAGGAAGGAATGCTAACCTCCATGCCCACAGCATGCCTCAGCCTGGCAAGCCAGACATCTTCCTGGCTGTAAGCCACCATGAGACTCCATACTGGGCCTTGTTCAGTAACTGTTTATGCCTTACTCTTATAATAATCTCTTATTCTTCACAACATTTTTTTCTGGCATGATGACTCTTTCTATATGCAGATGATGGGTACGGCAATGGGTACCAGGCTGGCGCCCAGCTATGCTAATTTATTCATGGCCTACTGGAAGGAACATCAAGTATGGAATGGCCATGAGCTGGGTGCCAGTCTGGTATCCTGGAACCATTACATTGATGATATACTGTTTATCTGGAGTGGTGACCGGGCCTCACTTGATATGTTTTGTGAATATCTAAGTAATAATCAGTCTAATATCAAGTTAACTTTCAACATCAGTGAGATAGAGGTCAATTTTCTTGATCTCAAGATCTACATTGAAAATAATGAAATTAAAACCAGTAATTTCATTAAAACAACTGACTGCAACTCATTTATCAATTATAATAGCAATCACCATAGGAATTGGCTGAGGAGTATCCCCATTAGCCAATTCCAAAGAATAAGAAGAAATTGTACAGATGTAGAGAAATATTGGGAACAAGCAGGTAAACTAGAAGAACAGTTTAAAGAAAAAGGTTATGATGGGGAAACAGTACAATCTGCAATGGTGAATAGTGGTCAGATTAACCGACTGGATATGCTTACAAAGGGATCTAATAAGGAAATAACAAGTAGATCTGATATTCCATTTATTACTGGCTACAATAGCCAGTATAGACAAATAGAACAAATTATTAAACAACACTGGTCCATATTAAGCAAGGATCCATCTCTAAAGGAGTTTATATCTGAAACCCCCAGATTCGTATACAGAAAGGCACGTAACATTAAAGAAAATGTTGTGAGAAATGTGGTCACGGCACCTAAGATGCTTAACAGGAATGTTTCTAAGGGCTTTTACAGAAGCGGTACGTGTGTTATGTGCCGCACGTGTACAAGCAAACAAAGTCAAATTACTCAATATAAGTCCAATCAAACCAGTAAGGTCTATAAGATTAAGGATTTCGTGACATGCAATACTAAAAACTGTGTATACCTGCTTTAATGCACTTGTGGTGCACAATATGTAGGACGCACTACCCGTATGTTAAAAACCAGGATGGCTAAGCATATCCGAAATATAAGGAAGGGCATAGAAACCCACAACTTATCATTACATTTTAAAAAGATGCATAATTGTAATACTAAACATTTGGTAAATTTTTGTGGGATAAAGTCTGTAGTATCTAAATGGAGAACCAATGATGGGGAAGCCAGACTGGCAAGAATAGAGATGCGGACTATTTATGAATTGAGAACCCTAGAAACAAAGGGACTCAATGCAGATTTCGAGATGAAATGGTTTTTATAGTAAAAAGTTTCTTGTTGCAAAATAGTATATTAGTTTTAGTCTGTAAATGACATCTCGAAGATGTGTGTATATAAAATGTTATGTCATTGTGAAAATTATTGTATTTACCAATTGCAACACTAATGTCTGACTCTTTGCTTTTTTGCATGAGCCCGTTTCCATAACTACGGCCAAAACAAAAAGGTCCCGATGTATTTTATTGAGAGAAACGAGAATCCCCGCTATGCGTTCCAAATACCGGAACCACGTGATCCGGACTTCCGGTTATGCGTTCCATTGACAGGATACACGTGATCGGGACTTGCACTTGAGAATAATAAACGGAAACAAGAAGGGAAATGTGTACATCCTGATAAAGTTGATTGAAAACCCGATGCATGATGGTTAATCACAGAGGAAGTGATCATAGGTTGGACTAAAGCAAAGATACGGGGAAAATCCGGGATCATCACGGTTCAAACAAAATGAATATTATAGAAAAATGGCTAATCCCTAAAGTCTGGACATACTTTCTGTATAGCCAATTAAGTTATGAAAGTTATTATATATGATGTTTTTCCAGATATAATTATGTTTTAATACTCTAATTAAATTGAAATGGAAGTATTTAAAGGATATGTGGGTAAAGAAAGTTATAGAATAATTTTTAAAGTGTTTTTAAAACCGATGTATTATGATTGGTTGGAATAGCTGTAGAGAGGGACCAGGGGGTATAAATGGCCGATCTGGTTTGCTCTAAAACACACCCTGAGGAAGGATACTAAATCCGAAACGCGTTGGTGTTTCTATACCCTAGGTAATTTGGATATCTCCACATTTTTTCTACACTATCCCGGTAAGAACTGGCACTCTATGATATGTAGTGGTTTGCCGAATAAAAGGTAAACGTGGTGCTGTATACCTGTGAGTATATAGTGGAGCAAACCAAAAGCCTTTTTGGGTAATTTTTGTGTTTGGTTTTATGTTTTTATATATTTTTTTTTTTTTCAGATATACCTATGTAATTTACAATGAATATTTTTACTTGTGGATATCCGTCAAAATATCTTTTTTACCCACATTGCGATGGGGGAGTGATTGCTATCTGGAATGAAGAGGAAGTGAAAGAAACCTTTCTGTGCATATAGGGAACCTCTATGAGGTGAGTGTCCACTACAAGGGCCAGGACAAGTGGCTGTCCGGCTTTGATATAGACATTGTGTGGGGAACAAAAAGAAACCTTTTGATGCACATACTCTATCTGAGGAGGTCAGTTGAAAGGTGCGAATCGTTTGTTGGAGGGTTGCATTATCTGAGGAGGTTCTGGTTGAAAGAAGAATACTGTCTATTGGAAGAATGTTTAGGACAAGAAAATAAGGACAGAATAGAGTGTTAAGCAGCGCCTTTGTATTACTTCATTTTTTTATTTTGTATGTTGTGTCAAGGAGTTGTGCTCTTGGAGGTTTAATACTGGGCAGCAGTTAAGGCGCAAGTTACTTGTTCTCTCTTCTTTTGTTTATAAGATACAGCAATAGCATATTGTACTGTACTACTACATACTGGTGGTCACCACAATGCAGCACTGTACTACTATATACTGGTCACCACAATGCAGCACAGATATTGAGCACTGATCAGGATACTAGAACTGAGTCTGACACGGAGCTGCAAGATACAGCAATGGCCTACTGTACTGTACTACTATATACTGGTGGTCACCACAATGCAGCACACTGAGCACAGATATTGAGCTTTTTAGGCAGAGAACGTAGCCACGTCCTCTCCGCTCAATCTACAATGCACGGGTGAAAATGGCGGCAACGCGCGCTCTCTTTATATGTAATACGAATCTCGCGAGAATCCGACAGTGGGATGATGACGTTCGGCCTCGTTCGGGTTAACCGAGCAAGGCTGGAAGAACCGAGGCTGCCTCGGACCCGTGTAAACCACGTGAAGTTCGGGGGGTTTCGGATCTCGACAAACCGAACCCGCTCATCTCTAGTATCAACGGTTTCCGTAAGAGGCACACCACTGACAACCTCTTACAGAAACTGAGGGACATCATCGCACAATGGCTTACCCCACTTAGACTCTCCTGGGGATTTGTGATATCTGTCAATGCCCCCAATATTGTGCGTGCATTACATCTGGGCAAATTCCAGCATGTCCCATGTTTTGCACACACAATTAATTTGGTGGTGCAGAATTTTTTTAAAAATGACAGGGGCATGCAGGAGATGCTGTCAGTGGCCCTAAAAATTGTGGGCCACTTTCGACATTCAGTGACTGCATGCCGAACACTGGAGCACCAGAAAACACTCTTGAACCTGCCCTCCCATCACCTGAAGCAAGAGGTAGTAACGAGGTGGAATTCAACCCTCTATATGCTTCAGAGGATGGAGGAGTAGCAAAAGGCACTGGCCCTGTCTTGTATGCAGGTAAAAATACAGGGGTGCTGTGAAAATAAAGGTACACTGGCCATGTACTGTATGCTGTAAAATTACAGGGGTGCTGTGAAAATAAAGGGGCACTGTTCTGTCTGCTGTAACAATAAAGGGGTGATGTCCTGTGAAATGGAGAACAAAAATTTTGGGGGAAAAATAGTGACAGATAAGGAACCACTTCCAGTTCCTAGTACTAGTGCTGAAGCTGCTGCATGACATTAACAATGCAATTCCATCAATGTCGTCTGCTAAGGCTGATGCCCAGTGTCATAGAGGGCATGTAACATCCAAGAAGCAGAAATGAATACCCCCAAATAAAAAGAAATTATCTGATGAGAAATGTAAAATTGGCAATATGCCATTCATGACACGAAATTGCAAGGAAAGGCTAAGGCCACTTGACTGGTGTTTGAGCTTCTCGTGAAGATGGAAGCCCTCCTCCCTCTCGAAAAATGTAAAAAATTAAGCTTGTTAAAGCACAGGAAAAAACAAACAGTGCGTTCAGAGATATCACAAGTCCTCAAGGAGAGTCCAAGTGTGTCCATGGTTGTGATGTCTAGGCCTGACCTACTCAATATTGTATGGAAAGAGGAGGCTCCTACCACCATTTGCTTGCCCTCTGCAAGTGCTGGGAGGAGCACCGCCAGTCCAGTTGCTGAGATTGAGATTGAGGATGTCACTGTAGAAGTACATCAGGATGAGGAGGATATAGGTGTAGCTGGCGCTGAGGAGGAAGTTGATGATAAGGATTCTAATGGTGATGTGGTTTGTTTGAAAAAGGCACCAGTGGAGACAGTTATTGGCCATTGGATGAAAAAGCCCAATGTCATGCCTGGACAAAATACCAAAAATCCACCTCTATGGATAAAACTGTCAATCCATATGTTGCCTTTGTCAAGCCATAATAAGTAGGGGTAAGGACGTCAACCACCTAGGAACATCCTCCCTTATACATCACCTGCAGTGCATTCATCATAAGTCATTGTCAAGTTCAGAAACTTTGGGTAATAGCATAAGCAGTCCACTGCCACCTAAATCTCTTCTTCCTGTTAAATTCAAGCTCCTGCAATCCACACCACCAACTCCCTCAACGTCAATTTCCGCCTCAGTCAGGAAGATAAGTAGTCCTGCAGGCCAGGTCACTGGCATGACTGATGAGTCCTCTCCTATCCAGAATTCCTCCAGAGGATCCATGAGTGGCAGGGGTGTGCAGGAAATGCTGTTGGTGGCCTGAAATATTGTGGGCCACTTTCGACATTCAGCGACTGCGTGCCAAAGACTGGAGCACCAGCAAACACTCTTAACCTGCCCTGCCATCAACTGAAGCAAGAGGCAGTAACGAGGTGGAATTCAGCCCTCTATATGCTTCAGAGGATGGAGGAGCAGCAAAAGGCCATTCAAGCTTATACATCCACCTATGATATAGGCAAAGGAGGGGGAATGCACCTGACTCAGCGCAGTGGAGAATGATTTCTGTGCTGTGCAAGTTTCTCCAACACTTTGAACTTGCCACACGTGAAGTCAGTTCAGACACTGCCAGCTTGAGTCAGGTCATTCCCCTTATCAGGCTTTTGCAGAAGCAGCTGGAGAAATTGAAGGAGGAGCTAAGATGGAGCAATTCCGCTAAGTATGTGGGACTTGTGGATGGAGCCCTTCATTCGCTTTGCCAGGATTCAAGAGTGGTCAATCTGTGGAAATCAGAGCACTTCATTTTGGCCAACATGCTCGATCCTAGGTTTAAAGCCTACGTTGTATCTCTCTTTCTAGCGGACACAAGACAGCAGAGGTGCAAAGACCTGCTGGTGAGAAAATTGTCAACTCAAGTGGAACATGACCCATCAACAGCTCCTCCTTCATTTTCTCCCACAACTAGGGCTGCAAGAAAAAGAATAAAATTTCCTAGCCAACCCGCTGGTGGTGATGCAGGGCAGTCAGGAGAAAGTGTTGACATCAGGACCAGACTGAAGGAGCTCCCAACAATTATTGACACGTCTACTGTCACTGCATATGACGCTGTCACCACTGAAAGAATGGTGGAGGATTATATCGGTGACAGCATCCAAGTAGGCATGTCAGACAGTCCGTATGTATACTGGCAGGAAAAAGAGGCAATTTGGAGGCCCTTGCACAAACTGGCTTTATTTCACCTAAGTGGCCCCCCCTCCAGTGTGTACTCCGAAAGAGTGTTTAGTGCAGCCGGTAACCTTGTCAGTGATCGTCGTAGGAGGTTACTTCCACAAAATGTGGAGAAGATGATGTTCATCAAAATGAATTATAAATAACTCCAGGAAGACCTTTACAAACAATTGCCTCCAGAAAGTACACAGGGACCTGTGATGGTGGAGTCCAGTGGGGACGAATTAATACTCTGTGAGGATGAGGATGTACACACTGAAAGGGGTGAGGACGACATGTTGTCTCTGTAGAGACAGTTTGTGCAAGGCGATATTAATTGCTTCTTTTTTGGTGGACCCCAAACAAAACAATCATTTTAGCCACAGTCGTGTGACAGACCCTGTCGCTAAAACGACTGGTTTGTTAAAGTGTGCATGTCCTGTCTATACAACATAAGGGTGGGTGGGAGGGCCCAAGGACATTTCCATCTTGTACCCGTTTTTTTTTCTTTGGATTATGTGCTCTTTTGGGGCCTAGTTTTTAAAACTGCCATCCTGTCTGCCACTGCAGTGCCACTCCTAGATTCGCCACGTGTTTGTGCTGCCCACTTATGTCGCTTAGCTTAGTCATCCAGCTACCTCGGTACAACCTTTTGGCCTAAAAACAATATTGTGAGGTGTGAGGTTTTCAGAATAGACTGGAAATGAATGTTATTGAGGTTAATAAGACTGTAGGACAAAAAAAAAATTGATTGCAGCTGTTTTTATGGTTTTTTAAAAATAATCCAGATCCAAAACCGAAACCTGAAAGGGTGGTTTTGACAAAACCAATCCAGATCCGAAATACGAATGGAGATCCATATTCAAAACCAAAACACAAAACCCGAAAAGTGTCCGGCGCACATCTCTAATTTATTGTGGTACTCTGCAATAATGTGTACAATGCATGTGAAAGAGATAGTAGAAACAGATGCTTTTTCATAAATACTAATAATTTTCTTTACTACTTTGTTGGCGATAACCAAAAATTGTGGTTTCTTGTTTACACCACTCTCAATACCCAGACTTTGTCTTCATGGAAACATTTTTTTTATGGTGGTGAATACAAGGAAAGTGCTGGTTCTAGGAGCATCTTTTGAGGCACCCTTCCTTTGTGTGTTGTGCACCCATCACTGCTGCTTCTTTCCCTAGCAAGCTGGAGGTGGAGATAGCATCCTCTAATTCTGAGAGGGAAGGTGGCATCATAGTCAAGTGACAAAATCCATGATTCTCACTTTAAACATCTTAAGCTGCTGAGTGCGTCTTCTCTATGTAAGTGGGGGACAAAAAAAAACACTCTAAGCTATCATCTAGGCTTGCCAAATGGTAATAATAGTCCTGGGCAGTGGGCAGTACCCCCTGCTATGACTATTCATGGAATTGAGGCTCTGTTCTAGACATTCTTGTATTTTCAAGATAATATTCAACATATAGCATTGTGGTGCCAATATAACATATACAGTATATGATAGATGGTAATGTATTGAAGTCTAGAATAATGTGTACAAGTACCAGTGCTACTTTTCTATATTCTTTATGTTAGTTATATGTCAATTACAGCACATTATCCACATGCATTCCATACCATAACACATCAAGTTCTAGACAAGAGTAGTACACTAAGCTCTTACAAGAGCCAATTAATCTTGATGTTCTTTATGGTGTGTATTTTGAAGCCGGCCATCTGAGCTATCTCTCGTTTCAGGCTCTGATTCTAGTTTACACTGGGGGAGAAAGGAAGTTAAACAGGAAGGCAGGAGGATTATGCAGAATAAAACATATGTTCGACCATGTCAGACGGGCCACATAATTTGCTGGAACATTATATATTCATATTTCCAGGAGACACTGTCCTGGGAGTGTGAGGCTAGTCGGTTTCCATTCCTGGCAATGGATTGGCAGAGACTGAGCCTGTAAAATAATCGAGGATTGTTTGTATTAGGAGGTGTGCGCTGTAAGGTTACACCAACAACCTCACATCTCTAGCCATAAAACAAGTACTCACACATCTGCTGGGGGGTTTGGACCCTAATAAGTCAGATTTTCACTAGAAAAGCCCATGTTTGTGAGCAGCAATTCAGCCAATTAGCAATGTATGAAACACTAAAGGGGACTACTAATAATGTCTTTGGGGCCAAGTGATGTGGCCCAGAGTAATACTAATAGACACTTGAGCTTCATTTTTGTTACAAGCTGGAGGGCAGCAAGTTAACTCTCTCTGTACTGGGGGAGTTGTAATGGACTAAGCCGAGGCTCACACCTTCCAGCTTACTGAGGCACTTGCAGTACGTATGCGCCTGTATAAGGTGCATGCAATAAATCAGATTAATGAGAGAAATTGCAAAGTAGATAAAAAGCCATTGTTTTTCTACATCTTTATAGGATATTTCTTCTCTGTATGTAGTATTATTATTATTATTATTATTATTATTATTATTATTATTATAATGATGATGATGATGATGATGATGATTGATTGATTATTATTTATATTATTATTATTATTATTATTATTATTAACCTTTATATGGCACCACAAGGGACAGAGTACATAAACAAATGAGCAAAACAAGAAAACAGTGACTTACAGTACAAGACAAAGCAGGGCAGATACATGGTATATAAACAGCGCTGCATCAGAGGGGGTAGTCTTCAGTATGCCGGCTGTCGGGATCCCGGCGCACAGTATACCGGCGCCGCAATCCCGACAGCCGGCATACCGACACTTATTCTCCCTCGTGGGGGTCCACGACCCCCCTGGAGGGAGAATAAAATAACGTGGTCGTGCCCGCAAGGGGCTCATTTGCGCTCGCCACACTGTCGGTATGCCGGCGGTCGGGCTCCCAGCTCCGGTATGCTGGTCGCCGGGAGCCCGACTGCCGGCATACCATAGTACACCCATCAGAGGACATGACATTGAAATAAGCATCAGGGAGGCAGAAACCGACGGTTAGGTGCCGTTGTAGGAAGTATGGAGTAGATGACAGATAATACTATGACTCTGTGAGACTGTTTACTGAACAGTAAAAATGTGGTATAACAAGCTGTAATTGTTTGTGATGACCTACGGAAATGTTTGTGCCCATACATAGAGCCATGACATTTTCCTTCTTACTGGAAATATAGTACCTAGATTTTTTTTGTCAAGGTGGTGGCATCTGCTGATCAGAATAAAATCTTCTTATTGGAGGAGCTGGATGGATCAGGATGTTTCTCGCTACACACCCTTATTGAAAGTGCAAGGTTTTGTGTTGTGAAGCCTGCAATCAGGTTAAATCATCTCAGACTTGTTTCCACTTTCAGGGGTTCATTTACTGAAAGTCGGTTTGGTGTTTTTGGTCGATTTCCCAAACCGCACATTTACTAAAGTCAAATCCGACAGGAAACCGACCAAAAACCAGACTGTATAATGGGGCATACAGTTACACACGGGGCGATTATTGCCTATTTTCTAAGGGGTCTATTCAAGATGCAGTGAAAAGTGTGGAGAAGTGAGCCAGTGGAGAAGCTGCCCATGGCAATCAATCAGCATTGAAGTAACACTTATAATTTGCATACTATACAATTGTACGGAGCAGCTGATTGGTTGCCATGGGCAACTTCTCCACAGGCTCGCTTCTCCACTCTTTTCACTGCTTCATGAATAGACCTCATAGTGATCTGTCTAGATTGCTTAGAAATTAAGGACGGATCACTCCGTGTGTACACCCCATAGCGATGGCGATGCACTGTCCCGCTCGTCACCATCACCAGCTCAGATCTTTAGCGCATACAGGCACAATCTAGTTAGATCACCTAGCATGTGCATAAAGAACACTGGTTAGCACAGATCGCTCAGCACACATTGCTGTGTGTATAGCCGTGTGTGCTGAGCGATCTGTGCTAACCTAGCTCGCTTAGCACACAGCACAAGTTGCCCCATTTGTATGCCCCATTACACTTGAGAACATTGCCATTGATATTTTTACATAGATGACTATAGAAAGAAACCAAAGATTTATTAATGGTTGGTTTCTAAATCAACCAAAAACAGACAGCAACCCATGCCAAACAAAAGACATGCCGGAGGCAGGCTAGCTTGGCAGAAGCACTATACAGATCAGTATGATCCGTGCAAGCTTCTTTAGGCTAAACTGCAAATAAAGGGTTATAGTTATTTAAAACAATGCGTGAGGCCCCTCCTACCAAATCTCAGTCTGGGCTTGTATTGGAAAATAGGGGAAAAAAACTGTATGGGGTTCCCTCTATTTCTAATTGCCACAGTGGGCTGTTCAAGCCGGGTGCTGACTATATAGCAGTGGGACACACAGCCTGGGGTTCTCCTGCCATAATGGCATACTTGCCTACTCTCCCGGAATGGCCGGGAGGCTCCCGAAAATCGGGTGACCCTCCCGGCCCCCCGGAAGAGCAGGCAAATCTCCCGATTCGTGGGGACCCCCCTGCCCGTCCGCCCACTTAGTGTGTAAAGTGGGCGGTCCGGGCAGTTGATGACGCGATTCTTGCTGAATCGCGTCATCATAGCCACGCCCCCTGCAGTGTAATGCCGGTGATTGTGGCATTACAGAGCGGGGGGCGTGGCTTAAAAGAGGCACCGTCATGACCCCACCCTTGCTCCGCCCCCGCTCGGCCCTTTCTCCGCCCCGTCCCGCCTCCGGCCCACCCCCTCCACGACGTCACAGCCTCCCCTGAGCTGACCTGGCTGCTCTCTCCCGCATAGAGCAGCCAAAATGTAGGTAAGACTGCATAATGGCAACCAGCCCAGGTCTGGAATTCCTCAGGAAGTTGGAATGCCTCCCAGGCCTGGGCTGAAAGACCAGGGCCATTCCCCTCACCTCTGGTGGCAATGGGTGCAAGGTTAATGTTTAAAGAATAGATAAATAAAATAGTTCTTTACTGGTGAACTACAGGTCCCAGCAAGCCTGTTCCGGCATACCGGCATTTGTGGAACAACAAGTGCCAGCATGACCAGACATGAAGCTAGTTCCTGTAGTCAACCTGTAAAGAAATTATTAAAATAACTTCAACACTTGGACAGCGAATATTGTAGAATTTAATTTTATAATAACATGTAATAATACATACTTACCAAGTGTAAGCATCCAGAGATATTGGTAAAATAAACAAATGAAAACATAAGCGCCACGTACTGTACATAGGACCTAATTCAAGGTTGATTGCAAAACAACATTTTCCTCAAATGGGCAAAACCATGTGCACTGCAGGTGGGGCAGATATAACATGTGCAGAGAGTTAGAGTTGGGTGGTTTATATTGTTTCTGTGCATGGTAAATACTGTCTGCTTTATTTTTGCACTGCAATTAAGATTTTAGTAACTCTCTCTGGCCCTCATTCCGAGTTGTTCGCTCGCTAGCTGCTTTTAGCAGCATTGCAAACGCTAGGCCACCGCCTTCTGGGAGTGTATTTTAGCTTAGCAGAATAGCGAACGAAAGATTAGCAGAACTGCTACTAAATAATTTGCTGCAGTTTCTGAGTAGCTCCAGACCTACTCCTAGACTGCGATCACCTCAGTCCATTTAGTTCCTGGTTTGACATCACAAACACTCCCTGCGTTCGGCCAGCCACTCCCCCGTTTCTCCAGCCACTCCTGCGTTTTTACCTGGCACGCCTGCGTTTTTCGGCATACTCCCTGAAAACGGCCAGTTTCCGCCCAGAAAGAAACACCCATTTCCTGTCAATCACACTACGATCACTCGAGCGATGAAAAAACATTGCTCGAGCTTGTGTAAAAGTACAAAGTTTTGTGTGAAAGTACTTAGTGCATGCGCACTGCGTACCATGCGCATGCGCATTTTTGCTGTTTTTTCATCTGATCGCTGCGCTGCGAAAATCGGCAACAAGCGATCAACTCGGAATGACCGCCTCTGCACGTTATATCTGCCCCACCTGCAGTGCACATGATTTTGCTCATAAGAGGAAAATGTTGTTTTGCAATCAACCTTGAATTAGGCCCATAGTGTACAGTACTGGCGAAAAATGACATGTCACTTGGGGACACTGTCATAAGAATGAATGGGTAAGTGCTGATTGGCTGAGAGTGCTGTTCCTACGTTAGAACCAAAACTAACGCTTAGTAAATTTATCCCTTAGTGTTACTGCAACCAACAAAAAGCAAGTGAAAAACAAATAGACAATTTTCCGGATAAATAAGTGATACACATAACCTACAATAACCCTGGTTGCACAATTGTGCACACCAGTTCATAATGGGGCTATAGCTGTTTTTTTGTGCGGCCCATTATACTGAAAAAATTACCCAGACGAATGCGCAGAAAATACAGTAAGATCCTCAGTCAACTACCCTGAATACGCCATGTGACGCAATATACGAGACGCCTGGCATGAGTGAGCAGCCACGTCCTGTGCGACTTTGCTAGTGCAGGCACCTTTTTCACATCTCTTTATCCAAAAATGTATCCTAGTCACAATGTGATTCAGTAAACTTCCTAATGATAATGTGTGGACCCTTATTCAAAAAGTAAAGCATTCAATACCTTTAATACCAAGAAATAATGACACGGAGACTTGAATTTGGCAGAAAATTGTTAGCTATTTATTGTACCCTAACCATTAGAAAAAACCTGTAAAGTAAAATTTAAGTTAACATGCCGATTCAGCCGGCATATGGTGGCAGAAAAAAGAACGGCTATATTCCACTGACGATAACCTCAAAAAACATTAAAACCCAAACGATCCTAATTTACCACAAACCATACATAGGTAATAGGTGCCCGACTCAGACCTCCACGCTGACTGCCCACCCTGATGGGTGATAACGCTGCCCCCTGATGGGTGATCTAGCGGCCTTAAAAGTCAATGGAGGTGAGTGCACCTAAACCACACCAATACTGTAAACAACTGTAACTAACAAGTCAAACTACAACCTGCCGTTCTTTTCCGCCAATAATAGCCAACGATAAACCACGCTAACAATTTAGAGCCAAGGCACTCCGTGCCAAAACCCTCTACCAAATGGGGTGGGAGGGCGGGAAGGCAAACCAGCAGCAAGAGAGACTTAGCTAGCCTATACATCCCTATATATATTGATCCCTCCCCTCTCTACCATTGGCTGTACTTTTCATAACAGTTAGGTCCTCCCCTCACAGGAGGTTTAACTCTCTCCATTCCTATGTCTGTCATTTCGCTCTTCTAAGAAGCACAAGGAGACTGTGCTGATTAATTTAATAATGTGACACTTGTATATCTGTGTGAGACAGAGTCTGTAGACGGAGCACAATAGCTGTGGTCGCTGCACTATAGCATTTCATATACAGATTCAGAGACTCAGTTATGAGGGGCCGTTCAAGTCAAAATTACAGCTTTTTTGTGACTAGGATTCATTTTCGGGTAAAGAGAACTCCCAGCGATTGCAAATGACCTGGCATGCTAAGTGGGGCTATTTTGGCACGACTGCAGCAATAATGTATGACAACACAGATGTAGAAAGTTCTCCACTTTAACTTTGTTTTCACTAGAGATGAGCGGGTTCGGTTCGTTGAGATCCGAACCCCCCCGAACTTCACCTATTTTACACGGGTCCGAGGCAGACTCGGATCTTCCCGCCTTGCTTGGTTAACCCAAATGAGGACGAACGTCATCATCCCGCTGTCGGATTCTCGCGAGATTCGTATTCCATATAAAGAGCCGAGCGTCGCCGCCATTTTCACTCATGCATTGGAGATTGAACAGAGAGGACGTGGCTACGTTCTCTCCCTGAAAAGCTCCATATCTGTGCTCAGTGTGCTGAAAATATCTGTGCTCAGTGTGCTGCAAATATCTACGTTCTCTGCCTGAAAACGCTCCATATCTGTGCTCAGTGTGCTGCAAATATCTACGTTCTCTGCCTGAAAAGCTCCATATCTGTGCTGAGTGTGCTGCAAATATCTGATCAGTGTGCTGCATTGTGGAGACCACCAGTATATAATTATAGTACAGTACAGTAGGCCATTGCTGTATCTTGCAGCTCCGTGTCAGACTCAGTTCTAGACAGTATCCTGATCATCAGTGCTCAATATCTGCTGCATTGTTGTGTGACCAGTATATATATATTATATATAGTAGTACAGTGCAGCATTTTGGTGACCACCAGTATAGTAGTACAGTACAGTAGGCCATTGCTGCATCTTGCAGCTCCATGTCACTTCAAGTATCCATATCTGTGCTGCATTGTTGTGAGCAGTATATAGTAGGACAGTGCAGCATTTTGGTGACCTACAGTATATAGTTGTACAGTACAGTAGGCCATTGCTGTATCTTGCAGCTCCGTGTCACTTCAAGTATCCATATCTGTGCTGCATTGTTGTGAACAGTATATAGTAGGACAGTGCAGTATTTTGGTGACCAACAGTATATAGTTGTACAGTACAGTAGGCCATTGCTGTATCTTGCAGCTCCGTGTCACTTCAAGTATCCATATCTGTGCTGCATTGTTGTGAGCAGTTTATAGTAGTACAGTGCAGCATTTTGGTGACCAACAGTATATAGTTGTACAGTACAGTAGTCCATTGCTGTATCTTGCAGTTCCGTGTCACTTCAAGTATCCATATCTGTGCTGCATTGTTGTGAGCAGTATATAGTAGTACAGTGCAGCATTTTGGTGACCAACAGTATATAGTTGTACAGTACAGTAGGCCATTGCTGTATCTTGCAGCTCCGTGTCACTTCAAGTATCCATATCTGTGCTGCATTGTTGTGAGCAGTATATAGTAGGGCAGTGCAGCATTTTGGTGACCAACAGTATATAGTTGTACAGTACAGTACAGTACAGTAGGCCATTGCTGTATCTTGCAGCTCCATGTCACTTCAAGTATCCATATCTGTGCTGCATTGTTGTGAGCAGTATATAGTAGGGCAGTGCAGCATTTTGGTGATGAACAGTATATAGTTGTACAGTACAGTACAGTAGACCATTGATGTATCTTGCAGCTCCGTGTCACTTCAAGTATCCATATCTGTGCTGCATTGTTGTGAGCAGTATATAGTAGGGCAGTGCAGCATTTTGGTGACCAACAGTATATAGTTGTACAGTACAGTAGTCCATTGCTGTATCTTGCAGTTCCGTGTCACTTCAAGTATCCATATCTGTGCTGCATTGTTGTGAGCAGTATATAGTAGTACAGTGCAGCATTTTGGTGACCAACAGTATATAGTTGTACAGTACAGTAGGCCATTGCTGTATCTTGCAGCTCCGTGTCACATCAAGTATCCATATCTGTGCTGCATTGTTGTGAGCAGTATATAGCAGGGCAGTGCAGCATTTTGGTGACCAACAGTATATAGTTGTACAGTACAGTACAGTAGGCCATTGCTGTATCTTGCAGCTCCATGTCACTTCAAGTATCCATATCTGTGCTGCATTGTTGTGAGCAGTATATAGTAGGACAGTGCAGCATTTTGGTGATGAACAGTATATAGTTGTACAGTACAGTACAGTAGACCATTGATGTATCTTGCAGCTCCGTGTCACTTCAAGTATCCATATCTGTGCTGCATTGTTGTGAGCAGTATATAGTAGGGCAGTGCAGCATTTTGGTGACCAACAGTATATAGTTGTACAGTACAGTAGGCCATTGCTGTATCTTGCAGCTCCATGTCACTTCAAGTATCCATATCTGTGCTGCATTGTTGTGAGCAGTATATAGTAGGGCAGTGCAGCTTTTTGTTGACCAACAGTATATAGTTGTACAGTACAGTAGTCCATTGCTTTATCTTGCAGCTCCGTGTCACTTCAAGTATCCATATCTGTGCTGCATTGTTGTGAGCAGTATATAGTAGGACAGTACAGCATTTTGGTGACCAACAGTATATAGTTGTACAGTACAGTAGGCCATTGCTGTATCTTGCAGCTCCGTGTCACTTCAAGTATCCATATCTGTGCTGCATTGTTGTGAGCAGTATATAGTAGGACAGTTAAGTAGGCCATTGCTATTGATATAATAATATTACTGGCATATAATTCCACACATTAAAAAATGGAGAACAAAAATGTGGAGGGTAAAATAGGGAAAGATCAAGATCCACTTCCATCTAATGCTGAAGCTGCTGCCGCTAGTCATGGCAGAGACGATGAAATGCCATCAACGTCGTCTGCCAAGTCCAATGCCCAATGTCATAGTAGAGAGCGTGTAAAATCCAAAAAGCAAAAGTTCAGTAAAATGATGACCCAAAAATCTAAATTAAAAACGTCTGAGGAGAAGTGTAAACTTGCCAATGTGCCATTTACAACACGGAGTGGCAAGGAACGTCTTAGGCCCTGGCCTGCGTTCATGGCTAGTGGTTCAGCTTCACATGTGAATGGAAGCGCTCATCCTCCTGCTAGAAAAATGAAAAGAGTTAAGCTGGCGAAAGCACAGCAAAGAACTGTACATTCTTCTAAATCACAAATCCCCAAGGAGAGTCCAATTGTGTCGGTTGCGATGCCTAACCTTCCCAACACTGGACGGGAACTGAAGAGGTGGCTCCTTCCACCATTTGCACGCCCCCTAGAAGTGCTGGAAGGAGCACCCACAGTCCAGTTCCTGATAGTCAAATTGAAGATGTCACTGTTGAAGTACACCAGGATGAGGATATGGGTGTTGCTGGCGCTGAGGAGGAAATTGACAAGGAGGATCCTGATGGTGAGGTGGTTTGTTTAAGTCAGGCACCCGGGGAGACACCTGTTGTCCATGGGATGAATAAGGCCATTGACATGCCTGGTAAAAATACCAAAAAATCACCTCTTCGGTGTGGAATTATTTCAATAGAAATGCGGACAACTGGTGTCAAGCCGTGTGTTGCCTTTGTCAAGCTGTAATAAGTAGGGGTAAGGATGTTAACCACCTAGGAACATCCTCCCTTATACGTCACCTGGAGTGCATTCATCAGAAGTCATTGACAAGTTCAAAAACTTTGGGTGACAACGGAAGCAGTCCACTGACAACTAAATCCCTTCCTCTTGTACCCAAGCTCCTGCAAACCACACCACCAACTCCCTCAGTGTCAATTTCCTCCTTAGACAGGAAAGCCAATAGTCCTGCAGGCCATGTCACTGGCAAGTCTGACGAGTCCTCTCCTGACTTGGATTCCTCCGATGAATCCTTGAGTGTAACGTCTACTGCTGCTGGCGCTGCTGTTGTTGCTGCTGGGAGTCGATCACCATCCCAGAGGGGAAGTCAGAAGACCACTTGTACTACTTCCAGTAAGCAATTGACTGTCAAACAGTCCTTTGCGAGGAAGATGAAATATCACAGCAGTCATCCTGTTGCAAAGCGGATAACTCAGGCCTTGGCAGCTATGTTGGTGTTAGACGTGCATCCGGTATCTGGCGTTAGTTCACAGGGACTTAGAGAATTTCTTGAGGTAGTGTGTCCCCGGTACTAAATACCATCTAGGTTCCACTTCTCTAGGAAGGCGATACCGAGAATGTACACAGACGTCAGAAAAAGAGTCACCAGTGTCCTAAAAAATGCAGTTGTACCCAATGTCCACTTAACCACGGACATGTGGACAAGTGGAGCAGGGCAGACTCAGGACTATATGACTGTGACAGCCCACTGGGTAGATGTGTTGCCTCCCGCAGCAAGAACAGCAGCGGCGGCACCAGTAGCAACATCTCGCAAACGCCAACTCGTTCCTAGGCAGGCTACGCTTTGTATCACTGCTTTCCATAAAAGGCACACAGCTGACAACCTCTTACGGAAACTGAGGAACATCATTGCAGAATGGCTTACCCCAATTGGACTCTCCTGGGGATTTGTGACATCGGACAACGCCACCAATATTGTGCGTGCATTACATGTGGGCAAATTCCAGCACGTCCCTTGTTTTGCACATACATTGAATTTGGTGGTGCAGAATTTAAAAAAAAAAACGACAGGGGCGTGCAAGAGATGCTGTCGGTGGGCCGAAGATTTGCGGGCCACTTTCGGCATTCAGCCACCGCGTGCCGAAGACTCGAGCACCAGCAAACACTCCTGAACCTGCCCCGCCATCATCTGAAGCAAGAGGTGGTAACGAGGTGGAATTCAACCCTCTATATGCTTCAGAGGATGGAGGAGCAGCAAAAGGCCATTCAAACCTATACATCTGCCTACGATATAGGCAAAGGAGGGGGAATGCACCTGACTCAAGCGCAGTGGAGAATGATTTCAACGTTGTGCAAGGTTCTGCAACCCTTTGACTTGCCATACGTGAAGTCAGTTCAGACACTGCCAGCCTGAGTCAGGTCATTCCCGTCATCAGGCTTTTGCAGAAGCAGCTGGAGAGATTGAAGGAGGAGCTAAAACGGAGCGATTCCGCTAGGCATGTGGGACTTGTGGATGGAGCCCTTCATTCGCTTTACCAGGATTCACGGGTGGTCAATCTGTTGAAGTCAGAGCACTACATTTTGGCAACCGTGCTCGATCCTAGGTTTAAAGCCTACGTTGTATCTCTCTTTCCAGCAGACACAAGTTTGCACATGTTCAAAGACCCGCTGGTGATACACCTGTCAAGTCAAGCGGAACGTGACCCGCCAACAGCTCCTCCTTCATTTTCTCCCACCACTGGAGCTGCCAGGAAAAGGATTAGATTTCCAAAACCACCCACTGGCAGTGATGCAGGGCAATCAGGAGCGAAAACTGACATCTGGTCCGGACTGAAGGACCTGCCAACGATTACTGACATGTCGTCTACTGTCACTGCATATGATTCTGTCACCATTGAAAGAATGGTGGAGGATTATATGAGTGACAGCATCCAAGTAGGCACGTCAGATAGTCCGTACGTATACTGGCAGGAAAAAGAGGCAATTTGGAGGCCATTGCACAAACTGGCTTTATTTTACCTAAGTTGCCCCCCCCCCCCCCCCTCCAGTGTGTACTCCGAAAGAGTGTTTAGTGCAACCGGGTCACCTTGTCAGCGATCGGCGTACGAGGTTACTTCCACAAAATGTGGAGAAGATGATGTTCATCAAAATTAATTATAATCAATTCCTCCGTGGAGACATTCACCAGCAATTGCCTCCAGAAAGTACACCGGGACCTGAGATGGTGGATTCCAGTGGGGACGAATTAATACTCTGTGAGGAGGGGGATGTACACAGTGAAATGGGTGATGAATCGGAGGATGATGATGAGGTCGACATCTTGCCTCTGTAGAGCCAGTTTGAGCAAGGAGAGATTGATTGCTTCTTTTTTTGATGGGGGCCCAAACCAACCAGTCATTTCAGCCACAGTCGTGTGGCAGACCCTGTGGCTGAAATCATGGGTTTGTTAAAGTGTGCATGTCCTGTTTATACAACATAAGGGTGGGTGGGAGGGCCCAAGGACAATTCCATCTTGCACCTCTTTTTTCTTTAATTTATCTTTGCATCATGTGATGTTTGGGGCCAATTGTTTTAAGTGCCATCATGTCTGAAACTGCAGTGCCACTCCTAGATGGGCCAGGTGTTTGTGCCGGCCACTTGGGTCGCTTAGCTTAGTCATCCAGCGACCTCGTTGCAAATTTTAGGACTAAAAATAATATTGTGAGGTGTGAGGTGTTCAGAATAGACTGGAAATGAGTGGAAATTATGGTAATTGAGGTTAATAATACTATAGGATCAAAATTACCCCCAAATTCTATGATTTAAGCTGTTTTTGAGGGGTTTTTGAAAAAAAAAATCCGAATCCAAAACATACCCGAATCCGACAAAAATTTTTAAGGGAGGTTTTTTGCCAAAATGCGTCCGAATCCAAAACACGGCCTTGGAACCGAATCCAAAACCCAAACCCAAAACCCAAAAAATTTCCAGTGCACATCTCTAGTTTTCACCCTCCTTGCTACTGTATCTGCTGTGTGTGGGTCATATTTCCAGTGACTTCTCTGAAAGTATAGGCCTGGTGACATATTTTTTAAGAAATTAACATAAGCATGGCAACAGCCCCAGCCAAAATGGACAATTCTAGATATGCCACTGCCCAGTGCCGTAACTAGGGGTGGGCAGACTGTGCTCAGAACACAGCACATTTGCCCTGTAGATGCACCATCAGCATCCACCCGCCTATGTATGCTCCCCTGCTAGTTGCATCCAGGGCTTCCCATCCCCGTTGTAACATCACTGCTAATGGACAGTTGCTGGGCGTCGCTTTTTCTCCTCCTCCCCTGCTGTCCACACTGGGTTGTGCTGCTTTCAAGACAGAAAGAGGAGCCACGTAGAAGATGAGGTGAGCTATTGCATTGAAGGTGAGGTGTGTGCGGGGGAGGTAGTGCGAGATTCAGGCACCGGAAAAATTAGAGGGCGCATCCACCCCCCACCCCCCTGCTATGCTGTGGGACGCTGTTCAGGCCACCACAGAGCAGGAGGAGGAGGAGCAGAAGAGACGCTCACTGACTCAGATTCTGAGACTAGGTAGGGAACAGGGCAGGCCAGTTGCGACAGCAGGAGATACTGAAAGACGGTACATGCTGGAGCTCTGCCTGTCCTATTTATATGGCTCACTGTGTGCTTGTAGCTGTGCAGTAGGGCTACTTCTGTCCTGCAGCATCACTCACTGCCTCCGCTGCTGCAGCAGCACCTCTCTCTATCTAGCCCAGCTGCTGCAGCACTTCTCTCTGCCCCAGTTGCTGCACAATCTCACTCTGCCCCATCTTTTGCAACATCTCTCTCTTTCCTGGAAGCTGCAGCAAATGTCTCTACTTCAGATGCTGCAGCACCTGTCTCTGCCCTAGCTGCTGCAGCACCTCTTTCTGACCCAGCGGCTGCAGCACCTCTCTCTGCCCTGGCTGCAGCAGCACCACTCTACTTTGTTGCTGCAGCAACTTTCTCTGCCTCTCAGGCAGCTGCAGACCCTCTCTCTGCTCCTGAGGAAATTCTGGGACATTATTTTCATTGAGGCATAGTGGGATTATCAGCCCTGGGATAGCAGTTCTAGGTTATTATTTTCATTGAGGCATTGTGGTAATATCAAGTCGGAGGGGTGGGGGCGGGGTCACATTTGGGGCATCATTTTCATTAAGGCATTGAGAGATCAGTTCTGGGGGGGTGAGTTTTGGGGCATTATTTTCACTGAGAGATTGGGGGGTTCTCAGGTCTGTGAGGGGAGGTCACATTTGGGGCATTAGTTTCATTAAGGGATTAAGAGGTTGTGAGGTTAGGTCAGTCAGGGCATACTGTACATAGTGTCTTTAATATATTTGAATTAAACAAGTAAATAGTTAAATACAGCTACAGTACTTCCTTAGTGGCTCTACTGTGGTGAAATGTCTATAAAGGGCTCTACTGTGGAATAATATGTATAAGGAGCTCTACTGTGGCGTAACACCTATAAGCAGCTCTACTGTGGCATAACATGTATAAGTGGCTCTACTGTGTGGCGTAATGTGTACAAGCAGCTCTACTGTGGCTTAACATGTATAAGCGGCCCTACTGCGGCATAACATGTATAAGCAGCTCTACTGTGTGGCGTAATGCATATAAGCAGCTCTACTGTGTGGCGTAAGATGTATAAGGGGTACTACTGTGTGATGTAATGTGAATAACGGACACTACTCTGTGGTGTAATGTGAATTGGTACTTTTCTGTGGCCATGCCCAGCGGCGGATTGGCATGCCGGGACGCCGGACTGGATTCCATTTGGCTGGTCCGGTCGTCCCCTCATTGGCTGCCCGCCACCCCCATGCAGGCCGCCAGCCGTGATCGCGGAAGCGTTCACTGAAAGCTTCTGCGCATGCACAGAAGCTCAGTGAAGCACTTTGAAAATGGACGCAGTCTGAGCTTCTGAGCATGCGCAGCAGCCCCTCCTCCCCATAATGCATAGTATCAGGAGCAGTCAGTCACTACTGACGACTCCGCCTCTCCTCCAGCCGCATCACTTGTTCCGCCTTCCCTCCAGCCCGGGCCGTCACAGCAAGCATACTGCACAATGTACTCGTGGCTGCTGCAGCTAGCATGCACAGCAGGAGTTGGCAACCAGCCAATTCTGACTGTGTCACACACCAGTTGTGTGAAAGTCAGTAAGTAACGTACAACTAACTGGTGCAATATGTATAACAACTAATTGGTACAATATGTATAACAATTAACTGGTGCAATATGTATAATATGCTTTACCTGGGGCAATGTGTATAATGTGCTCTACCTGGTGCAATGTGTATAACGTGCTATGCCTGGTGCAATGTGTATAATGTGCTTTATTTGGTGCAAGGTGTATAATATGCTTTACCTGTGCAATGTGTATAATGTGCTTTACCTGGTCCAATGTTTATAATGTGCTCTGCTTGGCGCAAAGTGTATAACGTGCTCTACCTGGTGCAATGTCTATAATATGCTTTACCTGGTGCAATGTGTATAATGTGCTCTGCCTGGTGCAATGTCTATAATGTACTTTACCTGGTGCAATGTGTATAATGTGCTCTGCCTGGCGCAAAGTGTATAATGTGCTTTACCTGGTGCAATGTCTATAATGTGCTCTGCTTGGTACAATGGGCCTAATTCAGAGTTGATCGCAGCAGCAAATTTGTTAGCAGTTGGGCAAAACCATGTGCACTGCTGGGGGGGGGGGGGCAGATATAACATGTGCAGAGGGAGTTAGATTTGGGTGGGGTGTGTTTAAACTGAAATCTAAATTGCAGTGTAAAAATAAAGCAGCCAGTATTTACCCTGCACAGAAACAAAAAAAAACACCCAAATCTAACTCTCTCTGCAAATGTTATATCTGCCACACCTGCAGTGCACATGGTTTTGCCCAACTGCTAATAAATTTGCTGCTGCAATCAACTCTGAATTACCCCCAATGTGTATAATGTGCTTTACCTGGTGCAATGTGTATAATGCTCTACCTCGTGCAATGTGTATAATGTGCTCTACCTGGTGCAATGTGTATAATATGCTCTGCCTGGCGCAAAGTGTATAATGTGCTTTACCTGGTGCAATGTGTACAATGTGCTCTGCCTGGCGCAAAGTGTACATCATGCTCTACCTGGTGCAAAGTGTAGAATGTGCTCTATCTGGCACAATATGTATAACATGCTCTACCTGCCACAGTGTGTATAGGAGGTTCTACCTGGTGCAATGTGTATGAGCTGTACTACTGTGTGGTGTAATTGAATTGGCACTTTTATGTGGCCACGCCCCTTCTCTATGAAGTCACTCCCCTAAAATTTTGCAGCGCGCCTGCAGCGTGCACTTTCCGTGCATACCTGTAATCAGGCCTTCTGAGCAGTAATCCCGCCCACGTGACAGACTCCACAACTTCAACAGACACCACCCCTATTAGGGCTGCTTCCATAAATTGCCCGGGCTGGTTTTCAATCCCAATCCGCCCCTGGCCATGCCCCTTCCCCATGAAGTCATGCTCCTATATATTAGTTGCGCACCTTCGGCCTGCACTGTCCATATTTTTAAACATGAGGGCACCTAAAGTAAGCTTTCGCCCTGAGCTCCACAAGGTCTTGAACTGGCCCTGTCACCAATTTAGGATTTTTAAATATTTTTTCTTTTTAAATGTAACATGCCACCACATGTTGGCCAGGCCCCCAATTCAGTACAGGCAGAGCCGGCCCTAACCAATATGATGCCCTAGGCAAGATTTTGGCTGGTGCCCCCTAGCACCGCCGCTAGTTCTGCAGGAGATGCCTGGCGTGAGTCAGCTGGCAGCGCTGCTAACGTCGGGCACCTTTTGTTTATGAAAATGCATCTTATTTGCATTACTATGTGGCTAGGATGCACAAGCAGCTTCTGCTGATTAAAATGATATGCAGCATGCCTATATTCTGTGTGCGACTGCGGCTGTATCTGCATACGAAATGCTACATTACAGTGATTTCCAGGAACACACACAGAATATAGGCATGCCGCATATCATTTTAATCAGCAGAAGCTGCTGGTGCCCCTAAGCATATCAAATGCCCTAGGCATTTGCCAAGTTTGCCTATGCCTAAGGCCGACTCTGAGTACAGGGGAGAGGGTGCCAAAACATACCCTTGCTCCAGGCAACTAGCTACATCTCTGTCAGTGTGTGCATGTCTCCTGACTGTCTGTCAGTGTGAGTAAGAACAAAGGCAGTGTATGGTACATGTAGGTGGGAGCTGCCAGCTGGCTATGGGGTCTCCGTAGTGTCACAGGGAGTTTGGGGCTGCCAGGTAGGTGAAACAGTGCTGCTGTATGCTCTAGAGACTGCTGCCTGTGTCAGTGTTAACAGGGGGCAGGGGGTCATGGGAGTTAACGGCATAAATATAAGAGCATGAGATTGGGTTGTGGGGCAGAAATGTCTGTTCATGGCTTTGAAAAAGGGCCATTATGTTTATTTCTGATGGTTCCTGATTGTATGTGCTTTTTTTGAGGAGCTTAATGTTAGAAATATTAATACATGTACGGACCTTATTAGCCAGCATTTTAAAGCTGTTGTTATTGGAAGCCGAATATTTTTTTATGGGTTGCAGTTATGTGACCGGCGGTCAGGAGACCGCTGGTCACAATACCGGCCCCTAAATCCCGCCCGCTCACAATCCCGATGGTCGGCATGCCGACTAGCAGGGACTATTCCCACCTGTGGGTGTCTACGACACCCATAGAGTGGGAATAGAACCTGTGGCGAGCCCGCAAGGGGCTTGTTGCGCTCACCCCCCACTGTCGGCATTCCGCTCCCGGGATACCAGCGTCGGTATGCTGACCGGTGGTCTCCTGACCGCCGGTCATGCATACCCACCCCTTTTTTATAGGAAGAATTTTTTTTAGCAAGCTCAGTTTTTAGTTATAGAAGTGCTCCTTATCTTACCAGTTATTCATATCCTTTTTTTCTCTTGTGTAGATTTCTTATGTCTGCATATTGTTTTTTTGGAAAGCCTATTATTATTATGGTTCTTATCTGCTGTCAAATTCTCTGTCTCTGTGTTTCTACTATAATACACGGTTTGTTGTAATGTGTATAATGAGAACTACTGTGCAGTGTAATTTGACTAATGAATACTACTGTGCGGTGTAATGTAAACTGGTACTATTCTGTGACCATGTCCCTTCATCATGAAGCCACAACCCTATGTTTTTAGTATGCGCCTTTGGCGCGCGCTGTCCCAATTTTTAATGTGAGGGGGCACCAATTCTCTTTTTGGCACAGGGCACAAAAATGTCTAGTTAAGGCTCTGCCCCTGCCTGACAGTAGGTGTGTGATTGTGATAATCCCAAATAAAGATCAACTTTTCCAATAGGATTTCCTTGCAGTTTTCTTGGTTCTATCTAGTGATGAGTGGGTTCGGTTCCTCGGAAACCGAACCCACCCGAACTTCACCCATTTTACACGGGTCCGAAGCATACTCGGATTCTCCCGTATGGCTCGGTTAACCCTGAGCGCGCCCGAACGTCATCATCCCGCTGTTGGATTCTCGCGAGATTCGGATTCTCTATAAGCAGCCGCGTGTCGCCGCCATTTTCACTCGTGCTTTGGAAATGTTAGGGAGAGGACGTGGCTGGCGTCCTCTCCGTTATTGTTGAACTTGATTGTGCTTTATTGCTTAATTGTGGGGAGGGCTGGGGAGCAGCTGTATAATATAGGAGGAGTACAGTGCTGATCAGTGACCACCAGTTATCCGTTCTCTGCCTGAAAAAAACGCTCCTTATCTGTGCTCAGTGTGCTGCATATATCTGTGCTCACACTGCTTAATTGTGGGGACTGGGGAGCAGCTGTATTATATAGCAGGAGTACAGTGCAGAGTTTTGCTGACAGTGACCACCAGTATACGTTGTCTGCCTGAAAAACACTCCATATCTGTGCTCAGTGTGCTGCTTTATTTTAATGTGGGGACTGGGGACCACCAGTATAATTAATATTATATAGGAGGAGTACAGTGCAGAGTTTTGCTGACAGTGACCACCATTATTCGTTGTCTGCCTGAAAAACACTCCATATCTGTGCTCAGTGTGCTGCTTTATTGTGCGGACTAGGGAGTCGGGACCACCAGTATAATATTATATAGGAGGAGTACAGTGCAGAGTTTTGCTGACCAGTGACCACCAGTATACGTTGTCTGCCTGAAAAACACTCCATATCTGTACTGCATTGTAGACAGTATATAGTAGGAGTACAGTGCATAATTTTGCTGACCACCAGTATACTATCCATCCATACCTGTGGTGCATTTCAGTTTTGCACAGTTTGCTGACCACCAGTATATAATATATATCATTACGGTACAGTAGGCCACTGCTGTACCTAGCTCTGTGTCGTCAAGTATACTATCCATCCATACCTGTGGTGCATTTCAGTTTTGCACAGTTTGCTGACCACCAGTATATAATATATAGCATTACGGTACAGTAGGCCACTGCTGTACCTATCTCTGTGTCGTCAAGTATACTATCCATCCATACCTGTGGTGCATTTCATTTTTGCACAGTTTGCTGACCACCAGTATATAATATATAGCAGTACGGTACAGTAGGCCACTGCTGTACCTACCTCTGTGTCGTCAAGTATACTATCCATCCATACCTGTGGTGCATTTCAGTTTTGCACAGTTTGCTGACCACCAGTATATAATATATAGCAGTACGGTACAGTAGGCCACTGCTGTACCTACCTCTGTGTCGTCAAGTATACTATCCATCCATACCTGTGGTGCATTTCAGTTTTGCACAGTTTGCTGACCACCAGTATATAATATATAGCAGTACGGTACAGTAGGCCACTACTGTACCTACCTCTGTGTCGTCAAGTATACTATCCATCCATACCTGTGGTGCATTTCAGTTGTGCGCAGTATATATAGTAGTAGGCCATTGCTATTGCTACTGGCATATAATTCCACACATTAAAAAATGGAGAACAAAATTGTGGAGGTTAAAATAGGGAAAGATCAAGATCCACTTCCACCTCGTGCTGAAGCTGCTGCCACTAGTCATGGCCGAGACGATGAAATGCCATCAACGTCGTCTGCCAAGGCCGATGCCCAATGTCATAGTAGAGAGCATGTAAAATCCAAAAAACAAAAGTTCAGTAAAATGACCCAAAAATCAAAATTGAAAGCGTCTGAGGAGAAGCGTAAACTTGCCAATATGCCATTTACGACACGGAGTGGCAAGGAACGGCTGAGGCCCTGGCCTATGTTCATGGCTAGTGGTTCAGATTCACATGAGGATGGAAGCACTCATCCTCTCGCTAGAAAAATGAAAAGACTTAAGCTGGCAAAAGAACAGCAAAGAACTGTGCATTCTTCTAAATCACAAATCCCCAAGGAGAGTCCAATTGTGTCGGTTGCGATACCTGACCTTCCCAACACTGGACGGGAAGAGCTTGCGCCTTCCACCATTTGCACGCCCCCTGCAAGTGCTGGAAGGAGCACCCGCAGTCCAGTTCCTGATAGTCAAATTGAAGATGTCACTGTTGAAGTACACCAGGATGAGGATATGGGTGTTGCTGGCGCTGGGGAGGAAATTGACAAGGAGGATTCTGATGGTGAGGTGGTTTGTTTAAGTCAGGCACCCGGGGAGACACCTGTTGTCCGTGGGACGAATATGGCCATTGACATGCCTGGTCAAAATACAAAAAAAATCAGCTCTTCGGTGTGGAATTATTTCAACACAAATGCGGACAACAGGTTTCAAGCCATGTGTTGCCTTTGTCAAGCTGTAATAAGCAGGGGTAAGGACGTTAACCACCTAGGAACATCCTCCCTTATACGTCACCTGGACCGCATTCATCAGAAGTCATTGACAAGTTCAAAAACTTTGGGTGACAGCGGAAAGAGTCCACTGACAACTAAATCCCTTCCTCTTTTAACCAAGCTCCTGCAAACTACACCACCAACTCCCTCAGTGTCAATTTCCTCCTTACACAAGAAAGCCAATAGTGCTGCAAGCCATGTCACTGGCAAGTCTGACGAGTCCTCTCCTGCCTGGGATTCCTCCGATGCATCCTTGAGTGTAACGCCTACTGCTGCTGGCGCTGCTGTTGTTGCTGCTGGGAGTCGATCGTCATCCAAGAGGGGAAGTCGGAAGACCACTTGTAGTACTTCCAGTAAGCAATTGACTGTCCAATAGTCATTTGCGAGGAAGATGAAATATCACAGCAGTCATCCTGCTGCAAAGCGGATAACTCAGGCCTTGGCAGCCTGGGCGGTGAGAAACGTGGTTCCGGTATCTACCGTTAATTCAGAAGCAACTAGAGACTTGATTGAGGTACTGTGTCCCCGGTACCAAATACCATCTAGGTTCCATTTCTCTAGGCAGGCGATACCGAAAATGTACACAGACCTCAGAAAAAGAGTCACCAGTGTCCTAAAAAATGCAGTTGTACCCAATGTCCACTTAACCACGGACATGTGGACAAGTGGAGCAGGGCAGACTCAGGACTATATGACTGTGACAGCCCACTGGATAGATGTATTGCCTCCCGCAGCAAGAACAGCAGCGGCGGCACCAGTAGCAGCATCTCGCAAATGCCAACTCGTTCCTAGGCAGGCTATGCTTTGTATCACCGCTTTCCAGAAGAGGCACACAGCTGACAACCTCTTATGGAAACTGAGGAACATCATCGCAGAATGGCTTACCCCAATTGGACTCTCCTGGGGATTTGTGACATCGGACAACGCCACCAATATTGTGCGTGCATTACATCTGGGCAAATTCCAGCACGTCCCATGTTTTGCACATACATTGAATTTGGTGGTGCAGAATTATTTAAAAAACGACAGGGGCGTGCAAGAGATGCTGTCGGTGGCCCGAAGAATTGCGGGCCACTTTCGGCATTCAGCCACCGTGTGCCGAAGACTGGAGCACCACCAAACATTCCTGAACCTGCCCTGCCATCATCTGAAGCAAGAGGTGGTAACGAGGTGGAATTCAACCCTCTATATGCTTCAGAGGATGGAGGAGCAGCAAAAGGCCATTCAAGCCTATACACCTGCCCACGATATAGGCAAAGGAGGGGGAATGCACCTGACTCAAGCGCAGTGGAGAATGATTTCAACGTTGTGCAAGGTTCTGCAACCCTTTGAACTTGCCATACGTGAAGTCAGTTCAGACACTGCCAGCCTGAGTCAGGTCATTCCCCTCATCAGGCTTTTGCAGAAGAAGCTGGAGACATTTAAGGAGGAGCTAAAACAGAGCGATTCCGCTAGGCATGTGGGACTTGTGGATGGAGCCCTTAATTCGCTTAACCAGGATTCACGGGTGGTCAATCTGTTGAAATCAGAGCACTACATTTTCGCCACCGTGCTCGATCCTAGATTTAAAAACTACGTTGTATCTCTCTTTCCGGCAGACACAAGTCTGCAGAGGTTCAAAGACCTGCTGGTGAGAAAATTGTCAAGTCAAGCGGAACGTGACCCGTCAACATCTCCTCCTTCACATTCTCCCGCAACTGGGGGTGCGAGGAAAAGGCTAAGAATTCTGAGCCCACCCGCTGGCGGTGATGCAGGGCAGTCTGGAGTGAGTGCTGACATCTGGTCCAGACTGAAGGACCTGCCAACGATTACTGACATGTCGTCTACTGTCACTGCATATAATTCTCTCCCCATTGAAAGAATGGTGGAGGATTATATGAGTGACCGCATCCAAGTAGGCACGTCAGACAGTCCGTACGTATACTGGCAGGAAAAAGAGGCAATTTGGAGGCCCTTGCACAAACTGGCTTTATTCTACCTAAGTTGCCCTCCCTCCAGTGTGTACTCCGAAAGAGTGTTTAGTGCAGTCGCTCACCTTGTCAGCAATCGGCGTACGAGGTTACTTCCAGAAAATGTGGAGAAGATGATGTTCATCAAAAGGAATTATAATCAATTCCTCTGTGGAGACATTCACCAGCAGCAATTGCCTCCAGAAAGTACACAGGAAGCTGAGATGGTGGATTCCAGTGGGGACGAATTAATAATCTGTGAGGAGGGGGATGTACACAGTGAAAGGGGTGAGGAATCGGAGGATGATGATGAGGTGGACATCTTGCCTCTGTAGAGCCAGTTTGTGCAAGGAGAGATTGATTGCTTCTTTTTTTGGTGGGGGCCAAAACCAACCAGTCATTTCAGTCACAGTCGTGTGGCAGACCCTGTCGCTGAAATGATGGGTTCGTTAAAGTGTGCATGTCTTGTTTATACAACATAAGGGTGGGTGGGAGGGCCCAAGGACAATTCCATCTTGCACCTCTTTTTTCTTTCATTTTTCTTTGCATCATGTGCTGTTTGGGGACAATTTTTTTGAAGTGCCATCCTGCCTGACACTGCAGTGCCACTCCTAGATGGGCCAGGTGTTTGTGTCGGCCACTTGTGTCGCTTAGCTTAGTCACACAGCGACCTTGGTGCGCCTCTTTTTTTCTTTGCATCATGTGCTGTTTGGGGACTATTTTTTTGAAGGGCCATCCTGCCTGACACTGCAGTGCCACTCCTAGATGGGCCAGGTGTTTGTGTCGGCCACTTGTGTCGCTTAGCTTAGTCACACAGCGACCTTGGTGCGCCTCTTATTTCTTTGCATCATGTGCTGTTTGGGGACAATTTTTTTAATCTGCCATCCTGTCTGACACTGCAGTGCCACTCCTAGATGGGCCAGGTGTTTGTGTCGGCCACTTGTGTCGCTTAGCTTAGTCACACAGCGACCTTGGTGCACCTCTTTTTTTCTTTGCATCATGTGCTGTTTGGGGACAATTTTTTTGAAGTGCCATCCTGCCTGACACTGCAGTGCCACTCCTAGATGGGCCAGGTGTTTGTGTCGGCCACTTGTGTCGCTTAGCTTAGCCATCCATCGACCTCGTGCAAATTTTAGGACTAAAAATAATATTGTGAGGTGTGAGGTGTTCAGAATAGACTGAAAATTAGTGTAAATTATGGTTATTGAGGTTAATAATACTATGGGATCAAAATTACCCCCAAATTCTATGATTTAATCTGTTTTTGAGGGTTTTTTGTAAAAAAAAACGAATCCAAAACACATCCGAATCCGACAAAAAAATTTCAGGGAGGTTTTGCCAAAACGCTTCCGAATCCAAAACACGGCCGCGGAACCGAATCCAAAACCAAAACACAAAACCCGAAAAATGTCCTGTGCACATCACTATTTCTATCCTACTGGTGTTGTCTTGGTATGCAACAAGCTTTCAAGACATCTTGTAACGGTCCAGATGGTCCAGTGGCATGGAGAAAGGCAGACACTAGAGGATAGTGCAATAAGAATGGTCAATGACAGCAAGGTCTGATACACAGAGAAACAAATAAGGCAAAGGGTTCAAGCAGAAGCTGAGTCAAGGACAATCCGAAGTCGGTATATGAAAGGTAGTTAATAGAATGCAGCAACTATAACTAGATTACTAGCAGGAGCACAATAATCTGACAAAGAAGACAGAAACAGGCAAGATAGGAAGATAAGAAGTCAAGGGGTGGAGCTTAAACATGCTGGAACATTAAGGTGGGTACACACTGATATATCTGCAAATCAATTGATCGGCAGATATATCTATGGACGGATCGGGCAGTGTGCTATGCATACACACTGCCCAATCCGTCGGGGACTGATGTCATGAACTGGGCGGGCGTGTACACACGCCCGCCCAGTTCAGCTGTCATTCACCGCTGGCTGCCGTAGCATGTGTACGGGCGGGCGGCTGGTTGCCCGTACACACAGCGATGTGCCAATATATCGGTAGATATATTGGCTGTCGGCTGTGCTGCTGGGCCGACGCGATATGTCTGAACGACGGAGTTCACAGACATATCGACCATACACGCTGGCCGACGGAACCGCGATATATCGGCCAGTGTGTAGCCACCTTTAGTCAGACTGAGCTAGGGTTGACCATCGATGATTTAAAACATTGATGGTCTCATGACGATGTTGAATAGTTTTACCATCATGGATTCCCACCATCAGTTGTCGCCATGGACACAAAGGTTTATGCCCCACTACCTTACACAGTGCTGTACTGTGCTTAAGAGCCAGAGGTGGTGAAGCCGTACAGGACTGCTGACATCTGATCCTGTCAAGCCAGCTATAGAGCAAAGTGGGACATCGCATCTCAGCACATTGTATTTGAATGACACACAAACGGTGTGCTGGGATGCCGATGGTCTGTAAGTGACTTGACAAGCTCAGCTGTTAGTCAGCTTCCCCCTCAACTGCCCCCTAATCCGGATCTTACACACATACAGTATCTGTGCTGTGATGCTGATGAAGACGCTGCCCCCGGCCCCAGCCTCCAAGTCGCAAGTTTTTCAACTATCCATAGTACTGTGTTGTCTGAACATGAAGCACTGATGGTTAAAAGCATCAATGGTATATGAACACATTCTGTATCACCATCAATGGTCTGTGTTACATCACCATCGATGACAACCATCGATGACAACCATAAATGGATGGCTCTCCAATAGTCATCCCTAGCTAGGATACAGAATGAATGCAGGTAGCTGTGGAGCAGCCAGAATAGCTCAGCCAGTAGAGCAACAGATTGCAATAGCAGAAGCTCCGGGTTTGAACCCAGACACATCTGGTACGAATCTGGAGAGAGTTTGAAATCAATTTCAAAGGGATTACATTGTGCACTGTAAAGCCTGTCATCAACAAGTGGCACAACAAGGACATTTCCGAGGTTAGGAAGTTTCTCCATAATGGATAATAGAGGATTCAGTCCCCTTGTCGACATCTGCAGAATGTGAAATTTCAACATTCTGCAGGGAGCAGAGGGTTAGGGACAGGAGAGTTAAGCTGTGCAGTGGGAGGTTTAGGGTTAGGCACTAGTGGGAGGGTTAGAGTTGGGCTATGGTAGAGAAGAGTTAGGGTTAGGGGCATTACTTAATACTGCATGTCGACATTATAAATGTTGACATGATTGTTGGCAACAAAATAGACTTCACCTGCTGACAACTAGGCGAAAACTCATCATTGAGGCTACCAAGATGCCTTCAGTAACATTAAAATAGCTTCAGAATACACAGATTTCACTGAACTTGTGTGTGTTCAGGTGTGTGTTCAGGAAAGAATGTATTTTTTTTTACAGCAACCAACTTGGCTAGCCTTTAAAAAATATGGGAGAAACATCAGGAAAAATCATGAAAAATGACAGTTTTTCACGCCCCATGTTTCTTTAGCTCTAATTGAACACCCCCCTCAATATTAAACACTGAAATCAGAATTTACTGCTAACATTACCTCAGTGATAAAAGATACTACATCTAGGGAAGGGTTGTGTTCGTGTGACCGGCGGTTGGGAGACTGGCGGTCACCATATCGATGGAAGGATCCTGGCTTTCGGATTGGCCGGCAACGCTCGCCATGCAGCGGATTCGGTGGATCGCTGCGCTCGCCACAGGTTCTGTTCCCACTCTATGTGTGTCCTGGACCGTCAGGCTGTTCACCAGTCGATATCCCGGCATCGGTATAGTGACCGGCGGTCTCCTGACCACCGGTCACATGACCTCATCCTCTAGAGAATCGTACATCTCATTTAAAAAACAAAATGGAGAAGCTTGAAACCTCTCATAATTCTCATATCACGGCCTGTGATAACTTGCAGAACTTGCAGCATAGTATCAGAAATTACTTTTTGACTGCATCCATAGGCTTTCTCAAAATCAGCGATAGGCCTGTGGGCGTTCCCCACCATGGGCCTAATTCAGACCTGATCGTAGATGTGCTAAATTTAGCACATCTACAATCAGTCACACAGACATGCGGGGGGACGCCCAGTCCGCCCCGCATGTCAGGCCCGACCCCCCCCCCCCCGCACAAGTGCAACAGCATCGCACAGCGGTGGTGCTTTTGTACTTTAGGAGTATCTCCCTGCCAGCGCCGCTCCTGCGCGCTGGCTGGAGTAACTCATCGCTGTGAGGGTCGCAGCCGCTGTGTGTGACGTCACCCAACCGCCGCGGCCCGCCCAACCCCCAACGGTCAGGGCATGCCTGCATTGCCCGGACCGCGCACCCTAAACGGCGCCCAAACGCCACCGGCCCGCGACCACCTCTGCCTGCCAATCAGGCAGAGGCAATCGCAGGGCTGAGATAGCCGTCGGCCTTCTGGCATGCGCTGGCGCACTGCGGTGACGGCGCATGCTCAGTTCAGACCTGACCAGCTGCTGTGTGAAAACACACAGCAGCGATCAGGTCTGAATTAGGCTCCATGTTCATTGTAAGTAAGGAGTGCATTCTGAAGGTTGCCAGAGCATCAAAAAATAAATATGTCTAGAATGGCCTGCAGCTTTATCCTGATTTTTCTTCTGCTCCAATAACCAAAAGAAGGGCATTTCAGCCAATCACTGCAGCCTTTATGGAGACCAAAATTCCATATCATTGGGGATTCCCAGTCTCTTTATAAAATACAATAATTAAACAACTGTTTGTTTTTTTATGTTTAAGCCTTTTTCATTATTTGAGGTCTAAACTCACCCAATAACCGTTGGCTACTGTTATTTACTTTTTGAAAACACAAGACTGTTACTGTGATAGTACAAGAGACACATTTCTCCACATACTGTATGGGCTACACAGCTAATTGCCAACTTAAGCAAAATCATGTAGCTCATTAGTTCCAAAACTACTTTGTGCTCTAATCCCCCAAAAAAGAGAATAAATCTGAAGGTATTTGTTAAGGCCCATATACACGGGAGAGATGTGTGCTGAGCGATGCGGGGGAGGACGGGGGGCCGCTCATTTCATCCAGCGGGTGAAATGAGCGACGTGCTAGATTGAGCCTGCATGCAGGGGCCGCGCATCGCTATCGCTGAGGGCGGTACACACGAGTGATCTGTGCTTAAAATCTAAGCAATCTAGTCAGATTGCTTAGATTTTAAGCATGGATCTCTCCGTGAGTACCTTTACTCACAGGGTATTGCACAAGCCCTAATTCCAGACAGATACCCTTTTGAGAGGTTTTTAAGGTGATCAATAAGTATAAGGTTGTTTCAGGAGACCCTTAAAGTTAGGTCCAACCTCCAATACAGTACTCTATCCTCAGATATCATAGGCGCATCATTAGAATTTAGAAAAACCTTATTGAATTAGATTTATATGACATTTGGAGAATGACTGCCCTTCCCTATAGACATTACACATATTTCTCCCAAGTACACAATTCTTATATTTGCATTGACCTTATGCTTTCTGAAAAATGGATCTTACAATTTACAAAGTCTATCAAAATTCTTTCTAATATGTGGTCAGATCATGTTGGGTATCACTATGGCTGGTGTCCTCTTGCAGTTTGATAGTTGCCGTGGAGGATTACAGCTGCTTTCAAGACTACATAACCCAGAATATCGTTGCCGTGGGGGTGGCATTAACAACCTATGGGCCTAATTCAGAGTTGATCGCAGCAGCAAATTTGTTAGCAGTTTGGCAAAACCATGTGCACTGTAGGGGGGCAGATATAACATGTGCAGAGAGAGATAGATTTGGGTGGGGTGTGTTCAAACCTAAATCTAAATTGCAGTGGAAAAATAAAGCAGCCAGTATTTTCCCTGCACAGAAACAAAATAACCCACCCAAATCACGTGGGTGCGTGGGTGCCAGGGGTGGTGGTCCGGCGCCACTGCGGGTGGGGGAGGAGCAGTTGTTGGGTTGCCCCGGGTGTGGGAGGGGCGGGTGCAGTGGTGCGGCGGGAGGTACAGGTGTGGGGTCGCTGCGGATGGGGGAGGGGGTACAGAGCTACTGCAGTTGCTGGAGGGGGTGCCGCAGATGGGGCCCGGAGGTTCTGTGAGTCGAGGAGGGACGGGTAATGCTTATCCTGCTTCTCCTCCTGTCAGCAGCTAAACTGTTGTCCTCCCTTTGGCAGTGGCTCTCCCAGAGACTCGCACAGCAGCCAGTCACTATTGCTAGCGCCGGTATCCCAACGCGTACAGGGGGCGTTAAGTGTGTAAGCGGCACTGTTACAGGGGGCGTTACGTGTGTAAGTGTCACTGGTACAGGGGGGGCATTACAGCACACAACAATAGTGTGTCTTACTCACATAACGGAGCACAGTAATGTACAGGACATTATTCACGTTATGCTACACAGTAGTACTATGGGCATCTGCAGACTCCATGTTTGGGCCCCGTCCTCTCTCGTAGCCGTCACCACTGCTGCTAGCGCTCTGAGTGCCAGAGTCTACTCAGAAAAATGGCCGCTGCGCCATTATTTCAAAGTCCAACGCACGCGCTGTAGACTCTGGCACTGTGCCACAGTCTCTAGTGCTCAGTTCAATAGCAGCAACTGTCACAGCTACAGGAGAGGAGGGGGCCCACACACAGTCAGCGATGTACTCATTGATAAATGAGCCCAATGTACTGTATTTGCTTATCCCTTCTATTTTGGGTATACAGTATCTGAATGAGCCTAATAATTAAGAAGTACAGTATACTGTTAGATTCAGTATGATCCTACCTGTTCCAGGTGACACATTCACCCAATGTGACTGCATTCTGCCATGCAATCTTGGGTGATATAATCCAATATTTAATACACCAATGCATTTCATTGTGTTCTAGGACTAACGACATCCAAACAATGATATGAATTCAAACAAAATACAGTATTTAAAGAAGGGGACATTTGTGGGTAGTAACTGGACGTTTTCTGGGGAAAAATATAGGCCTTCCCAAACATTTTCTGGGCGAGTGTGTAACATCAGAGCTGGCCTGATCAGCTTGTTTGTATCACATTGTAGGAATGGATTGCAGTAAGTCTTTTGGAGTGAAAGGAGAAGTCATCTATTGTTTAGAAATTCAGTACAGGTTGAGTATCCCATATCCAAATATTCCGAAATACGGAATATTCCGAAATACGGACTTTTTTGAGTGAGAGTGAGATAATTAAACCTTTGTTTTTTGATGGCTCAATGTACACAAACTTTGTTTAATACACAAAGTTATTAAAAATATTGTATTAAATGACCTGCAGGCTGTGTGTATAAGGTGTATATGAAACATAAATGAATTGTGTGAATGTAGACACACTTTGTTTAATGCACAAAGTTATAAAAAATATTGGCTAAAATTACCTTCAGGCTGTGTGTATAAGGTGTATATGAAACATAAATGCATTCTGTGCTTAGATTTAGGTCCCATCGCCATGATATCTCATTATGGTATGCAATTATTCCAAAATACGGAAAAATCCCATATCCAAAATTCCTCTGGTCCCAAGCATTTTGGATAAGGGAGACTCAACCTGTATCTGCATATGGATGTGTATTCTGGGCAAAGTGGATTAACTCTTTAGGAGTGAAAGGAGACATCATCTATTGTTTAGAAATACAGTATGTTTGACTGGGGGAGGGTTGCCATGCATAGCAGGGGGCATAGCAACAGGGGGGACAACTTCTGGGGCACAGCAACAGGGGGCAAATCTACTGGGGGAAAAGCAACAGGGGGCACAACTAATGGGGGCAAAGCAACAGAGGGCACAACTACTGGGGCAAATCTACTGGAGGCAAAGCAACAGGGCACACTGTTAATTAATGCTAGCCATCACCTTTGGTGAAACACCTTCATATTCAAATAACTACAGTACACTGTAGTTCCCCACAGGTAATTTAATTATTCCAGGAATAAAGCATTTTGTTCCTCCAGTGGAGAGGGTCATGTTGGGAGGTACAGTATGATACAGTGCAGTAGCAGCAGGGGGTTTAGGGGTCTATTTACTAAGCCTTGGATGGAGATAAAGTGGTAGGAGATAAAGGGTAACATGCACTGAGCAGTGATAAAAGTGGAGAAGTGATCCAGTGGAGAAGTTGTCCATGGCAACCAATCAGCATTAACGTAACATTAATAAGTTGCATACTATAAAAGTATACAGAGCAGCTGATTGGTTGCCATAGGCACCTTCTCCACTGGCTTTCTTCTCCACTTTTATCACTGCTTAGTAGATGTTCCCCAAAGTACCAGCCAATCAGATCCTACAGTAACTGCCATGTAACTGGACGTATCATTAGTGTATACTGTAAATGCAGAAATCAGTGGCATACTGTATAATGTACAAATGACCTGTACTTACTGTGCCTACTATACCAGCGAGATGATCCTTCAGTAGAAAAAGTTTGTGGTAGAAAAAGTAGAATACAGCAACAACTTGACTTTGAAGTCAGCAGAAGTGGCAGAATGTATTTCAAGGGCTTGTATGGGTGATACGGCCGAAGAGACGAATCCAGTAGCAAGTCTACACTGTAAGATGTAGAATCACAGAATGGATAGCTTATTGTGTCTACAAAGTGGCTTTATACAGTATGAGGTGTCTATAAAGTGTGTGGCCACTCTGCGGTGCCACCAAGTCTGTAATAGCAATTATCAAAAAGCAAGACTCATTTGTGTGAGCTCTTAGCAGCTGACACCTTAGACAATGCTGCTAATTGCCATTGTGTGCATTGCCGGTGGGTCTGCCCTGCTATTGGTCGAACACAATGCAAATGCACCTGTATCAGAATTTGAAAAATAATGTCATCCTTTGTCATACAGTATTTGATAGCAAGTTAACATGGAGTGTTTATGCTAATGCTACCCGGCAATTTGTACAGAACATAACGACAATATCCATAGCTAGCGTGATCGGGTGGCAGTGTACCTGGAGACCATCTGGTAGTCATACTGTGCATTCATGAGATACTGTAGGTACCCAGTTGCACTTTGCATTCAGTATTTCTGCCCATTTGAAACAAATAGACCAGAAAGGATGTCTGAAATAGAAATGCTGTTTATGCTAATGTGATCCTGCAATTTGTACACACTGTAACGACAATATCCATAGCTAGCGTGATCGAGCGGCAGTGTGCCTGGAGAACATCTGGTTGTCATACTGTGCATTCATGAGATTCTGTAGGTACCCAGTTGCACTTTGCATTCAATATTTCTGCCCATTTGAAACAACAGAGACACAAAGCTAGTCCGAAATAGGATTGCTACTTATGCTAATATTATCCATCATTTTGTACACAACGTAACGACTAGATGAATAGCGTGAACAGGGCTGCAGCGTGGCCTTGTATTTAGTAGAAGTGGACTTTTTTTTATATAACGAGAAGTAGAAACTTAAAACACCAAATAACTTTATTGTATTAAAAAAGAATAAATAAATAAATTAAAATAAAATAATAAATGGGTGCCGAACTCCATATCGAACCCGGGTCTTCAAGCATAGCAGGCGGCTGCTGTTCTAGTTAGGCCACAGCCGACCATGGTAGAGGCAAGCCCTCCGGGGGTACATGTCATGTGTTGTATCTTGGTGCTTTAAAAAAAAAAAAAAAGCTAGCTGCTTACGCTAATGCTACCCGGCAATTTGTACACACTCTAGCGTGATCGGGCGGCAGTGTGCCTGGAGACCATTTGGTAGTCATACTGTGCATTCATGACACAACGTAACGACTAGATGAATTGAGTAAACAGGGCAGCAGCGTGGCCTTGTATTTAGTAGAAGCTGACTTTTTTTATATAACGAGAAGTAGCAATACACCAAAAAACTTTATTGTATTAAAATAGAATGTCTAAATACACAAAAAAAAATAATTATGGTCAACGCATCAGCCACAACTTTAACATTGTCATTAGCAGTGATCAAGCACTAATGGGTATCGAACCCACGAGTGCAAGCATTGCAGGTGGACGCTGTTCTCGTTAGGCCACAGCCGACCACGATACAGGCAGGCCCTCCGGGTATATATGTGATGTGTTGTATCTGAGTGCTTTTAAAAAAAAAATTAAACGGATTGAATACGGATACCATCTGGTAGTCATATTCATGAGGTACAGTAGGGACCCAGTGCACTTTGCATTCAATATTTCTGCCGAAGCTAGTCCGAAATATGAATGCTGTTATGCTAATACTTGTCAAAGTCAAAAATATTACATAGAAAGAACATACAAACTCTACACACATATAAGTCGCTATACTTGCAAATATGCGCAGCAAGCACAGCAATATATGGTAACACACGCATTTACACGGACATGCCACAGAGATGGATTCCACACTTATTTCATTCAGTACATAATTATAATAATATCAAGCGCCAGACATCATGATGATTTAAAATTATATAAAGAAGTAATGTCATGTATGTGTATTATTTGAACGAAGCCAGATACACCTGTCATATTTGGTATTTAAGCAACCAGATTAATGTGTAGATTCATTTGATACTTGTTATTAAGTTGTAGGACATTGCAACAAATAGTTATGATTAAATGTATGAAAGCTAAAAATCACTCTTATTAGTACAATGGACAGGAAACTCAAGCCAGCCCCTTTGGATGTCTTCAAGGCTGAACCTGTGGAGCATATACAAATAGACTAGTGACTCATCATGAATGAGAAAGTCCCCTCCCCCAAAAACTAGATAACACATTGCTGATCACACAGCAGGCAGTTGCTGTTTTGTCTCAGAGGATGATGGAGTTGCTTCTAGACCAGTTCCTGCATGATTTTACAGAGAGAGAGAGAAAGTGATATGGAGAGATGAATTTATATGAGAAAGATAATGGTATTGTATGCTGGCCTGTAACTGTAACTGTATGTATTAACTGCTTACTGTATAAATTGTAATCACGTAACTACAGGTATACTGTACATAGTAATATATTGAATCCATATCCTTTTAATAACAAATATATACATCAATGAGCTTTGAAACTCAGATAATGTGTGGGTGTATTGTTTTCTCTTATGGGATGCAGTGTTTTGCTATGTATAGCGCACATTCATGGCACATGGTAATAAGAGGTGCAGGCGTTTACAATATATATTAGAGCGGGCATTTTAAATATTTGTAAGAAAGCAATTTGGCATTCACATACTATAACGACAATATCCATATCTAGCGTGATCGGGCCGCAGTGTGGCTGTAGACCATCTGGGAGTCATTTTAATGCTATCCGGTATTTTGTACACAACATAACGAAAAAAATAATTGACTGAACGGGCGGCAGCGTGGCACTGTAATTTGTGGAAAGGGATTTTTTTTATAAAGGGAAGAACGTGATTGGCCAGCCTTTCACAGATCACTGCTTACTGCCACAGCATTGTATTCAGCACTGTAGTCTCAACGTGGAGCATTCGCCACCCAGCGGTTGAACTGTGTATTACATGGCGCGGGATATAATGCACACCATAACGTTATTTCCAACTTGCGACACAGGACCCTAACTAGTGCGTTATGAGCAACGCTGTATGAGGATACATCTGTATATTCTAAAAAATAAGATTTTACTTACCGATAAATCTATTTCTCGTAGTCCGTAGTGGATGCTGGGGACTCCGTCAGGACCATGGGGATTAGCGGCTCCGCAGGAGACAGGGCACAAAAATAAAGCTTTAGGATCAGGTGGTGTGCACTGGCTCCTCCCCCTATGACCCTCCTCCAAGCCTCAGTTAGGATACTGTGCCCGGACGATAATACACAATAAGGAAGGATTTTGAATCCCGGGTAAGACTCATACCAGCCACACCAATCACACCGTACAACTTGTGATCTGAACCCAGTTAACAGTATGACAAACGTAGGAGCCTCTGAACAGACGGCTCACAACAATAACAACCCGATTTTTTTGTAACAATAACTATGTACAAGTATTGCAGACAATCCGCACTTGGGATGGGCGCCCAGCATCCACTACGGACTACGAGAAATAGATTTATCGGTAAGTAAAATCTTATTTTCTCTGACGTCCTAGTGGATGCTGGGGACTCCGTCAGGACCATGGGGATTATACCAAAGCTCCCAAACGGGCGGGAGAGTGCGGATGACTCTGCAGCACCGAATGAGAGAACTCCAGGTCCTCTTTAGCCAGGGTATCAAATTTGTAGAATTTTACAAACGTGTTCTCCCCCGACCACGTAGCTGCTCGGCAGAGTTGTAATGCCGAGACCCCTCGGGCAGCCGCCCAGGATGAGCCCACCTTCCTTGTGGAATGGGCCTTGACAGATTTAGGCTGTGGCAGGCCTGCCACAGAATGTGCAAGTTGAAATGTGCTACAAATCCAACGAGCAATCGTCTGCTTAGAAGCAAGAGCACCCAGTTTGTTGGGTGCATACAGGATAACAGCAAGTCAGTTTTCCTGACTCCAGCCGTCCTGGAAACCTATATTTTCAGGGCCCTGACAACATCTAGCAACTTGGAGTCCTCCAAGTCCCTAGTAGCCGCAGGTACCACAATAAGCTGGTTCAGGTGAAACGCTGACACCACCCTAGGAAGAAACTGGGGACGAGTCCGCAGCTCTGCCCCGTCCGAATGGACAATCAGATATGGCTTTTGTGAGACAAAGCCGCCAATTCTGACACTCGCCTGGCCGAGGCCAGGGCCAACAGCATGGTCACTTTTCATGTGAGATATTTCAAATCCACAGATTTGAGCGGTTTAAAATTAGAGATGAGCGCCTGAAATTTTTCGGGTTTTGTGTTTTGGTTTTGGGTTCGGTTCCGCGGCCGTGTTTTGGGTTCGAACGCGTTTTGGCAAAACCTCACCGAATTTTTTTTGTCGGATTCGGGTGTGTTTTGGATTCGGGTGTTTTTTTCCAAAAACACTAAAAAACAGCTTAAATCATAGAATTTGGGGGTCATTTTGATCCCAAAGTATTATTAACCTCAAAAACCATAATTTACACTCATTTTCAGTCTATTCTGAATACCTCACACCTCACAATATTATTTTTAGTCCTAAAATTTGCACCGAGGTCGCTGTGTGAGTAAGATAAGCGACCCTAGTGGCCGACACAAACACCGGGCCCATCTAGGAGTGGCACTGCAGTGTCACGCAGGATGTCCCTTCCAAAAAACCCTCCCCAAACAGCACATGACGCAAAGAAAAAAAGAGGCGCAATGAGGTAGCTGTGTGAGTAAGATTAGCGACCCTAGTGGCCGACACAAACACCGGGCCCATCTAGGAGTGGCACTGCAGTGTCACGCAGGATGGCCCTTCCAAAAAACCCTCCCCAAACAGCACATGACGCAAAGAAAAAAAGAGGCGCAATGAGGTAGCTGTGTGAGTAAGATTAGCGACCCTAGTGGCCGACACAAACACCGGGCCCATCTAGGAGTGGCACTGCAGTGTCACGCAGGATGGCCCTTCCAAAAAACCCTCCCCAAACAGCACATGACGCAAAGAAAAAAAGAGGCGCAATGAGGTAGCTGACTGTGTGAGTAAGATTAGCGACCCTAGTGGCCGACACAAACACCAGGCCCATCTAGGAGTGGCACTGCAGTGTCACGCAGGATGTCCCTTCCAAAAAACCCTCCCCAAACAGCACATGACGCAAAGAAAAAAAGAGGCGCAATGAGGTAGCTGTGTGAGTAAGATTAGCGACCCTAGTGGCCGACACAAACACCGGGCCCATCTAGGAGTGGCACTGCAGTGTCACGCAGGATGTCCCTTCCAAAAAACCCTCCCCAAACAGCACATGACGCAAAGAAAAAAAGAGGCGCAATGAGGTAGCTGACTGTGTGAGTAAGATTAGCGACCCTAGTGGCCGACACAAACACCGGGCCCATCTAGGAGTGGCACTGCAGTGTCACGCAGGATGTCCCTTCCAAAAAACCCTCCCCAATCAGCACATGATGCAAAGAAAAAGAAAAGAAAAAAGAGGTGCAAGATGGAATTGTCCTTGGGCCCTCCCACCCACCCATATGTTGTATAAACAAAACAGGACATGCACACTTTAACCAACCCATCATTTCAGTGACAGGGTCTGCCACACGACTGTGACTGATATGACGGGTTGGTTTGGACCCCCCCCAAAAAAGAAGCAATTAATCTCTCCTTGCACAAACTGGCTCTACAGAGGCAAGATGTCCACCTCATCTTCACCCTCCGATATATCACCGTGTACATCCCCCTCCTCACAGATTATCAATTCGTCCCCACTGGAATCCACCATCTCAGCTCCCTGTGTACTTTGTGGAGGCAATTGCTGCTGGTCAATGTCTCCGCGGAGGAATTGATTATAATTCATTTTAATGAACATCATCTTCTCCACATTTTCTGGATGTAACCTCGTACGCCGATTGCTGACAAGGTGAGCGGCGGCACTAAACACTCTTTCGGAGTACACACTTGTGGGAGGGCAACTTAGGTAGAATAAAGCCAGTTTGTGCAAGGGCCTCCAAATTGCCTCTTTTTCCTGCCAGTATAAGTACGGACTGTGTGACGTGCCTACTTGGATGCGGTCACTCATATAATCCTCCACCATTCTATCAATGTTGAGAGAATCATATGCAGTGACAGTAGACGACATGTCCGTAATCGTTGTCAGGTCCTTCAGTCCGGACCAGATATCAGCATCAGCAGTCGCTCCAGACTGCCCTGCATCACCGCCAGCGGGTGGGCTCGGAATTCTGAGCCTTTTCCTCGCACCCCCAGTTGCGGGAGAATGTGAAGGAGGAGATGTTGACAGGTCGCGTTCCGCTTGACTTGACAATTTTGTCACCAGCAGGTCTTTCAACCCCAGCAGACCTGTGTCTGCCGGAAAGAGAGATCCAAGGTAGGCTTTAAATCTAGGATCGAGCACGGTGGCCAAAATGTAGTGCTCTGATTTCAACAGATTGACCACCCGTGAATCCTTGTTAAGCGAATTAAGGGCTGCATCCACAAGTCCCACATGCCTAGCGGAATCGCTCCCTTTTAGCTCCTTCTTCAATGCCTCCAGCTTCTTCTGCAAAAGCCTGATGAGGGGAATGACCTGACTCAGGCTGGCAGTGTCTGAACTGACTTCACGTGTGGCAAGTTCAAAGGGCATCAGAACCTTGCACAACGTTGAAATCATTCTCCACTGCACTTGAGACAGGTGCATTCCACCTACTATATCGTGCTCAATTGTATAGGCTTGAATGGCCTTTTGCTGCTCCTCCAACCTCTGAAGCATATAGAGGGTTGAATTCCACCTCGTTACCACTTCTTGCTTCAGATGATGGCAGGGCAGGTTCAGTAGTTTTTGGTGGTGCTCCAGTCTTCTGTACGTGGTGCCTGTACGCCGAAAGTGTCCCGCAATTTTTCTGGCCACCGACAGCATCTCTTGCACGCCCCTGTCGTTTTTTAAAAAATTCTGCACCACCAAATTCAAGGTATGTGCAAAACATGGGACGTGCTGGAATTTGCCCATATTTAATGCACACACAATATTGCTGGCGTTGTCCGATGCCACAAATCCACAGGAGAGTCCAATTGGGGTAAGCCATTCCGCGATGATCTTCCTCAGTTGCCGTAAGAGGTTTTCAGCTGTGTGCGTATTCTGGAAAGCGGTGATACAAAGCGTAGCCTGCCTAGGAAAGAGTTGGCGTTTGCGAGATGCTGCTACTGGTGCCGCCGCTGCTGTTCTTGCGGCGGGAGTCCATACATCTACCCAGTGGGCTGTCACAGTCATATAGTCCTGACCCTGCCCTGCTCCACTTGTCCACATGTCCGTGGTTAAGTGGACATTGGGTACAACTGCATTTTTTAGGACACTGGTGAGTCTTTTTCTGACGTCCGTGTACATTCTCGGTATCGCCTGCCTAGAGAAGTGGAACCTAGATGGTATTTGGTAACGGGGGCACACTGCCTCAATAAATTGTCTAGTTCCCTGTGAACTAACGGCGGATACCGGACGCACGTCTAACACCAACATAGTTGTCAAGGACTCAGTTATCCGCTTTGCAGTAGGATGACTGCTGTGATATTTCATCTTCCTCGCAAAGGACTGTTGAACAGTCAATTGCTTACTGGAAGTAGTACAAGTGGGCTTACGACTTCCCCTCTGGGATGACCATCGACTCCCAGCGGCAACAACAGCAGCGCCAGCAGCAGTAGGCGTTACACGCAAGGATGCATCGGAGGAATCCCAGGCAGGAGAGGACTCGTCAGAATTGCCAGTGACATGGCCTGCAGGACTATTGGCATTCCTGGGGAAGGAGGAAATTGACACTGAGGGAGTTGGTGGGGTGGTTTGCGTGAGCTTGGTTACAAGAGGAAGGGATTTACTGGTCAGTGGACTGCTTCCGCTGTCACCCAAAGTTTTTGAACTTGTCACTGACTTATTATGAATGCGCTGCAGGTGACGTATAAGGGAGGATGTTCCGAGGTGGTTAACGTCCTTACCCCTACTTATTACAGCTTGACAAAGGGAACACACGGCTTGACACCTGTTGTCCGCATTTCTGGTGAAATACCTCCACACCGAAGAGCTGATTTTTTTGGTATTTTCACCTGGCATGTCAACGGCCATATTCCTCCCACGGACAACAGGTGTCTCCCCGGGTGCCTGACTTAAACAAACCACCTCACCATCAGAATCCTCCTGGTCAATTTCCTCCCCAGCGCCAGCAACACCCATATCCTCCTCATCCTGGTGTACTTCAACACTGACATCTTCAATCTGACTATCAGGAACTGGACTGCGGTTGCTCCTTCCAGCACTTGCAGGGGGCGTGCAAATGGTGGAAGGCGCATGCTCTTCACGTCCAGTGTTGGGAAGGTCAGGCATCGCAACCGACACAATTGGACTCTCCTTGTGGATTTGGGATTTCAAAGAACGCACAGTTCTTTGCGGTGCTTTTGCCAGCTTGAGTCTTTTCAGTTTTCTAGCGAGAGGCTGAGTGCTTCCATCCTCATGTGAAGCTGAACCACTAGCCATGAACATAGGCCAGGGCCTCAGCCGTTCCTTGCCACTCCGTGTGGTAAATGGCATATTGGCAAGTTTACGCTTCTCCTCCGACAATTTTATTTTAGGTTTTGGAGTCCTTTTTTTTACTGATATTTGGTGTTTTGGTTTTGACATGCTCTGTACTATGCCATTGGGCATCGGCCTTGGCAGACGACGTTGCTGGCATTTCATCGTCTCGGCCATGACTAGTGGCAGCAGCTTCAGCACGAGGTGGAAGTGGATCTTGATCTTTCCCTAATTTTGGAACCTCAACATTTTTGTTCTCCATATTTTAATAGGCACAACTAAAAGGCACCTCAGGTAAACAATGGAGATGGATGGATTGGATACTAGTATACAATTATGGACGGGCTGCCGAGTGCCGACACAGAGGTAGCCACAGCCGTGAACTACCGCACTGTACTGTGTCTGCTGCTAATATATAGACTGGTTGATAAAGAGATAGTATACTCGTAACTAGTATGTATGTATAAAGAAAGAAAAAAAACCCACGGTTAGGTGGTATATACAATTATGGACGGGCTGCCGAGTGCCGACACAGAGGTAGCCACAGCCGTGAACTACCGCACTGTACTGTGTCTGCTGCTAATATATAGACTGGTTGATAAAGAGATAGTATACTCGTAACTAGTATGTATGTATAAAGAAAGAAAAAAAAACCACGGTTAGGTGGTATATACAATTATGGACGGGCTGCCGAGTGCCGACACAGAGGTAGCCACAGCCGTGAACTACCGCACTGTACTGTGTCTGCTGCTAATATATAGACTGGTTGATAAAGAGATAGTATACTCGTAACTAGTATGTATGTATAAAGAAAGAAAAAAAAACCACGGTTAGGTGGTATATACAATTATGGACGGGCTGCCGAGTGCCGACACAGAGGTAGCCACAGCCGTGAACTACCGCACTGTACTGTGTCTGCTGCTAATATATAGACTGGTTGATAAAGAGATAGTATACTCGTAACTAGTATGTATGTATAAAGAAAGAAAAAAAAACCACGGTTAGGTGGTATATACAATTATGGACGGGCTGCCGAGTGCCGACACAGAGGTAGCCACAGCCGTGAACTACCGCACTGTACTGTGTCTGCTGCTAATATATAGACTGGTTGATAAAGAGATAGTATACTCGTAACTAGTATGTATGTATAAAGAAAGAAAAAAAAACCACGGTTAGGTGGTATATACAATTATGGACGGGCTGCCGAGTGCCGACACAGAGGTAGCCACAGCCGTGAACTACCGCACTGTACTGTGTCTGCTGCTAATATATAGACTGGTTGATAAAGAGATAGTATACTCGTAACTAGTATGTATGTATAAAGAAAGAAAAAAAAACCACGGTTAGGTCACTGGTATATACAATTATGGACGGGCTGCCGAGTGCCGACACAGAGGTAGCCACAGCCGTGAACTACCGCACTGTACTGTGTCTGCTGCTAATATAGACTGGTTGATAAAGAGATAGTATACTACTAATATTATATACTGGTGGTCAGGTCACTGGTCACTAGTCACACTGGCAGTGGCACTCCTGCAGCAAAAGTGTGCACTGTTTAATTTTAATATAATATTATGTACTCCTGGCTCCTGCTATAACCTATAACTGGCACTGCAGTAGTGCTCCCCAGTCTCCCCCACAATTATAAGCTGTGTGAGCTGAGCAGTCAGACAGATATATAATATATATAGATGATGCAGCACACTGGCCTGAGCCTGAGCAGTGCACACAGATATGGTATGTGACTGACTGAGTCACTGTGTGTATCGCTTTTTTCAGGCAGAGAACGGATATATTAAATAAACTGCACTGTGTGTCTGGTGGTCACTCACTATATAATATATTATGTACTCCTGGCTCCTGCTATAACCTATAACTGGCACTGCAGTAGTGCTCCCCAGTCTCCCCCACAATTATAAGCTGTGTGAGCTGAGCAGTCAGACAGATATATATAATATTATATATAGATAATAGATGATGCAGCACACTGGCCTGAGCCTGAGCAGTGCACACAGATATGGTATGTGACTGAGTCACTGTGTGCAGTGTATCGCTTTTTTCAGGCAGAGAACGGATTATATTATGTACTCCTGGCTCCTGCTATAACCTATAACTGGCACTGCAGTAGTGCTCCCCAGTCTCCCCCACAATTATAAGCTGTGTGAGCTGAGCAGTCAGACAGATATATATAATATTATATATAGATAATAGATGATGCAGCACACTGGCCTGAGCCTGAGCAGTGCACACAGATATGGTATGTGACTGAGTCACTGTGTGCTGTGTATCGCTTTTTTCAGGCAGAGAACGGATTATAAATAAAAGTGGTGGTCACTGGTCACTATCAGCAAAACTCTGCACTGTACACTACTGAGTACTCCTAATGCTCCCCAAAATTAGTAAATCAAGTGTCTCTCTAATCTATTCTAATTCTAAACGGAGAGGACGCCAGCCACGTCCTCTCCCTATCAATCTCAATGCACGTGTGAAAATGGCGGCGACGCGCGGCTCCTTATATAGAATCCGAGTCTCGCGATAGAATCCGAGCCTCGCGAGAATCCGACAGCGTCATGATGACGTTCGGGCGCGCTCGGGTTAACCGAGCAAGGCGGGAAGATCCGAGTCGCTCGGACCCGTGAAAAAAAACATGAAGTTCTGGCGGGTTCGGATTCAGAGAAACCGAACCCGCTCATCTCTATTTAAAATGTGATTTGAGGAATCCCAGAACTACGTTGAGATCCCACAGTGCCACTGGAGGCACAAAAAGGGGGTTGTATATGCAATACTCCCTTGACAAACTTCTGGACTTCAGGAACTGAAGCCAATTCTTTCTGGAAGAAAATTGACAGGGCCGAAATTTGAACCTTAATGGACCCCAATTTGAGGCCCATAGACACTCCTGTTTGCAGGAAATGCAGGAATCGACCGAGTTGAAATTTCTTCGTGGGGCCTTCCTGGCCTCACACCACGCAACATATTTTCGCCACATGTGGTGATAATGTTGTGCGGTCACCTCCTTCCTGGCTTTGACCAGGGTAGGAATGACCTCTTCCGGAATGCCTTTTTCCCTTAGGATCCGGCGTTCCACCGCCATGCCGTCAAACGCAGCCGCGGTAAGTCTTGGAACAGACCTGGTACTTGCTGAAGCAAGTCCCTTCTTAGCGGCAGAGGCCATGAGTCCTCTGTGAGCATTTCTTGAAGTTCCGGGTGCCACGTCCTTCTTGGCCAATCCGGAGCCACGAGTATAGTTCTTACTCCTCTACGTCTTATAATTCTCAGTACCTTGGGTATGAGAAGCAGAGGAGGGAACACATACACCGACTGGTACACCCACGGTGTTACCAGAACGTCCACAGCTATTGCTTGAGGGTCTCTTGACCTGGCGCAATACCTGTCCAGTTTTTTGTTCAGGCGGGACGCCATCATGTCCACCTTTGGTCTTTCCCAACGGTTCACAATCATGTGGAATACTTCCCGATGAAGTCCCCACTCTCCCGGGTGGAGGTCGTGCCTGCTGAGGAAGTCTGCTTCCCAGTTGTCCACTCCCGGAATGAACACTGCTGACAGTGCTATCACATGATTTTTCGCCCAGCGAAGAATCCTTGCAGTTTCTGCCATTGCCCTCCTGCTTCTTGTGCCGCCCTGTCTGTTTACGTGGGCGACTGCCGTGATGTTGTCCCACTGGATCAATACCGGCTGACCTTGAAGCAGAGGTCTTGCTAAGCTTAGAACATTGTAAATTGCCCTTAGCTCCAGTATATTTATGTGGAGAGAAGTCTCCAGACTTGATCACACTCCCTGGAAATTTTTTCCCTGTGTGACTGCTCCCCAGCCTCTCAGGCTGGCATCCGTGGTCACCAGGACCCAGTCCTGAATGCCGAATCTGCGGCCCTTTAGTAGATGAGCACTCTGCAGCCACCGCAGAAGAAACACCCTTGTCCTTGGAGACAGGGTTATCCGCTGATGCATCTGAAGATGCGATCCGGACCATTTTTCCAGCAGATCCCACTGAAAAGTTCTTGCGTGAAATCTGCCGAATGGAATCACTTCGTAAGAAGCCACCATTTTTCCCAGGACCCTTGTGCAATGATGCACTGACACTTTTCCTGGTTTTAGGAGGTTCCTGACTAGCTCGGATAACTCCCTGGCTTTCTTCTCCGGGAGAAACACCTTTTTCTGGACTGTGTCCAGAATCATCCCTAGGAACAGCAGACGTGTCGTCGGAAACAGCTGCGGTTTTGGAATATTTAGAATCCACCCGTGCTGTCGTAGAACTACTTGAGATAGTGCTACTCCGACCTCCAACTGTTCTCTGGACCTCGCCCTTATCAGGAGATCGTCCATTTTCTTTGAAGAAGAATCATCATTTCGGCCATTACCTTGGTAAGGACCCGGGGTGCCGTGGACAATCCAACCGGCAGCGTCTGAAACTGATAGTGACAGTTCTGTACCACGAACCTGAGGTACCCTTGGTGAGAAGGGCAAATTGGGACATGGAGGTAAGCAGCCCTGATGTCCCGGGACACCATATAGTCCCCTTCTTCCTGGTTCGCTATCACTGCTCTGAGTGACTCAATCTTGATTTGAACCTTTGTATGTAAGTGTTCAAATATTTCAGATTTAGAATAGGTCTCACCGAGCCGTCTGGCTTCAGTACCACAATATAGTGTGGAATAATACCCCTTTCCTTGTTGTAGGAGGGGTACTTTGATTATCACCTGCTGGGAATACAGCTTGTGAATTGTTTCCACTACTGCCTCCCTGTCGGAGGGAGACGTTGGTAAAGCAGACTTCAGGAACCTGCGAGGGGGAGACGTCTCGAATTTCCAATCTGTACCCCTGGGATACTACTTGTAGGATCCAGGGGTCCACTTGCGAGTGAGCCCACTGCGTGCTGAAACTCTTGAGATGACCCCCCCACCGCACCAGAGTCCGCTTGTACGGCCCCAGCGTCATGCTGAGGACTTGGCAGAAGCGGTGGAGGGCTTCTGTTCCTGGGACTGGGCTGCCTGCTGCAGTCTTCTTCCATTTCCTCTATCCCATGGCAGATATGACTGGCCTTTTGCCCACTTGCCCTTATGGGGACGAAAGGACTGAGGCTGAAAAGACGTTGTCTTTTTCTCCTTTATACGGCAATACTTCCATGTGCCGTTTGGAATCTGCATCACCTGACCACTGTCGTGTCCATAAACAACTTCTGGTAGATATGGACATTGCACTTACTCTTGATGCCAGAGTGCAAATATCCCTCTGTGCATCTCGCATATATAGAAATGCATCCTTTAAATGCTCTATAGTCAATAAAATACTGTCCCTTTAAGGGTATCAATATTTTCAGTCAGGGAATCCGACCAAGCCACCCCAGCGCTGCACATCCAGGCTGAGGCGATCGCTGGTCGCAGTATAACACCAGTATGTGTGTATATACTTTTTAGGATATTTTCCAGCCTCCTATCAGCTGGCTCCTTGAGGGCGGCCCTATCTGGAGACGGTACCGCCACTTGTTTTGATAAGCGTGTGAGCGCCTTATCCACCCTAAGGGGTGTTTCTCAACGCGCCCTAACTTCTGGCGGGAAAGGGTATACCTAAACAAAAGGGAGAAAGAAGAAGGCTCTTGTGTGGGCGCACTCATTAATGGTAGTTAAATAACTAGAATGAATAACACTAGGTTGATTAGTCAGCAGATAAAACAAAATTTATTTGGAAATATTAAGAATATAATTGCCCCTGGTTGAGGAGATGTGAATGATCCCAGATAAAAATGTTCTGGTCCTGCCTCAGGAAATGAGATGGAGAGGGGTAGAGACACTGCAAGTCATAAACCCTTTCTCACCCGGCCAGTACAGATGATCTGTATTAATGAGATCAATTAAGTCAATTGATTTTAGATTCTGTCATAATCCTAATGAAGGAATAACAGCTGTTATGGCAATAAGTAATAATAGAAACAAATCAAAGGATATACCAGGGTAAAGAAAGAAAAGGATAGGAACAAATGGTGATGCTGCTGTTGGAGTCACATACCACACATCATATGCAATGATTGATGTTCTACAACACTGAGTATTCCCTGTGAGTCTCCACCTCAGGTACTAACTCAGCCCACACTGTTTCGCTTCCAAGATCGGACGAGATCGGGCATTAGCAGTGTGGTTTGATAGTAGAAGGATTTGGTCAGACGTCCAATGAGAGTGCACCTATATAGGGGGGGATAATTAGCTGGGTCTTATAGATATAGTGTGGATCTGCTTTTTGTGTTAGGCAGGAGACATCAAGTCCCACACCGGTGGTATTGTGTCCCTGGATCACAAATGAGAGTCCACGAAAAAGGAAGATATATAGATTTATGAAAAAAACGAAGATATATAGATTTATGAAAAAAAAAAAAAAAAAAAACCCTAAAAAGGATAATGGAGATCAATTAGGCTGTAGTTATTAGGAACGGGTGATAAAAATTACCCGTCCGTATAGATACAAATGGATAAAGAAACACGGATCAAATTTTTTTTTTATATATATGTGTACATTGGTACTGGTGTAAGGAACAGAAAATATGTCAAAGATAATTGTAGATACAAATAAATAGTACTGGTATATGCAATGAAATAATCACTAGTGACATGGGTGTCATTAGAAACACTTTGTGTGAATTGGAGCTGTTATAATCATTAGGATATAGGGAAATAGACATGAAATTCTCATATAACCCATGCAGCAATATGACAACAGGATCTGCAGGAGGAAAGTCAAAGAAGAATGCAGTATTTCTTTCCTATAAAATGCAGTTTTTAATCCTGATGCAATAAACTAAGATGCATAAGCCTGGAAAAAGGCATAAATGAAAAAAAAAAAAAAAAAAAAAAAAGGGGGGGGGGGTGTGTGTGTGTTTTGGTTGGTGGGTGGGGGTAGGGGGGGGGGGGTTTATTATTTTCACACACAGACCCAGGAAGTGAGCAAGCCCCACAGGGGTGAAACATGTTTTCCATTCCAATGGGTCCTGTTTTGTCCAACTGCAAGTGATTCACTCCTAGCCTCAGGTCAGATCATTCCATCCTGCCATTTTGGGCTAATTTTTGCCCAGCTGTCATAGAAATTGTATCTATATCCGTGCAGCTTCATTTATGCCTTTTTCCAGGCTTATGCATCTTAGTTTATTGCATCAGGATTAAAAACTGCATTTTATAGGAAAGAAATACTGCATTCTTCTTTGACTTTCCTCCTGCAGATCCTGTTGTCATATTGCTGCATGGGTTATATGAGAATTTCATGTCTATTTCCCTATATCCTAATGATTATAACAGCTCCAATTCACACAAAGTGTTTCTAATGACACCCATGTCACTAGTGATTATTTCATTGCATATACCAGTACTATTTATTTGTATCTACAATTATCTTTGACATATTTTCTGTTCCTTACACCAGTACCAATGTACACATATATATAAAAAAAATTTTTGATCCGTGTTTCTTTATCCATTTGTATCTATACGGACGGGTAATTTTTATCACCCGTTCCTAATAACTACAGCCTAATTGATCTCCATTATCCTTTTTAGGGTTTTTTTTTTTTTTTTTCATAAATCTATATATCTTCCTTTTTCGTGGACTCTCATTTGTGATCCAGGGACACAATACCACCGGTGTGGGACTTGATGTCTCCTGCCTAACACAAAAAGCAGATCCACACTATATCTATAAGACCCAGCTAATTATCCCCCCCTATATAGGTGCACTCTCATTGGACGTCTGACCAAATCCTTCTACTATCAAACCACACTGCTAATGCCCGATCTCGTCCGATCTTGGAAGCGAAACAGTGTGGGCTGAGTTAGTACCTGAGGTGGAGACTCACAGGGAATACTCAGTGTTGTAGAACATCAATCATTGCATATGATGTGTGGTATGTGACTCCAACAGCAGCATCACCATTTGTTCCTATCCTTTTCTTTCTTTACCCTGGTATATCCTTTGATTTGTTTCTATTATTACTTATTGCCATAACAGCTGTTATTCCTTCATTAGGATTATGACAGAATCTAAAATCAATTGACTTAATTGATCTCATTAATACAGATCATCTGTACTGGCCGGGTGAGAAAGGGTTTATGACTTGCAGTGTCTCTACCCCTCTCCATCTCATTTCCTGAGGCAGGACCAGAACATTTTTATCTGGGATCATTCACATCTCCTCAACCAGGGGCAATTATATTCTTAATATTTCCAAATAAATTTTGTTTTATCTGCTGACTAATCAACCTAGTGTTATTCATTCTAGTTATTTAACTACCATTAATGAGTGCGCCCACACAAGAGCCTTCTTCTTTCTCCCTTTTGTTTATGCATATGTCACTGGCTCTGGGCGCACCCCCAAACTGGACATTATATTAAAGATTTTACTTGAAAATTGTCCAAATTTGGTTTTTCTGTAATCAAAAACTATTTTCAGACCGGTGCCGGGTCGCCCCCTTTGTGTAACGGGAAAGGGTATACCGCCAATAATTTTCTATCGGGGGAAACCCACGCATCATCACACACTTCATTTAATTTATCTGATTCAGGAAAAACTACAGGTAGTTTTTTCACACTCCACATAATACCCTTTTTTGTGGTACTTGTAGTATCAGAAATATGTAACACCTCCTTCATTGCCCTTAACAAGTAATGTGTGGCCCTAAAGGAAAATACGTTTGTTTCTTCACCGTCGACACTGGAGTCAGTGTCCGTGTCTGTGTCTGTGTCGACCGACTGAGGTAAAAGGACGTTTTAACGCCCCTGACGGTGTTTGAGACGCCTGGACAGGTACTAATTGGTTTGCCGGCCGTCTCATGTCGTCAACCGACCTTGCAGCGTGTTGACATTATCACGTAATTCCTTAAATAAGCCATCCATTCCGGTGTCGACTCCCTAGAGAGTGACATCACCATTACAGGCAATTGCTCCGCCTCCTCACCAACATCGTCCTCATACATGTCGACACACACGTACCGACACACAGCACACACACAGGGAATGCTCTGATAGAGGACAGGACCCCACTAGCCCTTTGGAGAGACAGAGGGAGAGTTTGCCAGCACACACCAAAACGCTATAATTATACAGGGACAACCTTTATATAAGTGTTTTTCCCTTATAGCATCTTAATATATATAATCATATCGCCAAATAAGTGCCCCCCCTCTCTGTTTTAACCCTGTTTCTGTAGTGCAGTGCAGGGGAGAGCCTGGGAGCCTTCCCACCAGCATTTCTGTGAGGGAAAATGGCGCTGTGTGCTGAGGAGAATAGGCCCCGCCCCCTTTTCGGCAGGCTTCTTCTCCCGTTTTTCTGAGACCTGGCAGGGGTTAAATACATCCATATAGCCCCAGGGGCTATATGTGATGTATTTTTTAGCCAGAACAAGGTATTCTCATTGCTGCCCAGGGCGCCCCCTGCAGCGCCCTGCACCCTCCGTGACCGCTGGTGTGAAGTGTGTGACAACAATGGCGCACAGCTGCAGTGCTGTGCGCTACCTCATGAAGACTGAAAAGTCTTCTGCCGCCGGTTTCTGGACCTCTTCACTTTTCGGCATCTGCAAGGGGGTCGGCGGCGCGGCTCCGGGACCGGACTCCATGGCTGGGCCTGTGTTCGATCCCTCTGGAGCTAATGGTGTCCAGTAGCCTAAGAAGCCAATCCATCCTGCACGCAGGTGAGTTCACTTCTTCTCCCCTAAGTCCCTCGTTGCAGTGAGCCTGTTGCCAGCAGGACTCACTGTAAAATAAAAAACCTAAAAACTTTTTCTAAGCAGCTCTTTAGGAGAGCCACCTAGATTGCACCCTGCTCGGACGGGCACAAAAACCTAACTGAGGCTTGGAGGAGGGTCATAGGGGGAGGAGCCAGTGCACACCACCTGATCCTAAAGCTTTATTTTTGTGCCCTGTCTCCTGCGGAGCCGCTAATCCCCATGGTCCTGACGGAGTCCCCAGCATCCACTAGGACGTCAGAGAAATAAATAAATAAATCCTGTGAACAGTAGCGGTGGTCCTCTCCCCCTCCTGTGACTGTCAGAACTCGGGGACGAAAAGGGGGCGGAGCAAAGCAGCGGGCGGACGGTGGCATGAGCGGCCCGGGTCCTCTCCTCTATGTTAGAGAGGCCAGGCCCGGGACTACTGTGCCTGCAGCACCCCCCTGATGGTGGCCCTTCCTAACGGAGCCACCCTCGGCCAATGGGTGGAATCCCTTAAGCCGTAGTGTCTGGCAATACCTGCTGTTCCAAGCTGCCTGAGATGGAGGGCGAAGGATCGCTCAGCAGGCAGGAGTTGGCGCCGGTGTCCGACACCGCAATGCACTACAAAGAAGAAACTGAAAATAAACCATAGCTCTCAGTAACCCTTGCTGTCGGGAGCTTCGGCGGCAAGGGCTGCTGGGAGCTGTAGTTTATTTCAGTTTCTTCATGTAGTTTGGTGCGGTGATCGGACACTGGCGCCAGCTCCTGCCTGCAGAGCGATCTTCCGCCCTCCATCCAAGGCAGCTCGGCACAGCAGGTATTGCCAGACACTACGGCTATCTGCTGGGATGTTGTGGGGTGGGGACTAGGGCTATGTGCTGTGTGGGGAGGCTATGTATGTGCTGGGAGTGGGGGAGACTACTGCTACAGTATGTGCTATGGGATGACTACAGCTATGTGCTGGGAGGGGGATGGGGACTATGGCTATGTGCTTGGGGAGGTGAGGGGCTATGTGCAGGGAGGGGGACTATGGCTATCTATGCTGGCAGAGAACTATTGTTATGTGATGGGAGCGAGAGGTGGAGACTACGGCTATGTGCTGGGGGGACTACGGCTATTGCTTGAAGAGGTGGGGAGGCTATGGCTATTCACTGGGAGGGGACTATGACAGTGCTGGGAGGGGGGAAATAACTACGTGCTGTGTTCTGTTGGGGGCTATGGCTATGTGCTGAGGGGGGATTACAGCTATGTATATTTGAATGGGAGAGTTAGGTAGTGCCACTGCTGCAAGTATGGCGGTACTGCGTACCGGTAAGAAATTCCCAGCTGGTACACAGTACCACCAGGCCACCACCTTGCAGACTCTGTGGAGAGAGGAGAGCTCAGCATGCGCCTCTCCACTCCTGCCCCCTTCAGTCCGTAGACCTGCGGTTTCTACCCCCTTTGAGTCCGGCAGCTGCGGTGGCGTGTACTCAGACGCCGGTTCATGAGCCAATCAGAGCTTGCGGACCGGCAGCCAATCAGGAGCCGCTGCTGCCAGACCACAAGCTCTGATTGGCTCGTGGACTGGCGCCAGAATCTGAGCTACAGGACCCCGCCACTGAAGCAGGAGGTGACTGGACTGAGGGCAGGAGAGGCGCGTGCTGCACTCTCCTCTCCCCGACAGCAGCAGCAGACAATGCCGGCCCCAGGCAGCAGCAGCATCAACAACAGTGAGTTGCGCTGCTGGGAGCATAGATGGCACTGTGGGGGCATAGCTGGCACTATGAGGGCATATCTGGCACCGTGGGGGCATGTGTATCTGGCAATGTGGAGGCATATCTTGCAACATGGGGCAATATGTGTATCTGGCACTGTGGGGGCATATCTAGCACTGTGGGGGCATGTGTATCTGGTACTGTGGGGGCATATCTGGCACTGTGGGGGAATATGTGTATCTGGCACTGTAGGGGCGTATCTAGCACTGTGGGGGCATATCTGGCACTGTGGGAGCATATGTGTTTCTGGCACTGTGGAAGCATGTGTGTATCTGGCACTGTGTGGGGCATATGTGTATCTGGCACTGTGGGGCATATGTGTATCTGGCACTGTTGGGGGCATATGTGTATCTGGCACTACACTATTGGGCTCATATGTGTATCACACCCCCATTTTCATTGGCCACGCCCCATGTGGCCACAGCCATTTTTTGACGTGTGCGTGCCACACAGTACCACTAAGATTTTTTTCTACTTGCACCATTGGGTAGTGCGCTGCACTGCATATCTTTGCACTACTATTTGATTATACTACCTGGCCTTGGGTGGCATTACCTCCTCAGCCAGGCCAGGCACTGCTCATGTCTCCTCAGTGTTCTAAGAATTACTGTGTGGGCATAATGTGTAAAGGGAACTGCTACTGAGTGGGCATGATGTGTATAAGGGATACTACTGTGTAGCGTAATTTGAATTGGGGGAACTATTGTATGGTCATGCCCCTTTCCCACAAGATCATGTCCCTTTTTTGCACATGCACCTTCCCTATTTCAAACATGGGGGGCACCAGTCCCTAGATACACCCCTGTGTATTTCATTTGTATATGATGCTGATTTCACAATACTTTATCATGATTTGTCCTTTGCCACATGCCCCATCTTAGCCTTTATTTTGGAGTTCTGTGTAATAGTGATCTATTTTGGCACAAATTGTGGTCTGATTACAGGGTCAAAATGTCGACAAGAAAATGGTCGACACAAAAAAGGTAGACACCTTTTTATCATTTTTGTGGTTTGTGTGGATAGTTTTGTCATCTGGATCCACCATTGTAGAAAGGCGTCCTCTCGTGGGATTGCTTCGCTCACCACGCTTCGGGCTCACCACAAGGTTTATAACCAACTCTATGCCGACATGGATAAAGACAGTATGAAATAGTCCAAAAATGTAAAATAAAAAAAACTGTGTCTATCTTTTTTATGTCGACCTTTTGACCCTGTTGTCCTTTTGACCCTGTCGACCTAATAAAGTCCAGTATCTGTTGACTCACTATACAACTCTAAAACAATGGGGGCAAACAACGGTATTTACATTCCCCATAGCTCAGGGTCTATTTTCCATGATCACAAAGCTTTGCATAAACAAGACAGTCTGATACATTCAAGACACTGTTTGTAATTCAGTTCTTGGAAGTATCGCCTTTGAATGTGTATGAGTGATTTGATTATTTTGTGTGCGCATAGTAACTTGCCGTTGAAGAGTGTACAGACTATGTGTAACTTATGCACTATATGGATAAAATATTGAATATGGCTTTGTGGCTTTTCTATACAAATGCGTATGTTATCGTATTAACTCATACCACGTGCTAATATGCAGGGCTTCACGAGCCAATGTACGCAGCGTCCAGTTTTGCGCATGCACGGCGGGTACGCAACCGCACAGAGGCCACTCTGTGTGGTGTTTGCATGTGATGCATGTGGGTATAATATTTTCGACTTCGACAGTCCACCCTTTGGCAGCAAACAATAACTGCCACACATAACTAACATTTATCGACTATGTGTGTTATTAACTGAAGATTGCAGAGATGAGGGTAAGACATATAAAAATACATTCACATAAATTCATGTACATTTATGTCGTTTCCGGTTGTGGATATCTCTGGGTAGAGGGGAAAACAAAAAGATGGTGAAAGAAACAGGCCATGAAATTCATTTGCAATCCTTATCACAACACTATTTCTACGGTTGGGTCATAAATCAAATATGCCGCTGTTACAATGCCCTCGCTCCTTAGACTCATCAAATTGTCCTGTGTTTGCGCCGCGTCAAAATTCTAACACATCTGAATATCAGACCGATAATTATGACGACACCCAGGATAGAGGAGAAACTTTCCCTCACTTGCAATTACATTTTGTGTCCACTCTCCTAACCCAGAGAACCATTTGAGTGGGTTCAACCATGAGGCCCAGCCGGTCAATTCATTACCCACGGCCGTTAAGGTAAGGTTGTGCTTCCGTCTGAACTACCACTTCAACTGCAAGATCTCGTCCATCTTTTGATCGATGATCTCCGTTGGGTCTTCAGTACTATTCATAATGTATGTACAGCACTTCACACCATATTGAGTTGCCAGAGTAACACAGTACCCACCTGTTACAGCCGTGACGTAATTTAAGACCATCCTGTGCTTGACCAGTTCCTTCTTGTAGGCCTGTAGCTCCCTACCCGTATACCTGAAGGTGTCATCATACATCTCAGTGATATTATCTATCAAGTTCGCCAGCGCATGGATGTACCTATAATTTATAATTCCTCTGGCAGTATGGGTGACATCTAATGCGAGAAGAATTTGAATCCCGTGGATTCATGATTCAAATCAGAGGCTGCGGTTTCTGTCCTATCTATGAGGTGTTTCTTGACAATGTGTTCATAGTGTGTATGAGTATAAGGAGTCTGAGAGTTGCGGTGAATATCTTTCATTTTGTCGTGTGCAATGGTCATGACCTCTGGTAGTACTCTGCCAATGTAACACAACCCTTCAGAGCTCGGAGTAAGCCACTTGTACGCGTTCCTTCCACATATGAAGTAGGCATCGTCTGGAAGAACATAGGGGACAAAATGCAACAAGATCATATCACAGATTTTTCTTATGAAGAAACCGGTCCCCAGTTCTCCCATTTGTTCAGTACAAGTATCGGGCTGGATGATGTGGGCACAATATCCCTGTGACACTTTTCCAGCCCACATGGTTTTAATCCCACGTGTATACCTGTATCGGAAGTACCTCTCACTTGTGGCTATCTTATGTACAAGTTCGGAGTTGATGGGTACTTTATCAGCTCTATGTGAGAAGGTCATTGTCTGATTGTTCCATGTCACTTCCCAATTTCCTGGTTTCCGGAAATTGGACATGTTAAAACACAGCAGTAACCTATCTACGTGGTACTGGTGGAGCTTCAAGCTAGGGGGCCTAGATATATTGAATTTCTTGTCCACCGGTCTACCCCCCTGTAATTCGAGTACCTCATTTACTGTTAAAGGGTATGGCACTAATCCCGACTTACTCTGTCCTTGAGGTACTTGCGAGCACACCCAGCATTCCGTTTGGTTTAAGACCGTACCCACTAATGAGTGGTAATCACGCAAAGAATGTCTGACCATGTTGATATTACTATTTGACTGACATCTCTGGATGCACCCATCTTCAATTATGTTGTCGCAATGCCTATATATGCAATATTCATCAGACAATAACCCTTCACATTGCCTCCGAGCCCCGTGACTACCAGATCTCTTACTGATACCAACTTTGACCAAAGTGATGGACTGATCCTCGGATCCTACGAATCCATATACTCCATCAGAACCCATTCCTGATCCTTGCTCGACCTCTCGGGGGCCCTCACAAAAACAAATTGTCCTGAACAAAAAATAGAGTCACAAGAAAAAGCCAGAACACAGTCTCTTGATGTGGATCTATTTCGGTAAGGAGAAAAATAGGAAGGGAGAAAAAAAAAATGCAGTGGGGGGTAATTGGAGGAAAAAAAAATTATGACAACCGTTCTTGATTTTTGCTGTTCACCACGCTCAGGTGCCATCCAACAGTCCTGCCTCTCAGCTTTCCCGGAACAGATTCTCTAGTGATACAAGGTTCTCTACACCTTTCTCTTTGTCACGAGTTTTCTCCGGGTCAGCAACCTTTTTGCAGTGGGACGAGTGGACCCAAGTCTCTCTCTCGACAACCTTCAGTGCTGTCATGCTGGTCAACAAAACTTGATACGGTCCTTCCCACCTGTCAATGAGGCAACCTGAGTGTAGAAAATTTCGAATCATCACATAATCCCCAGGTTCAATGTCATGACAATTACTGTTTGGTAGGTCAGGAATCGCCAGTTTCAGATTCCTTTGCTGGTTTCTCAGTTGCTGGCTCATCCTAACAAAATATTGCACAGTCATTTCATTATTGCACTTCAAATCATCCTGGGGGTCTATCATTACATGGGGTTGTCGTCCAAAAAGAACTTCGAAGGGTGATAGGTTAAGCGGTGACCTGGGAGTGGTTCTGATGCTGTACAACACTAGTGGCAGTGCTTCTGGCCACAACAGTCCAGTTTCAACCATCACTTTGCTCAGTTTGTTCTTAATAGTGCTGTTCATTTTCTCCACCTTCGTATTGGCCGGTGGCCGGTATGGAGTATGCAGCTTACTATTAATACCCATCAGTTTGCACTTGACCTGAAAGACTTCACCTGTAAAATGGGTACCCATATCACTTTCAATCATTTTAGGGATACCATATCTACACACAAATTCTTGTACGATTTTCTTTGCAGTGAATACGGCAATATTTGTGGCAGCGGGGAATGCTTCTACCCAGTTCGAGAATACATCGGTACATACTAAAACATAGGGGTAAATTTACTAAGATTCGTATTTTCCCATTTCAGGTCAAAGTTCAATCACGAATGACATCGAAAGTGTAAAACTGCAACTTTTTGAATTGATTACGACTAATTTACTAAGCTGTCGTATTCGGGTTTTTCTTTTCTTCCGATGTCGATGTCATTCGTGTTTTTTTTTATATTTTTACGGCAGTGATTAGCAAAACACTGCCGACTTTTTTTACAATCAATCTCGGCCGGATCTGTGTGATCCGTGCTGGGGTTTATTTTTTATTTTTTTTAAATTAAACACTGTAAAATAATAAAAAAAAATGCGTGGGGTCCCCCCTCCTAAGCATAACCAGCCTCGGGCTCTTTGAGCCGATCCTGGTTGCAGAAATATGGAAAAAAAAATGACAGGGGTTCCCCCATATTTAAGCAACCAGCATCGGGCTCTGCGCCTGGTCCTGGTCCCAAAAATACGGGGGACAAAAAGAGTAGGGGTCCCCCGTATTTTTAAAACCAGCACCGGGCTCCACTAGCTGGACAGATAATGCCACAGCCGGGGGTCACTTTTATATAGTGCCCTGCGGCCGTGGCATCAAAAATCCAACTAGTCACCCCTGGCCGGGGTACCCTGGGGGAGTGGGGACCCCTTCAATCAAGGGGTCCCCCCCCCCCAGCCACCCAAGGGCCAGGGGTGAAGCCCGAGGCTGTCCCCCCCCATCCAATGGGCTGCGGATGGGGAGGCTGATAGCCTTTGTTGTAAATGAAAAGATATTGTTTTTAGTAGCAGTACTACAAGTCCCAGCAAGCCTCCCCCGCATGCTGGTACTTGGAGAACCACAAGTACCAGCATGCGGCGGAAAAACTGGCCCGCTGGTACCTGTAGTACTACTACTAAAAAAATACCCAAAAAAAGACAAGACACACACACCGTAAAAGTATAATTTTATTACATACATACACACATACATACATACTTACCTTAAGTTCCCACGCAGGTCGGTCCTCTTCTCCAGTAGAATCCAAGGGGTACCTGTTGAAGAAATTATACTCACGAGATCCAGGGGTCCAGGCTCCTCGGGAAATCCAGGGGTAATCCACGTACTTGAAAAAAAAAAAAAAAACGGTGTCCCGACCACGAACTGAAAGGGGACCCATGTTTGCACATGGATCCCCTTTTCCCGACTGCCAGAAAACCCACTCTGACTGATGTCTAAGTGGGTTTCCTCAGCCAATCAGGGAGCGCCACGTTGTAGCACTCTCCTGATCAGCTGTGTGGTCCTGTCCTCACTGACAGGCAGCACACGGCAGTGTTACAATGTAGCGCCTATGCGCTACATTGTAACCAATGATGGGAACTTTCTGCTCAGCGGTGACGTCACTTTAGGTCAACCGCAGGGCAGAAAGTTCCCATCATTGGTTACAATGTAGCGCATAGGCGCTACATTGTAACACTGCCGTGTGCTGCCTGTCAGTGAGGACAGGACCACACAGCTGATCAGGAGAGTGCTACAACGTGGCGCTCCCTGATTGGCTGAGGAAACCCACTTAGACATCAGTCAGAGTGGGTTTTCTGGCAGTCGGGAAAAGGGGATCCATGTGCAAACATGGGTCCCCTTTTAGTGCGTGGCTCGGGTAAGCGTTTTTTTTTTTTTTTTTTCAAGTACGTGGATTACAAAGGATTTCTCCGAGGACCCTGGGCCCCTGGATCTCGTGAGTATAATTTCTTCAACAGGTACCCCTTGGATTCTACTGGAGAAGAGGACCGACCTGCGTGGGAACATAAGGTAAGTATGTATGTATGTGTGTATGTATGTAATAAAATTATACTTTCACGGTGTGTGTGTCTTGTGTTTTTTTGGGTATTTTTTTAGTAGTAGTACTACAGGTACCAGCGGGCCCGTTTTTCCGCCGCATGCTGGTACTTGTGGTTCTCCAAGTACCAGCATGCGGGGGAGGCTTGCTGGGACTTGTAGTACTGCTACTAAAAACAATATCTTTTCTTTTACAACAAAGGCTATCAGCCTCCCCATCCGCAGCCCATTGGATGGGGGGGGACAGCCTCGGGCTTCACCCCTGGCCCTTGGGTGGCTGGGGGGGGGGGCCCCTTGATTGAAGGGGTCCCCACTCCCCCAGGGTACCCCGGCCAGGAGTGACTAGTTGGATTTTAGATGCCACGGCCGCAGGGCACTATATAAAAGTGACCCCCGGCTGTGGCATTATCTGTCCAGCTAGTGGAGCCCGGTGCTGGTTTTAAAAATACGGGGGACCCCTACTCTTTTTGTCCCCCGTATTTTTGGAACCAGGACCAGGCGCAGAGCCCGATGCTGGTTGCTTAAATATGGGGGAACCCCTGTCAATTTTTTCCCCATATTTCTGCAACCAGGATCGGCTCAAAGAGCCCGAGGCTGGTTATGCTTAGGAGGGGGGACCCCACGCAATTTTTTTTAATAAAATAACAACTTTCCCACCCCTTCCCACTGATATACATGCACGGATCTCATGGATCCCTGCATGCCTATCCAATCACGGAAAAAAAAAGTAGGTCTGTTTTTTTTTAGCACTTTTTTACGAGTTGTAATTTTTCACGGCAGTGTTTTTTTTTTTTTTGCTGTGCACTTCTTAGTAAATGACCGAGATTCATACTTAAACAGCCGCGTTTTGACCGATGGTGTATTCATTCGTGATTTTTTTCTTGGACTTCAAAATATTACGAATGCCCTCATCACTGCCGTGATTATTGCTTAGTAAATTACCGAGATGACACTTTGATGAAAAAACGGCATCTCGGTCAAAATCGGGAGCTTAGTAAATTTACCCCATACTTTCAATTTCTACAGGGTGGTAACTGTATAAAGTCGATTTGTATTACCTGGAAAGGTCCGTCTGTAGGAGGGATATGGGATGGCTCCGTTGGTATTGTCTTTCCAATATTCTTCCTCAAGCAAGTAAGACATGTCATTGCTTTCTTGCTCTCCTGAGAAGAGAACCCTGGTACACTCCAGTAGGCTCTTACCAATTTGCACATACCTTCCTTGCCCAGATGAGTCAGACCAAGTGCCGCCTCAGCTAGGCTTGGGAGATATGCCCTGGGGGCCACTGGCTTACCGTGTCCATCTCTCCAAAGTCCTGAGGACTCCTGACCATATCCCTTCACCTTCCAGACAGCCTTCTCCTGTAGGGAACACAAATTTTGCATTTCGATTAGTTCTTGTGTATTTGTTGTGTAGGGTAAAAACATCTCTAGGGGAGAGAGAGGAGAAGAGAAAAAAAAAGAAAATGTCAGGTTTGCGTTCACCAATGGGCCGTCACACCATCATGCATATCAGTGTCTGTACAAAATTTCCCTTCACCAGTATTCTCATTCTCCACCCTTTGTGCATGACAAGGCACACTGCAGTAATACTGGTGCCATCGTGATGGTGAGATATACCGGGTTCGGGCAGAACTCTGAAGGTCCAATAAGGCATGTGGTGTATGAACTGTAATCGGGTCCATGTATTGTACCCCCCTGAAGGTGAACGTAAAATATGAAGAGGACACTGTGAAGAAAAAACTAATAGAGCTTGGTAACAGAGGTTTTGTAGAGGTGAAGAGGATTTTATTAAAATGACAACTGGATTGGGCACTACGGGGAATTGATTCTCTACTTGGTCTACTCCCCTTTACAGTTTGTGCTTGTTGTATCACTACTGGGACTATCCCAGCCATCAATCCAGTGTCCTGTCCATCCTAAGTTCATAGAGAACCCGGTATTTTGTGAGATCATTTCCTCTACCTGTGATGGACATGAATCTAGAACAGTGGAATGCAACATTAGTCTTTTGTGGGTATCTAACATACTTTGTACTTCCTGAGCGGGAGCACACTATATGTATATCATATTTAACAAAGTCTCTGTCGATTAAGTTAGTCAGGGGCCACTGCTGCTAGGAGAAAAAAAAAGTTTAGCATCGTAGAGGCCCAATCGTAACTTCAGCAGGTTTTTTCAAAGGGTAATGTTGCACTTCTCCCATTATTCCCATTTGCCGAATAGTGTTTTCTATATGGCTTTAAATTCTTACTATATGTCCCTTGGTCCCGTCTATGTGTTTGATAACGTGGCTCGTGTTCTTTATCTAGGGGGTCTATATTTACTATGTGTCCCATTACTCCTACAATCCCTGGCAAAATATCCCTCCTTTCTACAAATATAACATATTCTTGTCCATTTCCAATCTTCAAGGGCCTGGGGTCTTGGTTGATTGGACATCCCTTTAATTGCCTGTATGCTTACCGTCATCAACCTCTTCTCCTGCTGTTCTTTGCGTTTGGAGATATTCCTGTCAGGCTCAATAGCAAACTCCCTGAGAGTATCTACAGTGACCCCACTCCAATTAGACAAAGAAGTCTGTACCCTGACTTTCAATGCCTTATTGAACCCGTCCATTAACACAGAGACACCCACCTCCCTGTAATTTGCATCATTCTTTATATCCCTCACCCCAGTGTATCTAGCTATTATTTGTAAAGCCCTGTGGAAATACTCGGATGTCGGGTAATTTTCTCTCTGTTTTATGGAGAAAATTTTATTCCACTGGACAACCATGGGGAAGTACAATCCTAGTTGTAAGTTAATTCGTTACACGTTCTCCTGATTGTATTCGTCAGTCAGAGGACTGTCTGACTCTATCTTACAATCCGTGATACATTTTTGGGTGTTAATATTAGGGGGTAGGCACACTTTTAAAACTGTTCGCCAATCTTTGTTTGTAGGTTCATGGGCATTACCCAGATCCTTAATAAATTTCTGGCATCTGGCTAAATGTCTCCGGGGATCGGGAAATTCTGAAATGATTGACCGCAGTTCTGATCTGGTCCACGGGCAATACATTGCAGTATTTCTGATGAGGGTTACTCCCTGTCTATCGGTTCTCCCATTGGGAGTTGCTATTACCCAGACAGGATGTAACCCTACCATTCCATTCCTAATCGGCTCACTGTGAGGTGTTGCTGTCTCTGCGTAATGAACAGTCTTACACTTACCGGTGGCTATGATCTCACCCGTCCCTTCAGTGGAAGACACCGTCACTGCTCTTACTGGTTGGGCTGTGCCTACCTGAGTTTCCTGCAAGGTGGCTGCCTGGATGAGGGCTGAGATTAGGCTGGATCCATCATCTTCCTCCGACCTGTGATCTTTGAGAGAACTTAAGACAGGGTACAATATGCATGGGTTTTGGTTAATACAATTTATATGCATGTTCCTATCATTTGCCGATGTACCATTGGTTGTAGCTGTTTTCTCTCCATCGACATGTGTCGGTGATGATGTGCTCGCAATCACATTCTTGTCAGGTTTGGAACTTGCTGTGCGAGCCAGCTCCCTTTGCACATCTCCCTCTTGTTGCCATATATTTAAAGAGTCGTTATGTCTGATCCTTTGTTTCTTAGATTTGGTCAGACATATTCTATTCCTTACATTCTGCAGTACCTCTGGTTTAAAACTACCCATCCTAGGAAATGATGCCTCATCATCAGCAGTCATACATACCCATTCATCACAAAAAGCCTCTACATGTGGACCATACTTCCCACACATTATCCACCTAGCGGACCCTCTTGGCCCTTCTTCCCCAGCCTGAACCCTGGCTGCTGAACGCCTTTCGCTTGTGCACTTGGCTCCCATTGTGGGCTTTTTGATACACAATCCCCAAATGCACAAAAACGATGAAAGTTTTTACCGAGTGCTTTCACTCGCTCCTGACCCTGCTGGCCTGTACTGTGACCCACTGTCAATAGTGGGATCGCGATGTTCCCAACCTTGGACTCCTATCAGACACTTCAGCACTGGAATTTCTTTCAGTGGAGGTTCTGTTGGAATATTTTCCTGAGAGAGCCAGCGAAAAATTCCTTTTCGGTATCTTTCCACTGGAATTTTTGTAGGATGAGAAACACCTTATCGATCACCCTTTCCAGTGAATGTCCACCAGGGAGATTTCCTAAGGAGCGAAAATCCCCTTGTTTACACAATCACATCTGCGTATGCTCTACAAAGCGCATATGACACACCTGCAAAAAATAACGCAAATAGTATCACGTTGCGCCGTGTATAACACACGGACGTGCAGTCCAATCGCACGGCCTATAGATACTTGTTATCTATATGCCCTACGATCACGGGAGTCGAATTTAAACTGCACTCATCAGCCGGAGCGTAACACAAAAACCTTAAACTTCACAATCTACTTATCATGCTCCTTTGTTTTAATCCACTTAGGACACCAAGCCCACTTAGGCCACTTAGTCCATTTAGTCAATACGTAATGTTGCAACCCTTTCACGCCGCGAGCCTCTGCTAACTCAGCGTCTCTCACGGAATCCCGATTTTCCGGGGTTCAATACGTCCACTCCTACTTTCAGCTCACACAAATACACAGTGTTTTTCTGTACAGAAAAATATCACTTCCTTTGATTGATAGCCTATCCCGGAGGTAGCACAGTTTAAACAAAATATTATAATAATCTGCTTTTAAAATTGGATAGTTATTTGCTATTGTATAACTACAAATCCTTTACCCCACCTTAACTTGAACTGCTATTGTGTGGTTATAACCTGTGCTCGCTCCTTCACGTATCCGTGCGTATGCACGCAACTGTGCATTCCCATGCTAAATGTGCGTTCCCGTACGCTTACCACACACAACATGCCACGAGTTCACCGTGCGTTCGCACCTAAATAAACCACACTATATCACGATAAATGTGAGCAACAAATACTGCTAACTTACACAATACACAATTGTTCCTTACACTCGCCGGAAGTTACCCCCAAAGGTAATCCTCTTTTAAGTGTTTACCTAAATGTTTAGGCCGGAACTGCGTTTCGTGTTTTTATAATTACTCCCTTAACACACTATCTCAAATATATAACAAATAAACGTATCCGACTTTATACAGATCTATAATGACTATTATAACCTATGGCAACAATATGTGAGAACGTATGCAAAGTATCGGTATGCTTTTGTGCACGCTTTCGCACCAAAAGTTACACACAAATAATAAACAGCTTTTTTCCTGTTTGTCCCTCGGGTTACACCAGCACCTCTAAGACTATACAGAACAGATGTGGTCTAACAACACAAGATGGTTTTAAACACAATGTAAAATTACTTAAGACGCGTTTCCACCCTTTGTTGATAACCAAAGTCTGTTATGGCCTGCAAGTCCATAAGTATGTGGTGAACCGGACGAGCCGCCAACTGTTAAGTTTGATTAACTTTCAGGAAAAAGCAATACCTTATTACACCAGTGTATGGGCCGCTGCGACCGCTAAGTGTGTGTGCGATAAACCTCTATGAATGCGTACACGTTGCGTAAGCACACCGACACGCTGTGAGCACAATGCAGCTACACGTTTGGGTGAATACACCTTAAACCCTTAACAGAAATGGAATGAGACACCAGTAGTTATGTTATGTTGTGGTCCAAAGCAGCAACAAATATTTACTTAAAAGGGGATACACACAGAAATACAATAATACAAGAGAAAAGGCTGCAACCAACGGATACATACGTTTTGTTCGCCTGCACCACCCAGATCGGTCCTCAGTCAATCTAGCAAGATGACCTTCAGAGAATTAACCTGAGACTGGCCAGGAGGCCTTGTTTTTATACAATGGTCCAAATCACAATACAATGGGAAATGTATGCTCTTCTTCCATTGGTCCGGGGGTGGGACATATCCTGTGCACTGGGGATCATTGGTCAGCTCAAACGGTGGGCGATGGCTAAGTCCTGAGATGTGATTACTGTTGTTTACATCTGAGTTCCCGCCCCAAGACCAGTTAAACCCATCACATTATCATACATAAACCCGGTATTATTAATAACTTATTGCCGCAATATGAGACAATATCCTCATACCCACTGGATTACTGCTTATGTGACCCTGAACAATATGATTCCACACATGATATGTTTATCCATTCCCATCCTCGAGATATGTATATATATATATATATATATTCATTCCTGCTATTACAATTAGTTATGACACATATATATATATATATATATATATATATATTACCATGAGTTAGATGTATTTAAACTATATGTATGAGAATATAAATGTTATACATTTGATATACCATACATCAATTGTATGGTCTGTAAATGTCTTTTTTTTTGTGGTTTTGCAAGTTGTTAAACAACTAAGGGTTTGGCTTGTGTTCTTGTCTAACATATATTGTTCTTTTGTTTGTTCTGGCTCCCAGTGCAACAATGACAGTCCAGTATCTGTTGACTCACTATACAACTCTAAAACAATGGGGGCAAACAATGGGATCGGTATGAAATACCTCCAATCAAAATACCGACGTTCAAAATCCCGACACCAATTGACCGATGGTCAAAATCCCGACAAGGTCAAAATACCGACACGGACAAAATACCGACATTTAAAATACCGACTAGGTCAAAATACCAACATGTAAAATGCCGACAGGTCAAAATACCGACATGCATTTTTTATGTTTTTTTGTGTGTATGTCGACATAAATCAACATGGACACCATATAAAGTGTACCGCGTCCCCTCGCATGGCTCGCTGCGCTCGCCATGCCTCGGGCACGGTGCCTCGCTGCGCTCGGCATACTATTATATTCCCCCTCCAGGTCCACTGGGATGGTAAAGTATGAACAAGTCGGTTTCAATGAAAAAAATCATGAAAAAATCATGTCGGTATTTTGACCTGTCGGCATTTTACATGTCGGTATTTTGACCTTGTCGGTATTTTAAATGTTGGTATTTTGTCCGTGTCGGTATCTTGACCTTGTCGGGATTTTGACCATCGGTCAATTGGTGTCGGGATTTTGAACGTTGGTATTTTGATTGGAGGTAAACTGACTGCATCCCCAAACAATGGTATTTACATTCCCCATAGCTCAGGGTCTATTTTCCATGATCACAAAGCTTTGCGTAAACAATACAGTCTGATACATTCAAGACACTGTTTGTAATTGAGTTCTTGGAAGTATCGCCATTGAATGTGTATGAGTGATTTGATTATTTTGTGTGTGCATAGTAACTTGCCATTGAAGAGTGTACAGACTATGTGTAACTTATGCACTATATGGATAAAATATTGAATATGGCTTTGTGGCTTTTCTATGTGAATGCGTATGTTACTGTATTTACTCATACCACGTGCTAATATGCAGGGCTTCACGAGCCAATGTATACAGCATCCAGGTTTGCGCACGCACGGCGGGTACACAACCACACAGAGGCCACTCTGTGTGGTGTTTGCACGTGATGCATGTGGGTATAATATTTTCGACTTCGACAGCTTATATGTAATGCCCATAGAAATGGCACATATACCAACTACCCCCCATACACACATATATACACACACCCATATACGCACACACCCATATATATATACACACACACACACCCTCTCTCTCTCTCTCTTTCCCTTCACTTACCTAACAGTCTGTCTGGCCATAGCAGCAGCAGCCTGGTCCCATGTAGCTCCGCCCCCCATTCCCATGTAGCCATGCCCCCTTTTTGGCCCACACCAACCCGACCAACCTCGCTGTCACAGGTGAGGGGGAGAGGAGGCTCCAAGCTGCCGGCGCTGCTGCCTGTCATATAGTTTGACAGGCAAAGCAGCCGGCAGCAGCAGCAGGGGGGGACAGGCCGGCGCAGCAGCGGGGATGCATCCCTTTGCTGAGCGGGTAGCACCAGGCCTGACTCCGTTGCCTCCCAGAGTTACACAGTCACAGGGTGTCACAGAGCAGTTAGTAACAGCTGTAGCGCTGATCCATCCCATTTTTATGCATTTATACTAGAGATGTGCACCGGACATTTTTCGGATTTTGTGTTTTGGTTTTGGATTTGGTTCCGCGGCCGTGTTTTGGATTCGGACGCATTTTGGCAAAACCTCCCTGAAATTTTTTTGTCGGATTCCGGTGTGTTTTGGATTCGGGTGTTTTTTGTTTTTTTAAAAACCCTAAAAAACAGCTTAAATCATAGAATTTGGGGGACATTTTGATCCCATAGCATTATTAACCTCAATAACCATAATTTCCCCTCATTTTCAGTCTATTCTGAACACCTCACACCTCACAATATTATTTTTAGTCCTAAAATTTGCACCGAGTTCGCTGGATGACTAAGCTAAGCGACCCAAGTGGCCGGCACAAACACCTGGCCCATCTAGGAGTGACACTGCAGTCTCAGACAGGATGGCACTTAAAAAAATTGGCCCCAAACATCACACGATGCAAAGATAAATTAAAGAAAAAAGAGGTGCAAGATGGAATTGTCCTTGGGCCCTCCCACCCACCCTTATGTTGTATAAACAGGACATGCACACTTTAACAAACCCATCATTTCAGTGACAGGGTCTGTACATCCCCCTCCTCACAGATTATTAATTCGTCCCCACTGGAATCCACTATCTCAGGTCCCTGTGTACTTTCTGGAGGCAATTGATGGTAAATGTCTCCACGGAGGAATTGATTATAATTCATTTTGATGAACATCATTTTCTCCACATTTTCTGGAAGTAACCTCGTTTGCCGATTGCTGAAAAGGTGACCGGCTGCATTAAACACTCTTTCGGAGTACACACTGCAGGGGGGGCAACTTAGGTAAAATAAAGCCAGTTTGTGCAAGGGCCTCCAAACTGCCTCTTTTTCCTGCCAGTATACGTACGGACTGTCTGACGTGCCTACTTGGATGCGGTCACTCATATAATCCTCCACCATTCTTTCAATGATGACAGAATCATATGCAGTGACAGTAGACGACATGTCAGTAATCGTTGGCAGGTCCTTCAGTCCGGACCAGATGTCAGCACTCGCTCCAGACTGCCCTGCATCACCGCCAATTGGTGGGCTCAGAATTCCTAGCCTTTTCCTCGCAGCCCCAGTTGCAGGAGAATGTGAAGGAGGAGCTGTTGACGGGTCACGTTCCGCGTGTCTCACCAGCAGGTCTTTTAACATCTGCAGACTTGTGTCTGCCGGAAAGAGAGATACAACATAGGCTTTAAACCTAGGATCGAGCACGGTGGGCAAAATGTAGTGCTCTGATTTCAACAGATTGACCACCCGTGAATCCTGGTTAAGTGAATGAAGGGCTCCATCCACAAGTCCCACATGCCTAGCGGAATCGCTCCAGTTTAGCTCCTCCTTTAATCTCTCCAGCTTCTTCTGCAAAAGCCTGATGAGGAGAATGACCTGACTCAGGCTGGCAGTGTCTGAACTGACTTCACGTGTGGCAAGTTCAAAGGGTTGCAGAACCTTGCACAACATTGAAATCATTCTCCACTGCCCTTGAGTTAGGTGCATTCCCCCTCCTTTGCCTATATCGTAGGTAGATGTATAGGTTTGAATGGCCTTTTGCTGCTCCTCCATCCTCTGAAGCATATAGAGGGTTGAATTCCACCTCGTTACCACCTCTTGCTTCAGATGATGGCGGGGCAGGTTCAGGAGTGCTTGCTGGTGCTCCAGTTTTCGGCACGCGGTGGCTGAATGCCGAAAGTGGCCTGCAATTCTTCGGGCCACCGACAGCATCACTTGCACGCCCCTGTCGTTTTTAAAAAAATTCTGCACCACCAAATTCAATGTATGTGCAAAACATGAGACGTGCTGGAATTTGCCCACATGTAATGCACGCACAATATTGGTGGCTTTGTCCGATGTCACAAATCCCCAGTAGAGTCCAATTGGGGTAAGCCATTCTGCGATGATGTTCCTCAGTTTCCGTAAGAGGTTGTCAGCTGTGTGCCTCTTATGAAAAGCGGTGATACAAAGCGTAGCCTGCCTAGGAACGATTTGGCATTTGCGAGATGCTGCTACTGGTGCCGCCGCTGCTGTTCTTCCTGCGGGAGGCAATACATCTACCCAGTGGGCTGTCACAGTCATATAGTCCTGAGTCTGCCCTGCTCCACTTTTCCACATGTCCGTGGTTAAGTGGACATTGGGTACAACTGCATTTTTTAGGACACTGGTGAGTCTTTTTCTGACGTCTGTGTACATTCTCGGTATCGCCGGCCTAGAGAAATGGAACCTAAATGGTATTTGGTACCGGGGACACAGTACCTCAAACAATTCTCTAATTCCCTGTGAATTAACGGTGGATACCGGACACACGCTTAACACCAATGCAGCTGCCAAGACCTGAGTTATCCGCTTTGCAGTAGGATGACTGCTGTGATATTTCATCTTCCTCGCAAAGGACTGTTGGACAGTCAATCGCTTACTGGAAGTAGTACAAGTGGTCTTCCGACTTCCCCTCTGGGATGACGATTGACTCCCAGCAGCAACAACAGCAGCGCCAGCAGCAGTAGGCGTTACACTCAAGGATGCATTGGAGGAATTCCAGTCAGGAGAGGACTCATCAGACTTGCCAGTGACATGGCCTGCAGGACTATTGGTTTTCCTGTCTCATGAGGAAATTGACACTAAGGGAGTTGGTGGTGTGGTTTGCAGGAGCTTGGTTACAAGAGGAATGGATTTAGTTGTCAGTGGACTGCTTCCGCTGTCACCCAAAGTTTTTGAACTTGTCAATGAATTCTGATGAATGCGCTCCAGGTGACGTATAAGGGAGGATGTTCCTGGGTGGTTAACGTCCTTACCCCTACTTATTACAGCTTGACAAAGGCAACACACGGCTTGACACCTGTTGTCCGCATTTCTGTTAAAATAATTCCACACCGAAGTGATTTTTTTTGTAATTTGACCAGGCATGTCAATGGCCATATTCGTCCCACGGACAACAGGTGTCTCCCCGGGTGCCTGACTTAAACAAACCACCTCACCATAAGAATCCTCCTTGTCAATTTCCTCCTCAGCGCCAGCAACACCCATATCCTCATCCTGGTGTACTTCAACAGTGACATCTTCAATTTGACTATCAGGAACTGGACTGCGGGTGCTCCTTCCAGCACTTGCAGGGGGCGTGCAAATGGTGGAAGGCGCCACCTCTTCCCGTCCAGTGTTGGGAAGGTCAGGCATCGCAACCGACACAACTGGACTCTCCTTGGGGATTTGTGATTTCGAAGAACTGTGCTTTTGCCAGCTTAAGTATTTTCTTTTTTTCTAGCGAGAGGATGAGTGCTTCCATCCTCATGTGAAGCTGAACCACTAGCAATGAACATAGGCCAGGGCCTAAGCCGTTCCTTGCCACTCCGTGTCGTAAATGGCATATTGGCAAGTTTACGCTTCTCCTCAGATGCTTTTAATTTAGATTTTTGGGTCATTTTACTGAACTTTTGTTTTTTGGATTTTACATGTTCTCTACTATGACATTGGGCATCGGCCTTGGCAGACGACGTTGATGGCATTTCATCATCTCGGCCATGACTAGTGACAGTAGCTTCAACACGAGGTGGAAGTGGATCTTGATCTTTCCCTATTTTACCCTCCACCTTTTTGTTCTCCATTTTTTTATGTGTGGAATTATATGCCAGTAATATATCAATAGCAATGGCCTACTGTACTGTACTATATATGTATACTGTTGGTCACCAAAATGCTGCACTGTAATACTATATATACTGCTCACAAAAATGCAGCACAGATATGGAATGGATACGTGCAGTGACACAGAGCTGCAAGATACAGCAATGGCCTACTGTACACAACTATATACTGTTGGGTCACCAAAATGCTGCACTGTAATACTATATATACTGCTCACAAAAATGCCACACAGATATGGAATGGATACATGCAGTGACACAGAGCTGCAAGATACAGCAATGGCCTACTTTACACAACTATATACTGTTGGGTCACCAAAATGCTGCACTGTAATACTATATATAATGCTCACAAAAATGCCGCACAGATATGGAATGGATACGTGCAGTGACACAGAGCTGCAAGATACAGCAATGGCCTACTTTACACAACTATATACTGTTGGGTCACCAAAATGCTGCACTGTAATATTATATATACTGCTCACAAAAATGCAGCACAGATATGGAATGCATACTTGCAGTGACACAGAGCTGCAAGATACAGCAATGGCCTACTGTACATAACTATATACTGTGGGGTCACCAAAATGCTGCACTGTAATACTATATATACTGCTCACAAAAATGCCGCACAGATGTGGAATGGATACGTGCAGTGACACAGAACTGCAAGATACAGCAATGGCCTACTGTACACAACGATATACTGTTGGGTCACCAAAATGCTGCACTGTAATATTATATATACTACTCACAAAAGTGCAGCACAGATATGGAATGGATACGTGCAGTGACACAGAGCTGCAAGATACAGCAATGGCCTACTGTACTCAACTATATACTGTTGGTCACCAAAATGCTGCACTGTAATACTATATATACTGCTCACAAAAATGCCGCTCAGATGTGGAATGGATACGTGCAGTGACACAGAGCTGCAAGATACAGCAATGGCCTAATGTACACAACTATATACTGTTGGGTCACCAAAATGCAGCACTGTAATACTGTATATACTGCTGACAAAAATGCCGCACAGATATTGAATGGATACGTGCAGTGACATAGAGCTGCAAGATACAGCAATGGCCTACTGTACATAACTATATACTGTTGGGTCACCAAAATGCTACACTGTAATACTATATATACTGCTCACAAAAATGCCGCACAGATATGGAATGGATACGTGCAGTGACACAGAGCTGCAAGATACAGCAATGGCCTACTGTACTGTACTGTACTGTACTACTATAATTATTATATACTGGTGGTCCCTAGTCCCCACAATGCAGCACACTGATCAGATATTTGAAGCACACTAAGTACAGATATGGAGCGTTTTCAGGCAGAGAACGTAGATATTTTCAGCACACTGAGCACAGATTATTTGCAGCACACTGAGCACGGATATTTGCAGCACACTGAGCACAGATTACGGAGCTTTTCAGGGAGAAAACGCAGCCACGTCCTCTCCGTTCAATCTCCAAAGCACGAGTGAAAATGGCGGCGACGCGCGGCTCCTTATATACAATACGAATCTTGCGAGAATCTGACAGCGGGTTGATGACGTTCGGGCGCGTTCTGGTTAACCGAGCAAGGCGGGAAGATCCGAGGCTGCCTCGGAACCATGTAAAATGGATGAAGTTCGGGGGGGTTCGGATCTCGAGGAACCGAACCCGCTCAGCTCTAATTTATACATTAACCCAATTTATTACAAGTATCATATTTCCCTAACATTACAAACAACCAAAATGAACAAGCTAGTGAAAGTTTTTTTAAAGGTTTACTTTCATGTATACTTATAGTATGCACATTCTTTATGCAGCCACAAAATCCATTATGTCAAATAAATGTGATAGTACAAAAAGGAATGCACAGTTTATGCAGCATAATATAATCTGTTATAAATTATGTCCATACAAAAAATATCTGATCGGCAGTTACAGAATGGTGATATATAATATATTAATGATGCCCATTTTTCATCACATAATCATTTTTATACATTGCTTTTATAATCTGACACATATGAAATGCAGTTCGGCAATATGTCTACCTACCAAAAGTCACAAATATGCAGCATTCATTTCAGTCAATTGTAATGCAACATATGTATTTTATGTATCACTTATAAACTATAAAGTGAATATAAGACACATGAAATAAAAGCAAATAAACACCAAACATTGCACATATTGTGTTAGAGTGCTTTACAATCTAGACAAATGCAAACTACAAAGGAAAAAAAGCGCTAAGCTAAATGTGTGTCAGCTGTCCCAACTAAAATGGCTAGTGAAAAAGAGTTGATTTATATTCCTCACCTTATTGAGGAATGCTGCTCTCAAACTATTGGGTTGTTGATTCCCAATAAACTTAAGGAACAAGATATGGAAAAAAAGTTGAAAGCACTGTCCAGAATAAAGATTTGATAAAATTATTTATTAAATATAAAAATTCAATATAAACACTTAATAAGATCCACCTATATGTCTAAAACACATTAATTAGACCACAATGCCCAATTCCTTAATAATTAATATTGTTTAACACAGCTTGTACCATAATAACACTGACAAATTTATTTTCCAATTGAACAGTGTAGCATATAACAAATTACTCTACAATGTATATTCCTTGCTGTGCATCAGCCACACTGTACCATACACCTCCTAAACCCTCTGATAAACCACTTCCTACTTCACAGCCCCAACATAACCAGAGGCAGAGCCGGCCCTAACCAATATGATGCCCTAGGCAAGATTTTGGCTGGTGCCCCCTAGCAACACTGCTGGTTCCGCCTCTGACCCTGGACCCCTTTCCCAGCACCATCACCCATCACCCATAACAGTCCTTATTTTGGTGTTTGTACCCCCTATATTTTAAATAGGAACAGTTCGCACATTTGGCGCACAGCCCAGAAAGGTGTGTGTTTTTGCTGGCAAGGGGCATGGCCACACAATAGTAACCCCAATTCAAATTACACCACACAGTACTGCAATTTTATTCACATTTAAACATGCGATAGTGTCCATAATTCATATTACATCCCACAGTAGTATCAATTTACCTTATAAATGTTACTCCTCACAGTAGAGCTCCTTATTCACATTACATAACACCCTATTGCTCTTTATTCACATTACACCACACACTATTGCTCTTTATTCACATTACACCACACACTATTGCTCTTTATTCACATTAGACGACACAGTAATGCCCTTTCTATACGCAACGCCACTTAGTAGAGCACCTTATATACATAATGCCACACATTATTAATGCATTTATACACATATGCCCCTTACACATATGAGACACATTATTAATGTCCTTATAAAAATAATGTGCCTTACACATTATGACAACCTTTATTAATGCCCTTTTACACATAATGTCCCTTACACATATGCCGCACATTATTAATGCCCTTATACACATAATGACACACATAGTGCCCGCTGCACATTTACTGCACATTATTAGTGCCCCTATACACATAATGACACACATACAATAGTACCCTGATACACATGTGCCACACATTATTAATGCCCTTATACACACAATGACACACATAGTGCCCCTTACACATATGTTACACATTATTAATGCATTTTTACATGACACACATAGTGCTCCTTACACATATTCTGAACACTACTGCACAACCAACCCACTCACATGCACACAGCACTCACATTTCCACTAACACTGTGATCTCTGCTTGGAATGGATACAGATGTCTCCTCATAAATCTTAACTCAATGCTAATGTCGGGCACCTTTTTTTGACAAAAATGCATCTTATTTGCATTGCTATGTAGCTAGGATGCACAAGCAGCTTCTGCTGATTAAAATGATATGCGGCATGCCTATATACTGTGTGAGACTGTGGCTGTATCTACATATGAAATACTACACACAGAATATAGGCATGCCGCATATCATTTTAATCAGCAGAAGCTGCTGATGCCCCTAGGCATATCAAATGCCCTAGGCAATTGCCTAGTTTGCCTATGCCTATGGCCGGCTCTGACCAGAGGGATTGCATATGATTAGTAACTGCTCCCGCTGGGATAACTTTTGTGATGTAGGATCCAAAAATGTCTCTGATGATATATCAGCTGAATTAATGAACGGAATAACTGATGATGTTAATTAACTTTCAGAATACATTCAAGCCAGCTAATATCTTCTGACGGGCGTCCCCATCTAAATGCAGGTATTGGAAGTGAAACTTTATATTGGAAATGTATAAATTGGTTCCCAATTGCTTGGAAGTCCACTGCAGCTATACCTTGAAATAGACTTATCTCACCAGTGTTTGTAAGTGCCGCCTCTCCCGCCGGGCTCCGTTCCCGTCACATACAGCGCTCAGCAGCTCCACCGCTGACAGCAGCGCTGTGGTTCTCCCGTTGAGATGAATTACATACAGGCAGCAATGCTCATTAACTGCCGTGTCTCCCGCCGAGCTTCGTTCTCGTCACGTACAGCGCTCAGCTGCTCTAACGCTGGCACTAGCGCTGTAGTTTTCCCGCTGGGCTAGATGTATGCAGGCAGCTAAAATGGTTTAGTGTCCTTAGGCCAGTATATTCTAGTCTCCGTAAGCTGCTGGACGTTAGCCCGTGGACAGCGGGGACGCATAGAGTCTCACCGGCACTGGGAGAGATGACAGCTGGTTGGAAGAGGCTTGTGTCCGTATAGATAGGCGTTTAAACTTGACGCGTTTCTCAGCCTATTAATCGTGGCTGTTTCTTCAGAAGTTACTGTTTCAATTGGAAAATAAATTTGTCAGTGTTATTATGGTACAAGCTGTGTTAACCAATATTAATTATTAAGGAATTGGGCATTGTGGTCTAATTAAAGTGTTTTAGACATATAGGTGGATCTTACTAAGTGCTTATATTGAATTTTTATATTTAATAAATAATTTTATCAAATATTTATTCTGGACAGTGCTTTCAACTTTTTTTCCATATCTTGCTTTACAATCTAGCCTAGATTTAATTTATCTGATTATATCCTCACCGTTGCCAGAGTCACCTATGGCCCCACGTTCCGCCTGTATCATTGGCAATATTCAGGAAGAAGACACTGCTGATCAGTAACTGGGGGAGAATGCAATCCAAGGGCAGGAACTAGCATTAAGGAATAGACGAGATGTGTAGCTTGGGAGTGAGATTATGATTTTTGGGTATAGCAATGCTAATACAGCAGTGACGTGCGGTGAGGTAAATGGCTGGGGAGGCACTGACTACTATCAGCAGGGCCGCCATCATGCAGAGACTGCCGGGAAACGAGTCCCGAGTCCAGTCACAGAGGGGGCTTGGCAGCAAATCATGGCCCAGCAGCCAGCCATGGAGACAGATAGCGTCTGCATTTCAAATTCTGCACATTCCGCAAGCCAAATGCAGTCCGCATACTGGTAGACAATCAGGAGCAAGCACTGCAGTCTGCGAGCTGTGTGATTGGACTGTGGCTGGCGCCAAATTCAAAATGCTGGCAGCCGCTGTCTTTTTTAGAGTCTGCTACTAAGGGTTATTTCACACTAGACGGAAAAAAGACAGACAAAGACGGCCAGTGTTTTACCAGGCGTCACTGTCCTTTCACACAAAATGGCTTTGAGCTGTGTTTAATGCATACTTGCCTACCTGACCCTCTCCATGAGGGAGAAAATGCTCTGTTCCTGGACTTTCCTGGTAATGTATGATTGCCATCACCTGTGGTGAAACACCTTTCTTATCAATTTACTAGCTCACCACAGGTGATGGCAATCATACATTACCAGGAAAGTCCAGGAACAGAGCATTTTCTCCCTCATGCAGAGGGTCAGGTAGGCAAGTATGGTTTAATGCTGTGCGCACACACAGCAGCAGCAAACCCCCCCCCCCAAAAAAAAAACCATTGGGTTAAATTTGTTGGACTATAGTGCACTCAGTACCTTGTCTCCTGTACATACATTACACTGGGTGAGCATCCTCTAGTGTTTACCCTCTAGTGCTGGAGCATCAGGGAGGCGGAGACTGATGACACAGTTCCTCCTGCAGTGGAGAGATAGAGAGACGGTTCCTCCTGTAGCGTATGTATACCCTCCAACTGTACCTTTTTGGCGGGTACAGTACCTTTTTTTTTATGGTCTGTACAGATTTTTGTCTCTCTAAACTTCCATTGAAAGTATAGGAAAATGGACGTGACCAAGCCCCCTTTACCCGTGACCACGCCCCTTTTCGAATTTGTACCGATTTTTAAGTGTAAAATGTTGGAGGGCATGCGTATGTCGCACTGCCTGAGCGAGACGGAGAGCAGTGGGCGGTGTGTGTTCCTTCCAATGATAGTCATTCTGCATGAATGTGCAGCCTTCCATCCCATACTGGGGGTCATTCCGAGTTGTTCGCTCGTTATTTTTTTGTCACAACGGAGCGATTAGTCGCTAATGCGCATGCGCAATGTCCGCAGTGCGACTGCGCCAAGTAAATTTGCTATGCAGTTAGGTATTTTACTCACGGCATTACGAGGTTTTTTCTTCGTTCTGGAGATCGTAATGTGATTGACAGGAAGTGGGTGTTTCTGTGCGGAAACAGGCCGTTTTATGGGTGTGTGCGAAAAAACGCTACCGTTTCTTGGAAAAACGCGGGAGTGTCTGAAGAAACGGAGGAGTGTCTGGCCGAACGCTGGGTGTGTTTGTGACGTCAAACCAGGAACGAAACTGACTGAACTGATCGCAGATGCCGAGTAAGTGTGGAGCTACTCAGAAACTGCTAAGAAGTGTCTATTCGCAATTTTGCTAATCTTTCGTTCGCAATTTTGATAAGCTAAGATTCACTCCCAGTAGGCGGCGGCTTAGCGTGTGCAAAGCTGCTAAAAGCAGCTTGCGAGCGAACAACTCGGAATGAGGGCCACTGTCAGAGTTACTACCTTACCACAGCTGCATGATGTATAGCGATAAGTACCGCGCTTTCAATGTACCAGCCTGTACCAGAGCCGGCCCTAGGCATAGGCAAACTAGGCAAATGCCTAGGGCATTTGGTATGCTTAGGGGCACCAGCAGCTTCTGCTGATTAAAATGATATGCAGCATGCCTATATTCTGTGTGTGACTGTGGCTGTATCTGCATACAAAATGCTACGTTGCGTGTATTCCTGGAAATCACTGTAATGTAGCATTTCGTATGCAGATACAGCCGCAGTCGCACACAGAATATAGGCATGATGCATATCATTTTAATCAGCAGAAGCTGCTTGTGCATTCTAGCCATATAGTAATGCAAATTATATGCATTTTCATAAACTAATGGTGCCCGATGTTAGCTGAGCTTCCAGCTGACTCATGCCATGCATCTCCTGCAGAACTAGCGGCGGTGCTAGGGGGCACCAGCCAAAATCTTGCCTAGGGCATCATATTGGTTAGGGCCGGCTCTGGCCTGTACCATATATATATATATATGAGTGAGTTACTGCTGCTGCAGAACATCTTCCGCATTAACAAGTGTTGTCTTTGTATGTTAAAAACTAACGTTCTGGTTAACTATCAATTGTGTGGATTAACATCACTATCAAGCACCGTAACACTCTGCCAACAAAATTTACTACGGGGGGAGGTTTTTTTAGAACTGGTGATGTTGCCCATAGCAACCAATTAGATTCTATCTATTATCCTATATAAGCAGCTAGATAAATGTTAAGTAGAATCTGGTTGCTATGGGCAACATCACTATTTCTAAAAAAACTCCCACCTTAGTAAATGTACCCCATTGTGAGTGAAAGAGCCCATTCACACACATAATTCACTGCCTTCAGGGACAGTACAGCCATGGCACGTCCTATTCAGTGGATATTTCCGTCTGCAACACAGCGACTGGGCCATGTCGATGCCATGTGAAAGGACACACGTGTGTTTCTATAGCACACACATTGTTTATTATGTGTATGCTATAGATTCCCAGTAATTGACATATTGTTTTATCATTTTTATTCTATTGTATTGTTATTTGCACAAGCAAACTTAAACTTCCAGTTTTTCTTCTCTTGTTTGTTTCCAATAGGGTTCAGCCACCCCTCTCTGGTAAGCTGCATTCAGATTTCTAATTAGACTAAAAACGTAAGCATCAAGTATTTCTTTCTTCTTTTGTCTTTCCATGGCTGACTGCGTCCGCAATCTGCAAACAGGCAGCTCGGTGTTCCCAACGAGCAAGGGGTCCTTGGAGGCAGCTGGTTCTCCTGTCCCAGATGCGTGCCTCAGTGGATGCACTTCACCAGCCTGTTATGATCCAGCTTGTCTTGCCCTGTGCCACTCCCAGGTCCAGAATTTCCTGTACTGTGCCTCCCCAGTTCAGCATTTCCTGTCCTTTGCCCCACCAGGTCAAATTTTCCCAGCATTGTGCCACTGCCCCACTAGCCATCTCTGTGCCAACAATAGGTACAGCCCTCCTTGCCCTGCATCCCCCAGGTACAACCGGCCCTGCCCTGCATTCTTTTTTTTTTTTAAACAATTGGTTTACACCCAGTTTGTCTAAAGCTCTGCCCACTTCCTTTTTGGTGGGGGGCACTGCCTACTTTATTTTTTCAGCCCTGAGCCCCACAAATTCTGATGGCAGCCCTGAGTATCAGAGGCAGATTTACACAGACATACTGTATATGAACCCAAGGGTTCATGTGGGCATTATATACAGGTGTAGCAGTATATACTGCTGGAAATTTGGTAAGTTTTGATTAGAGATGTCTGGACAAGGTAGGCAGGTAAGGCACTGCCTCACTTCCAGTCAGGGGCATCTTAAGAGAGGAGGGGGCCCGTGTGCAGACTCCGGGTGGGCTCCCTCCCCTCCACAGTGCTGTAGACTGCGGCACTGTGCCAGAGCCTACTGCGCATGCACAGGTCTCCGGAAAAAAGGCGCCCACCATGTTCCGTAAACAAAATTCTTATTGCGCATGCATGGTAGAGATGTGCACTTGAAATTTTTCGGGTTTTGTGTTTTGGTTTTGGGTTCGGTTCCGCGGCCGTGTTTTGGGTTCGACCGCGTTTTGGCAAAACCTCACCGAATTTTTTTTGTCGGATTCGGGTGTTTTTTTCAAAAAACACTAAAAAACAGCTTAAATCATAGAATTTGGGGGTCATTTTGATCCCAAAGTATTATTAACCTCAAAAACCATAATTTCCACTCATTTTCAGTCTATTCTGAATACCTCACACCTCACAATATTATTTTTAGTCCTAAAATTTGCACCGAGGTCGCTGGATGACTAAGCTAAGCGACCCTAGTGGCCGACACAAAAACCTGGCCCATCTAGGAGTGGCACTGCAGTGTCACGCAGGATGTCCCTTCCAAAAAACCCTCCCCAAACAGCACATGACGCAAAGAAAAAAAGAGGCGCAATGAGGTAGCTGTGTGAGTAAGATAAGCGACCCTAGTGGCCGACACAAACACCGGGCCCATCTAGGAGTGGCACTGCAGTGTCACGCAGGATGTCCCTTCCAAAAAACCCTCCCCAAACAGCACATGACGCAAAGAAAAAAAGAGGCGCAATGAGGTAGCTGTGTGAGTAAGATAAGCGACCCTAGTTGCCGACACAAACACCGGGCCCATCTAGGAGTGGCACTGCAGTGTCACGCAGGATGTCCCTTCCAAAAAACCCTCCCCAAACAGCACATGACGCAAAGAAAAAAAGAGGCGCAATGAGGTAGCTGTGTGAGTAAGATAAGCGACCCTAGTGGCCGACACAAACACCGGGCCCATCTAGAAGTGGCACTGCAGTGTCACGCAGGATGTCCCTTCCAAAAAACCCTCCCCAAACAGCACATGACGCAAAGAAAAAAAGAGGCGCAATGAGGTAGCTGTGTGAGTAAGATAAGCGACCCTAGTGGCCGACACAAACACCGGGCCCATCTAGGAGTGGCACTGCAGTGTCACGCAGGATGTCCCTTCCAAAAAACCCTCCCCAAACAGCACATGACGCAAAGAAAAAAAGAGGCGCAATGAGGTAGCTGTGTGAGTAGGATAAGCGACCCTAGTGGCCGACACAAACACCGGGCCCATCTAGGAGTGGCACTGCAGTGTCACGCAGGATGTCCCTTCCAAAAAACCCTCCCCAAACAGCACATGACGCAAAGAAAAAAAGAGGCGCAATGAGGTAGCTGTGTGAGTAAGATAAGCGACCCTAGTGGCCGACACAAACACCGGGCCCATCTAGGAGTGGCACTGCAGTGTCACGCAGGATGGCCCTTCCAGAAAATACTCCCCAAACAGCACATGACGCAAAGAAAAATTAAAGAAAAAAGAGGTGCAAGATGGAATTGTCCTTGGGCCCTCCCACCCACCCTTATGTTGTATAAACAGGACATGCACACTTTAACCAACCCATCATTTCAGTGACAGGGTCTGCCACACGACTGTGACTGAAATGACGGGTTGGTTTGGACCCCCACCAAAAAAGAAGCAATTAATCTCTCCTTGCACAAACTGGCTCTACAGAGGCAAGATGTTCACCTCATCATCATCCTCCGATATATCACCGTGTACATCCCCCTCCTCACAGATTATCAATTCGTCCCCACTGGAATCCACCATCTCAGCTCCCTGTGTACTTTGTGGAGGCAATTGCTGCTGGTCAGTGTCTCCACGGAGGAATTGATTATAATTTATTTTAATGAACATCATCTTCTCCACATTTTCTGGATGTAACCTCGTACGCCGATTGCTGACAAGGTGAGCGGCGGCACTAAACACTCTTTCGGAGTACACACTTGTGGGAGGGCAACTTAGGTAGAATAAAGCCAGTTTGTGCAAGGGCCTCCAAATTGCCTCTTTTTCCTGCCAGTATAAGTACGGACTGTGTGACGTGCCTACTTGGATGCGGTCACTCATATAATCCTCCACCATTCTTTCAATGGTGAGAGAATCATATGCAGTGACAGTAGACGACATGTCCGTAATCGTTGTCAGGTCCTTCAGTCCGGACCAGATGTCAGCATCAGCAGTCGCTCCAGACTGCCCTGCATCACCGCCAGCGGGTGGGCTCGGAATTCTGAGCCTTTTCCTCGCACCCCCAGTTGCGGGAGAATGTGAAAGAGGAGATGTTGACAGGTCGCGTTCCGCTTGACTTGACAATTTTCTCACCAGCAGGTCTTTGAACCCCAGCAGACTTGTGTCTGCCGGAAAGAGAGATCCAAGGTAGGCTTTAAATCTAGGATCGAGCATGGTGGCCAAAATGTAGTGCTCTGATTTCAACAGATTGACCACCCGTGAATCCTTGTTAAGCGAATTAAGGGCTCCATCCACAAGTCCCACATGCCTAGCGGAATCGCTCTGTGTTAGCTCCTCCTTCAATGTCTCCAGCTTCTTCTGCAAAAGCCTGATGAGGGGAATGACCTGACTCAGGCTGGCAGTGTCTGAACTGACTTCACGTGTGGCAAGTTCAAAGGGCATCAGAACCTTGCACAATGTTGAAATCATTCTCCACTGCGCTTGAGACAGGTGCATTCCACCTCCTATATCGTGCTGAATTGTATAGGCTTGAATGGCCTTTTGCTGCTCCTCCAACCTCTGAAGCATATAGAGGGTTGAATTCCACCTCGTTACCACTTCTTGCTTCAGATGATGGCAGGGCAGGTTCAGTTGTTTTTGGTGGTGCTCCAGTCTTCTGTACGTGGTGCCTGTACGCCGAAAGTGTCCCACAATTCTTCTGGCCACCGACAGCATCTCTTGCACACCCCTGTCGTTTTTAAAAAAATTCTGCACCACCAAATTCAAGGTATGTGCAAAACATGGGACGTGCTGGAATTTGCCCATATTTAATGCACACACAATATTGCTGGCGTTGTCCGATGCCACAAATCCACAGGAGAGTCCAATTGGGGTAAGCCATTCCGCGATGATCTTCCTCAGTTGCCGTAAGAGGTTTTCAGCTGTGTGCGTATTCTGGAAAGCGGTGATACAAAGCGTAGCCTGCCTAGGAAAGAGTTGGCGTTTGCGAGATGCTGCTACTGGTGCCGCCGCTGCTGTTCTTGCGGCGGGAGTCCATACATCTACCCAGTGGGCTGTCACAGTCATATAGTCCTGACCCTGCCCTGCTCCACTTGTCCACATGTCCGTGGTTAAGTGGACATTGGGTACAACTGCATTTTTTAGGACACTGGTGAGTCTTTTTCTGACGTCCGTGTACATTCTCGGTATCGCCTGCCTAGAGAAGTGGAACCTAGATGGTATTTGGTAACAGGGGCACACTACCTCAAGAAATTGTCTAGTTCCCTGTGAACTAACGGCGGATACCGGATGCACGTCTAACACCAACATAGTTGTCAAGGCCTCAGTTATCCGCTTTGCAGCAGGATGACTGCTGTGATATTTCATCTTCCTTGCAAAGGACTGTTGGACAGTCAATTGCTTACTGGAAGTAGTACAAGTGGGCTTACGACTTCCCCTCTGGGATGACGATCGACTCCCAGCAGCAACAACAGCAGCGCCAGCAGCAGTAGGCATTACACTCAAGGATGCATCGGAGGAATCCCAGGCAGGAGAGGACTCGTCAGAATTGCCAGTGACATGGCCTGCAGGACTATTGGCATTCCTGGGTAAGGAGGAAATTGACACTGAGGGAGTTGGTTGGGTGGTTTGCGTGAGCTTGGTTACAAGAGGAAGGGATTTACTGGTCAGTGGACTGCTTCCGCTGTCACCCAAAGTTTTTGAACTTGTCACTGACTTATTATGAATGCGCTGCAGGTGACGTATAAGGGAGGATGTTCCGAGGTGGTTAACGTCCTTACCCCTACTTATTACAGCTTGACAAAGGCAACACACGGCTTGACACCTGTTGTCCGCATTTCTGTTGAAATACTTCCACACTGAAGAGCTGATTTTTTTGGTATTTTCACCAGGCTTGTCAATGGCCATATTCCTCCCACGGACAACAGGTGTCTCCCTGGGTGCCTGACTTAAACAAACCACCTCACCATCAGAATCCTCCTGGTCAATTTCCTCCCCAGCGCCAGCAACACCCATATCCTCCTCATCCTGGTGTACTTCAACACTGACATCTTCAATCTGACTATCAGGAACTGGACTGCGGGTGCTCCTTCCAGCACTTGCAGGGGGCGTGCAAATGGTGGAAGGCGCATGCTCTTCACGTCCAGTGTTGGGAAGGTCAGGCATCGCAACCGACACAATTGGACTCTCCTTGTGGATTTGGGATTTCGAAGAACGCACAGTTCTTTGCGGTGCTTTTGCCAGCTTGAGTCTTTTCATTTTTCTAGCGAGAGGCTGAGTGCTTCCATCCTCATGTGAAGCTGAACCACTAGCCATGAACATAGGCCAGGGCCTCAGCCGTTCCTTGCCACTCCGTGTGGTAAATGGCATATTGGCAAGTTTACGCTTCTCCTCCGACAATTTTATTTTAGGTTTTGGAGTCCTTTTTTTACTGATATTTGGTGTTTTGGATTATACATGCTCTGTACTATGACATTGGGCATCGGCCTTGGCAGACGACGTTGCTGGCATTTCATCGTCTCGGCCATGACTAGTGGCAGCAGCTTCAGCACGAGGTGGAAGTGGATCTTGATCTTTCCCTAATTTTGGAACCTCAACATTTTTGTTCTCCATATTTTAATAGGCACAACTAAAAGGCACCTCAGGTAAACAATGGAGATGGATGGATACTAGTATACTTATGGATGGACTGCCGAGTGCCGACACAGAGGTAGCTACAGCCGTGGACTACCGTACTGTGTCTGCTGCTAATATAGACTGGATGATAATGAGATGAAATCAATATATATGTATATATAATATCACTAGTACTGCAGCCGGACAGGTATATATTATATATTTATTATGTAATGACTGATGACGGACCTGCTGGACACTGTCAGCTCAGCAGCACCGCAGACTGCTACAGTAAGCTACTATAGTAGTATGTATAAAGAAGAAAGAAAAAAAAAAACAACCACGGGTAGGTGGTATACAATTATGGATGGACCGCCGAGTGCCGACACAGAGGTAGCTACAGCCGTGGACTAACGTACTGTGTCTGCTGCTAATATAGACTGGATGATAATGAGATGAAATCAATATATATGTATATATAATATCACTAGTACTGCAGCCGGACAGGTATATATTATATATTTATTATGTAATGACTGATGACGGACCTGCTGGACACTGTCAGCTCAGCAGCACCGCAGACTGCTACAGTAAGCTACTATAGTAGTATGTATAAAGAAGAAAGAAAAAAAAAACAACCACGGGTAGGTGGTATACAATTATGGATGGACTGCCGAGTGCCGACACAGAGGTAGCTACAGCCGTGGACTAACGTACTGTGTCTGCTGCTAATATAGACTGGATGATAATGAGATGAAATCAATATATATGTATATATAATATCACTAGTACTGCAGCCGGACAGGTATATATTATATATTTATTATGTAATGACTGATGACGGACCTGCTGGACACTGTCAGCTCAGCAGCACCGCAGACTGCTACAGTAAGCTACTATAGTAGTATGTATAAAGAAGAAAGAAAAAAAAAACAACCACGGGTAGGTGGTATACAATTATGGATGGACTGCCGAGTGCCGACACAGAGGTAGCTACAGCCGTGGACTAACGTACTGTGTCTGCTGATAATATAGACTGGATGATAATGAGATGAAATCAATATATATGTATATATAATATCACTAGTACTGCAGCCGGACAGGTATATATTATATATTTATTATGTAATGACTGATGACGGACCTGCTGGACACTGTCAGCTCAGCAGCACCGCAGACTGCTACAGTAAGCTACTATAGTAGTATGTATAAAGAAGAAAGAAAAAAAAAAACAACCACGGGTAGGTGGTATACAATTATGGATGGACTGCCGAGTGCCGACACAGAGGTAGCTACAGCCGTGGACTAACGTACTGTGTCTGCTGCTAATATAGACTGGATGATAATGAGATGAAATCAATATATATGTATATATAATATCACTAGTACTGCAGCCGGACAGGTATATATTATATATTTATTATGTAATGACTGATGACGGACCTGCTGGACACTGTCAGCTCAGCAGCACCGCAGACTGCTACAGTAAGCTACTATAGTAGTATGTATAAAGAAGAAAGAAAAAAAAAAAACACGGGTAGGTGCTAGGAGGTATACAATATTATATATATATTATATACAATTATATATATATATATATATATATATATATATATATTAAACTCATAAACTGGTGGTGATTATTAAACTGGTGGTCAGGTCACTGGTCACACTATCAGCAACTTGCAAGTAGTACTCCTGAGTCCTAAGCAGACAATCACAATATATATTATACTGGTGGTCAGTGTGGTCACAAACAATGGCAGTGTGGCTGGCACTCTGGCAGCAAAAGTGTGCACTGTACGTTATATGTACTCCTGAGTCCTGAGTCCTGCTCTCAGACTCTAACTGCTCCCCACTGTCAGTGTCTCCCCCACAAGTCAGATAATACAGTCACACTATCTCTCTCTATCACTTCAGCAAGTACTAGTAGCAGTAGTACTCCTCCTAATGCTCCCCAAAATTACTACTGTGTCTCTCTCTGTCTCACTCTCTTCTCGAATCTCTATAAACGGAGAGGACGCCAGCCACGTCCTCTCCCTATGAATCTCAATGCACGTGTGAAAAATGGCGGCGACGCGCGGCTCCTTATATAGAATCCGAGTCTCGCGATAGAATCCGAGCCTCGCGAGAATCCGACAGCGTGATGATGACGTTCGGGCGCGCTCGGGTTAACCGAGCAAGGCGGGAAGATCCGAGTCGCTCGGACCCGTGTAAAAAAAACTGAAGTTCGGGCGGGTTCGGATTCCGAGGAACCGAACCCGCTCATCTCTAATGCATGGTGGCATTTTGGAGGTCATTTTTTTACGTGATGGCTGCGGCTGCAGCGCCCGGCGTTGGACTGCAGAGAGGTGAGTACTAACATATGGGAGCAATGTGTGTGGTGTGGGCCCCTCCTGGACCCAGGGGCCCGTGTGCACAGCACACATTGCACCCATGATAGAGACGCCTATGCTTCCAGTATACTCCACAGTTTGACTATAAAAGTGATTCATACTTATAATATTTCTTTGCATTTTACTTACAATTTTACAGTCAAAACTCTGGAATATACTGGAGCATGAAAGGAAAGGCTCTGCTTCCCATGCCTCACCTGACCACACATCACTGTAATATAGTAACCAATAGAAGGAATCAAAACCAAAAATTAGAAAGAGGCCAGTTTCAGGAGTCCAGAGGTGGCAGTTATGTTGCTAAGGGTCAAAACCCAGCAATGGCATCGCTAGGGGGGGGGGGGGGGGGGGAGGGGTGCAGTCCACACTGGGTGACCCCATCCAAGTGGGTGATACCAAAATAAGAGCTAGGGATGGTGTCATTGAGCAGCGATGATAGATGAAGCCCCACTGTGTCAGAAGAGGCTGCTGCAGCTCCCATAGCACTGGGCATGCCCCCAGCATGATGAGAATGGGGCGTTACAAGTGCCGGTTGCTCAGTGCGGGCTACAGACATACATTTTAGCAAGGTGCAGGGAGGGGCGGAAAAAACATAACATAAACTGTACCTTTAAAGTTTTTTTAATATTGGCAGGTGTCTGCTGTAACATAAGTTCCCCTGGGGATCAGCGCCTTTTATCACAGCCGCTGCAGCCAGGGCAGAGCAATCAGCACCTCCCTCCTGTATTTAACCACCCCCCAGACTCCCTTTTACAAGTCACTGATTCTTGGGGCTTTGACCTTGATAATTTTAACAGTAATATAATATTAATGGTTAGTAAAAATATGCCTGATTAGCTGCAAAACATGCCATATTAGTACATCTAACCAAAGGACTGAGAGGATAGAAAGTAGTCCAGGACATAGGCATATGCCAAAAATGTTCCATACTGTACACCACTAGTGTTTTTATAGAATTTATATATGCCTAGAAGCTGCTGGGAATTGGTCACAGTTGACCTACTTAATGCAGAAGACAGACACGCAATAAACAAACAACACACATAACAGAATACCAGGAGAGAGATATACCACAACACCTGCTTCTATAGCCTACAGTTACGGATCAGGCACAGAGGTACTTAGTTCTATCCCCAGCAGAACCTTACATCATTCCTAGAACACAGATCATAGTAATAAATAGGTGAATTCTACCAGCAATCTTAAATGATCATTGTTTTCAAGCTGACAGACATACAGGCTATAAAATTAACATCAGCTGGGAAATGTAATAGGGTGTGATAATCAGAAAGTGAGAGATTTTGGTCAAATTGTCCTGTTATTTTTTTTTTTTTTTTTGAAGTGGCAATCATTTACATAGCAAAATCAGCCTGGTTTTGCCATGTAAATGATTGCCACTTAAAAAAAAACAGGACAATTTGACCAAAATCTTTCACTTTCTGGTTCTCACACCTTTTTACATTTCCCCCTAGGTCTGTCTTACTTCTCCACAAACCCTGGCATGCTTGCAATAAAATTTTTTAGCTGTGTATTTTAATTAGAGATGAGCGGGTTCGGTTCCTCGGGATCCGAACCCCCCCGAACTTCACCCATTTTACACGGTTCCGAGGCAGCCTCGGATCCTACCGCCTTGCTCGGTTAACCCGAGCGCGCCCGAACGTCATCATCCCGCTGTCGGATTCTCGCGAGATTCGTATTCTATATAAGGAGCCGCGCGTCGCCGCCATTTTCACTCGTGCTTTGGAGATGATAGCTAGAGGACGTGGCTGTGTTCTCTCAGTTTCTGTGTTCAGTTTGCTGCTAATATCTGTGCTCAGTGTGCTGCAAATATCTGTGCTCAGTGTGCTGAAAATATCTACGTTCTCTGCCTGAAAAACGCTCCATATCTGTGCTGCATTGTAGTATATACAGATGTAGCCACCTTTATCTTGAGTGGCTGAGGCGTTTGTCCCGATCGAGCATACGCAGTGTACTGGGGCGTAGGGAGGCGCGCCTAGTCACAGAGAGGCTATCCAATCGCATGGAGACAGACGTTTGGCGTTAATTTTATGTGTAATACCTGCGATCATCCACCAGATGTCGCTTTTTACAATCACCACTGCGCATGCGTGTGGGCTCCCGTAAAATACAATACTGAAATACTGTATACTGTATAGTAAGGACTACTTTACTAGAGTGTCTCGTTACGCTCAATCCCGCAAACAAAGCAACATAAACCCAGTAGTGTACACTGACGCAAATGGACGTGTTAGAAGTTCATTATTGCCTTATGATATTAGGAATATTGTACAGTATGTTAGCATCCTAATCCCGTAGCCATTATGTCTTAATCAAAACTAATGGATTTATTCATCTGTCTGCGGCGAAGTGGTGAAGTGTTCCGCTTCCTATACTCAGAGTCACGTGTTCAATTCCTAAAGTACTGTGCAGTACGAACGCATGTTAGTTTTTTCCAGACACTTTATAATTTTTTTTATTCACATAAACCAGGGCAAAGGTTCTATGCACCATACGGTACACATACAACTCTGTAGCAGGGCAGACTCAATCGAAATGGCTACCGCCTGTGACTCCTTGCCCCATGGAGGCCCTCAGCTATGGAGCGAGTGACGACATAGATTTTGCGGACAACGGGGCAGTGCTGAAGGTGCGTCACAATACCCTCGCTAACACACAAGGGCGTCAAAGGCTACGGAGCAATGCTGAAGGAGCGTCACAAACCCCTCACTAAAATACATAGGGGCGATAGAGATAAGCGATGTCTATGCACATTACGGTACACCGGACTCGATCGCATAGCACACTGTCAAAATGGCCGTCGCCCCTGAACCCCCACCACGTGGCAGGCAGCGCTCGGAGATCGAGTGAGAGATAGCTGAAGTCTTGAAGGTCACGGGGCAATGCTGAAGGAGCGTCACAATCACCTCGCTAAAATACACAGGGGCAATAGGGATAAGCGAGGTCTACTGTTTGTACATTACGGTACACCGGACTCGATCGCATAGCACACTGTCAAAATTGCCGTCACCCCTGAACCCCCACCATGTGGAAGGCAGCGCTCGGAGATCGAGTGAGAGATAGCAGATGTCTTGAAGGCTACTGGGCAATGCTGAAGGAGCGTCACAATCCCCTCGCTAAAATAACAGTACACAGAGGCAATGAGGTCCCGTAGAATGATCAAATAATAAATGCTGTATAATGTACAGTATACAGACCCAAAACAAGGAGCTTAAGCAACAGTGTGGTTCATGAAAGTCAGGGATGTGGTACAGTACAGTAAGTCAGCGACCAAGTCCCCTAGCCATTAAGGCTTAATATCACTGCTTCCAGTATATTTAGACATGAGCTTGTGTACAGTATCTGTCATGAGGTGTTTTTTTCACTGACACTATTATTTTTTTCTATTGTAAATATACAGAGGCGGCAAACTAGCCAAATGGGAATAATCAGCTTCTGCTGAATAAAATGAGATGCTACAGTACATGCCTATATTCTGTGTGTGACTGCGGCTCTATGAAATGAAATCTGAAAATGTAAATATGAAATGCATTACTAATGTCCGGCATTATGTGTATAAGGTGTACTACAATATTTTCTGGCGTAACATAAGGAAAGGGCACTACTGCATGGTCTAATGCAGTGGTTCTCAAACTCTGTCCTCAGGACCCCACACAGTGCATATTTTGCAGGTAAACCAGCAAGTTCACAGGTGTACAGTATTAATTACTCACTGACACATTTTAAAAGTTCCATACAGTAGCTGTTTTGCTCAGTCAGAATACACTAATTTCTACTCATTGCCGCTGTGTAGTTGCATTTAGCGTAAAGAATCGCTCCTGCAGATCTACTCTGATTTATGTGAAACCTGTGTGCATCCTTCCATTGGATGTATTAGAGAGAAAAAATAATAATATTAAAGTGAATGTCACGGGAACACATTAAAAAAAAAGGTTGGCACTTCCTTCCCATTGGTGTTGGTTTATGCCGTAGGAGACTCGGACGCTCATGTAATTGCATTTCAAAGGCATGGTATTTTCCATTGTCTCCCCCTACCCCCATTGCCTTTCCCCCCTGGGAGCCTGCACAAGTCATGCAGTAGACAGGGAGGGAATTCAGGTCATGTGCAATACACAAATGCCAAAGATCTACAGTTCTGTTTTGCTCAGTTAGTTGCGTCAGAATACACTCATTTCTACTCATTGCCGCTGTGTAGTGGCATTTAGCGTAAAGAATCGCTCCTGCAGATCTACTCTGAATTATGTGAAACTTGTGTGCACCCTTCCATTGACTGTCTTACAATGAAAATAAAATAATACAGTAAAGTATGTACACATTACAATAAAAAAAAAAACACATCAGGACTCGATCCCTGGACCCCCAGCGTGGGAGGTGGGAGCCTTCATCGCTAGCCCACGATGCCTCATGAGAGAGGCACAATTTCATGTGTAAAAGTACAGCAGACAGCGTCCGGCCCCCTCCCCATTGGTGTTGGTTATGCTTTAGGGGACTCGGACGCTCGCATTTCTAAAGCACGGTATTTTCCACCGCCTTCCGCTAGCCCACCATTTCCATTATGCCTTAGGGAACTCAGATGCTCATGTACTGTACATGTATTTTAAAAGCACGGTGTTTATACACAATTAGTTGCGTCTCCATACACATACAGTACTCCATACACATACAGTAGGTCACCATCTTTTTCCACCGCCTCCCATTACGCCTGCAGTATTAACATTACAGTCGTCATTGACCAATTGCCAGAGCTGTAGATCAATCTGCCGCTATACTGTACGATCGAAAGTACTGGATTAGTGGAGCATTAGCCACCCAGTGGTGGAGATGTGTAATGCATGCTGAGTATCTAGAATCGCCTCAATGCGCCTGCCTGTGATTAAACTCAGCTATCGCCTTAGCGTGACTAAACATCCGTCTAGGCAGAGAATCGGTCAAGATAAAGGTGGCTACATCTGTAGTAGGAGGACAGTGCAGAATTTTGCTGACCACCAGTATATATATAGCAGTACGGTACAGTAGTCCATTGCTCTACCTCTGTGTCGTCAAGTATACTATCCATCCATACCTGTGCTGCATTTTAGTTGTGCGCAGTATAAAGTAGGAGGACAGTGCAGAATTTTGCTGACCACCAGTATATATATAGCAGTACGGTACAGTAGTCCATTGCTCTACCTCTGTGTCATCAAGTATACTATCCATCCATACCTGTGCTGCATTTTAGTTGTGCGCAGTTTATAGTAGAAGTACAGTGCAGAATTTTGCTGACCACCAGTATATACATATATATAGCAGTACGGTACAGTAGTCCATTGCTAGTGCGCAGTATATAGTAGGAGGACAGTGCATAATTTTGCTGACCACCAGTATATATATAGCAGTACGATACAGTAGTCCATTGCTCTACCTCTGTGTCGTCAAGTATACTATCCGTCCATACCTGTGCTGCATTTTAGTTGTGCGCAGTATATACAGTAGTAGGAGGACAGTGCAGGATTTTGCTGACCACCAGTATATACATATAGCAGTACGGTACAGTAGTCCATTGCTCTACCTCTGTGTCGTCAAGTATACTATCCATCCATACCTGTGCTGCTTTTTAGTTGTGCGCAGTATATAGTAGGAGGACAGTGCAGAATTTTACTGACCACCAGTATATATATATATCAGTACGGCACAGTAGTCCATTGCTCTACCTCTGTGTCATCAAGTATAATATCCATTCATACCTGTGCTGCATTTTAGTTGTGCGCAGTATATAGTAGAAGGACAATGCAGAATTTTGCTGACCACCAGTATATATATATAGCAGTACGGTACAGTAGTCCAATGCTCTACCTCTGTGTCATCAAGTATACTATCCACATGTGTGCTGCATGTGCTGTTTGGGGACTATTTTTTTAAGTGCCATCCTGTCTGACACTGCAGTGCCACTCCTAGATGGGCCAGGTGTTTGTGTCGGCCACTCGGGTCGCTTAGCTTAGCCATCCAGCGACCTTGGTGCACCTCTTTTTTTCTTTGCATCATGTGCTGTTTAGGGACTATTTTTTAAATCTGCCATCCTGTCTGACACTGCAGTGCCACTCCTAGATGGGCCAGGTGTTTGTGTCGGCCACTTGGGTTGCTTAGCTTAGCCATGCAGCGACCTTGGTGCACCTCTTTTTTTCTTTGCATCATGTGCTGTTTGGGGACTATTTTTTAAATCTGACATCCTGTCTGACACTGCAGTGCCACTCCTAATTGGGCCAGGTGTTTGTGTCGGCCACTTGGGTCGCATAGCTTAGCCATACAGCGACCTTGGTGCACCTCTTTTTTTCTTTGCATCATGTGCTGTTTGGGGACTATTTTTTAAATATGCCATCCTGTCTGACACTGCAGTGCCACTCCTAGATGGGCCAGGTGTTTGTGTCGGTCACTTGGGTTGCTTAGCTTAGCCATGCAGCGACCTTGGTGCACCTCTTTTTTTCTTTGCATCATGTGCTGTTTGGGGACTATTTTTTAAATCAGGCATCCTGTCTGACACTGCAGTGCCACTCCTAGATGGGCCAGGTGTTTGTGTCGGCCACTTGGGTCGCATAGCTTAGCTATACAGCGACCTTGGTGCACCTCTTTTTTTCTTTGCATCATGTGTTGTTTGGGGACTATTTTTTAAATATGCCATCCTGTCTGATACTGCAGTGCCACTCCTAGATGGGCCAGGTGTTTGTGTCGGCAACTTGGGTCACTTAGCTTAGCCATCCAGCAACCTTGGTGCAAATTTTAGGACTAAAAATAATATTGTGAGGTGTGAGGTGTTCAGAATAGACTGAAAATTAGTGAAAATTATGGTTATTGAGGTTAATAATACTATGGGATCAAAATGACCCCCAAATTCTATGATTTAAGCTGTTTTTGACGGGTTTTTGTAAAAAAACACCCGAATCCGACATAAAATTTTCAGGGAGGTTTAGCCAAAATGCGTCCGAATCCAAAACACGGCCGCAAAACCGAATCCAAAACCAAAACACAAAACCCGAAAAATTTCCGGTGCATATCACTTATTTTAATATTATATTTCTTACTATATATGCATATGTAATATTTGGTGATAATTCACAGTTTTTGGTTGTGGAGAGTTTGTCTCTCATATTACCATAAATGTATTATTTAAGAAAAATAAAATTGTTATTTATTTACTGTAATATAAAGTTCTGTCTCCCTGTACTGTTCTATTGTATGCCCTTTGTATGGCGCTGCAAAACACTTGTGGCGCCTTATAAATAAAATGTAATAATAAAAATAATTTCGGCAAAACAAAAAATTGTATTTTCTGATACAAAATCATTTTTAAATAAACAATTATGTGACAAAAAATAATGTTGTATCCTCTACTTATATTTTGTAACTCACCCATTTTACAGTACATCAATTCATGTTGGGACACAACATCTATTTTTGTAACACATACATCTTATTGCTCAACTTTTACTTTAAAACAGATAATGGTGAATTTTTTGCATTTGGAATAATTCAAGTCACAATTAATTAGCAGGTCAGAGTGTCTTATTTTGAGGTAAAATACCAATTACATGTAAAATGATGCAGAAGTATTTAGACAAATTTAACACACGGCACTCAATACCACCTAAGACATTGTTTGTTGTCAATGTACTATATTACCTATGGTAATAATAAAAAACAAAAACATTTGTTCAAAATTACATAGAGAAAGTAAATTGCTCCCATATTTATTTATGTTGGTCATTCAGTAGGTCTTGTTTTACGTATAAATCTAAAATTCAAACTTATTATCTTCAACATTCAGGGGTCTATTCCTGAAGCAGTGAAAAGAGTGGAGAGGTGAGCCTGTGGAGAAGTTGTCCATGTCAACCAATCAGCTGCTCCTTAAAATTGTATAGTATGCAAATTATAAATGTTACTTCAATGCTGATTGGTTACCATGGGCAACTTCTTCACTGGCTCACTTCTCCACACTTTTAACTACTTCATGAATAGACCCCTCAGTGTGTGAAGAGATTTTTTACAGTTACACTTTAACACATATTTTTTATGCAAACATATTTTCCATTTATCTGCTCACTTTCGGCTTTGCAGTAATGTTAGTTCAATAATAGGTGGCTTTTAGTGGAACTTGGAAAACATATTAGTGATTTTTCACACAATTGCATTTCACCTCTAAAATGAATCTGTTTTTCGAATGTTCATAAATCATGTCAGCAAGAGATTATAAGCAACCAAACAGATACTTCAAAATAAGGGGCAGTTCATAATTAAACTTAAGAAGAGGAAGTATAACTCTGGTGATGACAAGTCAGACATTATCCTTGTGGAGTCAGCAAATGTATGACATTTCCCACTGTATGATAAACCCAAACATGAGCACTGTGAGACTGGAAATGTGGTCACTCAGCTATGCCAAATGCAGGAGTTATGTTGTTCTCACTACAGCAAAATATCTGCAATGTAAACGTATACAGAAATATTTTCATTTCACCTTACCACATTTTAATGGGTATTAATGGTATTGGGAGACAAGGTTCATTAACAATTAAAAGGAGTTACTCTTCTATGTGAATATATAATGTTCCTAAAATCTTCTCTGACCCAAAGAGAACCTTTGCTGGACTTATCAGATTGGGGAAGTTGCCACGTTGTGTAGCCGCAATATTTTTTTTCTATAAATGAATATTGGGAAGTATGAACAATCATAATGTAAATATACACATTAGCTTAGGAATTAGTCCTTTTGGAAGGGTGTGTAATGGTCACCAGTGACATCAGCTACTGTAACTAGGCTAGTTAGGGTCTTAGCCTTTATTAACCCCCTTTCCCATAGAACTTGATGTATACATTGACGCTAGTGTTTCCCCAAGGCTTGGGGCTGCTTGTTGGTTGATCACAGGCCACAGACCACAGGAGTCATCCCAAATGCTAATTGAATCTCCCCAAATAATCTGTAGACATTTTGCCACCACATAGGAGGTCCAGTTTATTGATCCTTTGCACAATGTCACCCAATGGTAAAATTTATGTCCTGGCATGAATATATTTAGACTTCAAATAAAGGGTTTATCAGATCAACAACAGTATTTCTCTTACGTTCTAGAGGATGCTGGGGTCCATATTAGTATCATGGGATATAAACGGGTCCACCAGGAGCCATTGGCACTTTAAAAGTTTAATAGTGTGGGCTGGCTCCTCCCTCTATGCCCCTCCTACCAAACTCAGTTTAGAAACTGTGCCCGGAGGAGCCGGTCACAGCTAGGGGAGCCCTACAGAGCTTCTTTAGAAAAGTTATTTTAGAGGTTTTTTTTTACAGGGAGGCTGCTGGCAACAGCCTCCCTGCATCGAGGGACTAAGGGGGGGGGAGCAGTGTCCGCCCTGCGGGGTCTTGAGCCACTGCCTCCGCTGACTGGACATTGAGCTCCAGAGGGGACAGATCGCGCCCCGCCACAGGGGAACGCTCACCCTGGCAGCCAGCCGCCACCCCCTCAATGAGATGAAGTGTGACGAGTTAGTCACTGTCCCCCCTTACCAGCGGGGGGTCAGTGTAAAGAAGGCGGCTTAAGGGTGGGAGCGCGGTATTAACCGCGCTCCTGGATGGCTCAGTGGTACAGCGGTGCGGCGCTGTGAGGGGCGCCCTGAGCCAGCAAGGTACCCTACACTGACCATTTCCAGCCTGTCGGGGTCCGTGGATCTCAGCCAGCACAAAATTCCTCAGGCCAGTATAATCTTCAGAGCGGGAAGACAGCGCCATTGAAGGGGCGGAGCTTCTCCTCAGAGTGTACCCAGCAGCGTTCAGCGCCATTTTTCCTGCCTGCACTCACTTCTGGTGGATGTCCAGGTCCCTCCAGTGCAACTCCAGCTATCTGTACGGTACCAGGGGGTTGTAGAAGGGAGGGGAGGCTGTGTTATAGGCTGTGTCACCTATTAAGGGACACAGTCGGCGCGGGTTAGGGTCTCCCTATACCTCTAATAGCGCTGCATGTGGGTTGGCTCCAATCTCTGTGTCTCTCTGCCATTCTTGGGGGAAACTCTGTCTAGTGAATACCCTGTGTGTTTGTGGGGTGTTTGGTGTGTGTGACAACATGTCTAGGGACACTGTTTCATATGCTGCAGAGGATTTGTCTTCCCAGGAAGACTCCATACCATGTAATCAGGATTGCACTGTTGTAGCGCAGATCTCTGCTAGAGAGAAGGAATGGTTAGTCTCTCTGAGGGGGACTATTTCTCTGATTTCTGACAGGGTTGCTAGGATTAAGCATGCCACTCAGATCCTACAATCCTCTATGGTTGTGAGGTCTGATAATGCTTCCTCGGGATCCCCTGCGGTACATTCTCAAAAACGTGCACTTGCATTGCTTACGCAGGATGACACGGACACCGACTCTGACACTGCAGACGGTGACGGGGATGTGTCGAGGGGGACAGCATCACTTGCTAAGGGGGTGCAGTTGATGATTGAAGCTGTGTGGGATATTTTACATATTTCTGACACAGCTCTTGAACAGGTGGAGGAGGCCTTCTTTACAGATAATAAGAAGCCCCCCCTCACCTTCCCGGCATCCAAAGAACTAAACGTTATCTTTGAAAAAGCCTGGGAAACTCCGGAAAATAAATTTCAGATCCCTAAGTGGGTCTTAGTTGCTTTTCCCTTCCCAGAGGAAGATAGAAAGAAGTGGGAGTCTCCACCAATGGTTGACACCTCTTTCTCCAGGCTGTCAAAACAGGATGTTTTACAAGTCCCGGGATCTACCGCGTTGAAGGACCCGGCATATCACAAGGGGGATGCTACACTAAAATCCATTTACACGGCTTCCGGGGCTATATTACGGCCTACTATAGCCTGTGCTTGGATTGCAAAAGCCATTGCCAGGTGGTCAATCATTCTGCAGGAGGAGTCGACTTTGCTGGATAAGGGTGACGTTGATGTATTTTTACGCCATATTCAGGATTCTGCCGGGTTCCAGGTGGATTCCATGAATGACCTGGGTTCCATGGCTGCGGGGATCTCCTCCATGTCCATCTCGGCTCGCAGGGGTCTCTGACTGCGCCAATGGTCTGCGGATGCGGAATCCAGGAAGAGCGTGGAGGGCCTACCCTATACTGGTCAGGCTCTCTTTGGGGAGGCGTTGCATGCGTGGATTGCCACGGCTACCGTGGGTAAGTCTACTTTTCTCCCCTCGGCTGCCCCGGCTACGAAGAAGCCCTTTACGCCAGCCACGTCACAGTCCTTTTGGCCCGCAAGGCCAAGAAAAAACAAGCCGTCGAACACCTTCTTCAGAAGTGGTCGTGCCAAAGGAAAGAAACCTGCTCCCACAGGATCCCAAACCCAGAAGCCCGCTTCTGATATGCCTAAGTCCTCTGCATGACGGTGGACAGCTAGGCCTGGAGGAGGGTCAGGTGGGGGCAAGACTTCGGCAGTTCAGCCACATCTGGATGTCGTCTGGCCTGGGCCCCTGGGTACTGGATATGGTGTCCAGAGGGTACAGACTGGAGTTTAAAAATCCCCCACCTCACCGTTTCTTCAAGTCAGGCTTGCCAGCTCTGCTGGCAGACAGAACAATTCTTCTGGAGGCCATCAGAAAATTGGTGGTGTCAGAGGTCATTGTTCCAGTTACACCTCAGCAGTGGAACAAGAGTTATTATTTGAACCTTTTTGTGGTACCAAAACCGGATGGTTCGGTAAGGCCTATTCTAAACTTAAAGTCTTTGAACCCTTATCTCAGGGAGTTCAAATTCAAGATGGAATCTCTGAGAGCTGTCATCTCAGGACTAATGGAGGGGGAGTTCCTGGTGTCTCTAGACATCAAAGATGCTTACCTCCACATTCCCATTTGTTCACCGCACCAGGCATATCTCAGGTTTGCACTTCTTGGACGATCACTATCAGTTCCAGGCGCTGCCGTTTGGCCTTTCCACAGCACCAAGGATTTTCACCAAGGTGATGGTGGAGATGATGGTTCTCCTCCGCAAACAGGAGGTGAACATAATTCCATATCTGGACGATCTCCTGATCAAGGCATCGTCCAGGGAGAGGTTGTGGCGAACCATTGCGCTCACGACACAGCTGCTCCGGAAGCACGGCTGGATCCTAAACCTTCCAAAGTCTCATTTGGAGCCGACAAGGAGACTGTCTTTCCTGGGAATGATCCTCGACATGGAAGTGCAGAGGGTATTTCTCCCGGTGGAGAAGGCATTGGTGATTCAAACAATGGTCCGGGATGTCTTAAGGCAGCGGGGGCCAACCCGTGGCTCTTGAGCCACATGTGGCTCTTTCTTTACTCAAATGTGGCTCCCAACACTCAAAGTCACGTGACCACAACAGATACAGAAACCGCTGCACTCCAGCCAGACACACAGCAACACTACAGGGACTGAAAACTGAGGCAGCCAAATACTATAGGTTAGACACCCACTGGCAAATAGAGGACACATAAGGTGCTGCTGCAATCTTGGGCTTGGTGGCAACCTTTAGCCTGGGGGGCAGACTCAAGCAAGCAGCCCCGTTTTTTTATAGGGAATCTGCAGTCAAGTGGTCCTGGAACACTTATATTGCACTGGCCCAGGGGTCAGATGGCACCTTGCCCCCCCCCCCCTTCCCAGCCAGCCCCTGGGCACAAATTGGGGGGACTGCAGTGACATATGAGGGTGGGCTGGAGTGACACAAGTCGGGGCTGGCTGGAGTGACACAGGAGTGTTCTGGCAGGAGAGACTGTAGTGACATACTGTAGGAGGGTGCTGGCTGGGGTGACATATGTTGGAGATGGTTGGAGTGACACATGGGGGATCTGAAGTGTATTATGTGAATCTGGCTTTTTCAATATATTTTATATGGATTTGGCTATTTCAATGTATTTTATGTTGGATCTGGCTTTTTCAATGTATTTTATACCAGGGGTGTGTCCTAGCTGGCACAAAGCCACACCCCATTTTTGCACACGCGCCTTCGGCTCGATGTCAGATCTTTGACGTACCTAACAAGATTTTTTTGGCTCTTTGTCTCTGCCTGGTTGGCCACCCCTGTCTTAAGGCCTACCCGGGTGTCGGTTCATCAGTGCATCCGCCTTCTGGGGAAGATGGTTGCCGCCTACGAAGCTGTGCAATACAGCAGGTTTCATGCTCGTCCTTTTCAGCTGGACCTCTTGGACCAGTGGCCGGGCTCTCACCTACACATGCACAAGAGGATTCGCCTGTCTCCGGAAGCCAGGATTTCACTCCTCTGGTGGCTACAACTTCCGCACCTTCTGGAAGGCCGAAGGTTCGGAGTTCAGGACTGGATTCTTTTAACCACAGATGCAAGTCTAAGAGGTTGGGGAGCAGTCGCTCAGGGGGAAACCTTCCAAGGAAGGTGGTCGACTCAAGAATCCCTTCTCGCAATAAACATCCTGGAGCTAAGGGTCGTGTACAACGCCCTTCTGCAAGCAGCACACCTTCTACAGGATCGGGCTGTTCAGGTGCAGTCGGACAACGTGACCACAGTGGCCTACATAAACTGACAAGGCGGAACGAAGAGCAGGGCTGCAATGTCATAGGTGTCAAGAATCCTCCTCTGGGCAGAAAGGCACGCTGTAGCAATGTCAGCAATCTTCATTCCGGGAGTAGACAACTGGGAAGCAGACTTCCTCAGCAGACACGATCTCCATCCAGGAGAGTGGGGCCTCCCTCCGGAGGTGTTCGAGGAGGTAACCAGTTGGTGGGGGGTTCCTCACATAGACATGATGGCCTCCCGCCTCAACAAGAAGCTGGGGAGGTACTGTTCCAGGTCGAGAGACCGTCAGGCAGTGGCGGTGGATGCACTGGTAACACCGTGGGTGTTCACGTCAGTGTATGTGTTCCCTCCACTTCCTCTGATACCAAAAGTTCTCCAACTGGTAAGAAGAACAAAGGTTCTGGCAATCCTCATTGCTCCGGACTGGCTAAGAAGGGCTTGGTACGCGGATCTACTGGATCTTCTGCTGGAAGATCCAAGGCCGTTACCTCTTCGGGAGGATCTGCTACTGCAGGGGCCGTTCGCTTATCAAGACTTATCACGGCTATGTTTGATGGCATGGCGGTTGAACGCCAGATCTTAGCTCGGAAGGGTATCCCGAGTGAGGTCATTCCTACCCTGATACAGGCTAGGAAGCGGGTAACGTCTAAACATTACCATCGCATTTGGAAGAAAAATGTTTCTTGGTGTGAGTCCAAGAAGTTTCCTGCGGTGGAGTTTCAACTTGGACGCTTTCTCCTTTTCCTGCAAGCAGGGGTGGATATGGGACTGAGATTGGGCTCCATCAAGGTCCAGATCTGTGCTTTATCCATCTTCTTCCAAAAACAATTTGCTGTCCTCCCTGAGGTTCAGACCTTTTAGAAAGGGGTTCTGCACAATCAGCCTCACTTTGTGGCACCAACGGCGCCCTGGGATCTTGATGTGGTGTTGCAGTTCCTGCAGTCTGCTTGGTTTGAGCCTCTACAGGAGGCTGATCTCAAGTTTCTCACGTGGAAGGCAGTCACCTTGTTGGCCTTGGCCTCTGCACGACGTGTGTCGGAATTGGGGGCTTTATCTTGTAAAAGCCCCTATCTTCCATGAAGACAGGGCGGAACTTAGGACTCGTCCACAGTTCCTGCCTAAGGTTGTATCGGCTTTCCATATCAACCAACCTATTGTGGTGCCAGTGGCTACTGACTCCTCAATTGCTTCAAAGGCCTTGGATGTAGTGAGGACTTTGAAGATTTATGTGAAGAGGACCGCTCGTCATAGGAAAAGTGACTCTGTTTGTCCTCTATGATCCCAAGAAAAATTGGGTGTCCTGCTTCTAAGCAGTCGATTTCACGCTGGATCAGATTCACTATCCAGCATGCTTATTCCACGGCAGGGTTGCCGTGTCCGAAATCTGTAAAGGCCCACTCTACTCATAAAGTGGGCTCTTCCTGGGCGGCTGCCCGGGGTGTCTTGGCTGTACAACTCTGCCGAGCAGCTACTTGGTCTGGGTCGAACACGTTTGCCAAGTTTTACAAGTTCGATACTTTGGTCTCTGATGACCTCAAGTTTGGTCAAGCAGTGTTGCAGGAGCTTCCGCGCTCTCCCTCCCATACTGGGAGCTTTCGTACATCCCCAAGGTACTAATATGGTCCCAAGCATCATCTAGGACGTAAGAGAAAATAGGATTTTAATTACCTACTGGTAAATCTTTTCTCGTAGTCTGTAGAGGATGGGCGCCCGCCCAGCGCTGCGTTTTCCTGCATTGGTTTTATAGTTTGGTACTGCCTGGTTCCTAGGTAAGTTCTGCGTTATTTACTGTTTCAGCTGTTGCTGAGTTGTTCCGGCATGTTAGCCAGATTTGCCTGTTGTGTGAGCTGGTATGAATCTCGCCACTATCTGTGTAATTCCTTCTCTCGAAGTATGTTGTCTCCTCGGGCACAGTTTCTAGACTGAGTCTGGTAGGAGGGGCATAGAGGGAGGAGCCAGCCCACACTATTAAACTCTTAAAGTGCCAATGGCTCCTGGTGGACCCGTCTATACCACATGGTACTAATATGGACCCCAGCATCCTCTACGGACTACGAGAAAAGGATTTACCGGTAGGTAATTAAAATCCTATTATAACCTGCCAGAACTGGATTCTTGTTTGCAAACAAAAAAAATATGTGGGGTTCTCCTGCATTGTTTATCGTGGAATAATTAGAGTGCCATAAACGATAGGCAACCTCTACCTTTCATTTCTGAGTTATTTCACCAAATCAAAGGAGTCACTATTTCGCCTTAATATATAGAGGCCCTCATTCCGAGTTGTTCGCTCGGTAATTTTCTTCGCATCACAGCGATTTTCCGCTAATTGCGCATGCGCAATGTTTGCACTGCGGCTGCGCCAAGTAAATTTGCTAAGAAGTTTGGTATTTTACTCACGGCATTACGAGGTTTTTTCTTCGTTCTGGTGATCGGAGTGTGATTGACAGGAAGTGGGTGTTTCTGGGCGGAAACTGGACGTTTTATGGGAGTGTGTGAAAAAACGCTGCAGTTTCTGGGAAAAACGCGGGAGTGTCTGGGCGAACGCTGGGTGTGTTTGTGACGTCAAACCAGGAATGACAAGCACTGAACTGATCGCACTGGAAGAGTAAGTCTCCAGCTACTCAGAAACTGCACAGAAAAAACTTTTCGCAATTCTGCTAAGCTAAGATACACTCCCAGAGGGCGGCGGCTTAGCGTGTGTAATGCTGCGAAAAGCATCTAGCGAGTGAACAACTCGGAATGAGGGCCCGAGTTAGGAGGTACTTGTAATCTTACAATCTGATATGGTAGGGTAAAGCTGGGTACACACTTTTTGGATCACTCAGCTGATCTGGTATGTGTCCCCAGCTTGAGCCTCCTGCGAGCCCCACACATACAATGTTAGAAATAGCTCAATGTGTACGTATTGCTTCTATGGGATCAGGAGGTTGGGCCAAAAAATATTCAACAAATATTGAAGAGCACATATGATGAGACCGTTTGAACGTTGTGAACGTTTATCGGCTAGCGCTCCTACACAACTATACAATCGTCAGCTCATTCACCCGATATTGGGTGATTGGGCCATGGATTGTAAATTCAGATTAAGAGGGATTGGCGACAGAGGCGGTCACCCAAGAGCCCCAACACAGTATCTGTCTGACCCTGCAATTGCCGAGAATGTTTATAATCAGATTACCGACATATTACCAAATTGGCAAGCAAGCCACACATACTATTTAGCATAAGAACATCCACTTTTCTTCATGGTCATGCCCACCATATTCTGCAGTGTGTATGTAGGTAATCTTATGAACACAGAGCAGAACAATAACTTGTTACCGAAAGACTGGTTGGGAGATGTCTCAAACCTTAGGTTTAGTCACTAAGAAGGGGGGGGGGGGGGTTAGGCTTGGGCACTAAGGGGGAGGGTTAGAGTTAGGCTACGGGGTGGGAGGATTAGGGATAGGCATCCACCAGGGAGGGTCAGGCTGCTGGAAGGGAGGGTTAGGGTTAAAAGGCTAGGGGGTTAGGCTTAGACTTCTTACCTACCAGGTGTCAGTTTTCTGACCGCCGGCATCCCAAGCACCGGGATCCTGATACTATCCCTATTTAAGTACATTTATGCTAATTATGTAGAACTGAAGGACAGGCTGTATCTTTAAAATAAATAGTATAAAATTGCTGCTTGATGTAGTATCTGCATGATTTACGGATAATTGCTGGTCTCCAGACAAATTATTTCTTAGCAAATGTATAAAACAATGTCTTTGGTTCTTAAGTCTGACATAAGAAAATATTGTTTTTGTGGCATAAAGTTTATGCTGTACTGTGTAATCATAGGCGTGCGCAGCACATTTTATTAGGGGGTGCACTGTTGGAGGGGTGTGTCTAGCACCGCCTTTTTGGCGTGTCTAGCACCATCTATTGACAGTCAACGTAATATAAAATATCCACCCTTGTACCAATCCTAATAATGCAGATGCATTGTCAGATGTTGTGGTGTGCACTAAACAAATACCCCTGATGGTACTCACTGCAATTACACTGCTCTTCCTCAGCCTGGTCTGGCTCCCCCTCTCTTTCCCCTGCAAGCTGCAGTCACTCACTGACACTGACAGTCGCAGACTAGTTACTGCTGCTGGAAAAACGCGTTATGTGTCAATGCTGCTGTCAACCGCCTGCCAGTATTGAATTTGTCTTCCTAAGAGGAACGCTGGCTGCATGCTGCTCCTCATCAGTGGCTGGCATTGGCATAGAATAGAAGGAGAGAGGTGGGCGTGCGAGCAGCATGATGTCATCACGTCACATCATGCTGTTTTTGTACATTGAGGTGAAGCCAGGTGGCAGTGGCACCCTTGATTAACCCAGGCATCCAGTCAGTAATGCAGTCCTGACAGGGTGCAACGCAGAGTAATCAGCCTGCTCGGCGATCGCTGCATCAGGCATGTGAGATCGGATTGCCGGACATTAGGGGGTGCCTGTGCACACCAGGCACCCCCCCTGCACACGCCTATGTGTGTAATAATACTGACCAATGGCATATAAAATGATTTTTGTTAATTCAAAAATCATATTAAAGACAGGATTGTGTTTGATAGCCCCAAAATAAATATATTTATTTTGTTATTTCTATTCTGTATATGATGTTTTTATATAAGAAAGTAATCATTCTGATCACTTGTTGTATTGGTCCTGAATCTGGTCCAGTTGGTAATCAGGAAGAGTCGCAGTGTACTAATGTTTGGTACATTGCGCATGCGCAGGAGCCGTACTGTACATGTGCAGTATGGCTCCTGTGTCATCGCTCGGAAAGTAGCTGAAGACGTCAGGTGATTGACAGTCTGCAGCCTTTTGGAGCGAGGAGGGGGCAGCAATGGTATACATTTCACAGAATTGAGGTGTGCTCCTCTGGTTTGTGGGAGTGCAGAATTCAGGGCCTGCGTCTTCCAAATGAGATTTCCTGGCCTCAGTGACGGAGCTGCGGCGGTCGTTCTGCATAAGGCTTACTTAGTTAGCCAATGGTGTCGCAGATGCAGAGTGATCAGATGCTGCATCCTTGGATGCAACAGTGGATCACACATGCATGCAGGAAGCATCTACCAGATGCCTCCTGCAGCATTACCATATGAAAGCACCACTGCTTATTCCAAGGATGCTGCAGCTATGCTTTCAACTGCTGCACCTGAAACAGGCCCATTGTCTACTGGAGTTTTTTCTGCCACAATAAGTACCTTGCGGTTTTAAATGATAATAGCAGTATAGCCCAAGCAAAATTCTAATTACAATGTGCCGTTATTAGCACATACCATTGCTGAGAAAATCAGCAATTAAATTGTGCCCCTCTCTGACTGTGCCATCGCATAGTGCCTTAGGTGTTTTTAAATCAGCTGTTTGTGTGGGCAGAGATGCTGAGCTCATGGTGTCACTCAGAGATCAGAGAGCACCTTGATGATGTCACTGGATGTTTTTCTCCTGCCTGCACTTGTACTGTCACTCTCTCATTGAGGGGTATATTCATCATGAAAAAACTGTGAACTGAGAATTTTTAGTTTTTTTCAATTCTCAGCGTCCTCATTCACAATTCTTCCAGAATTCATCATTCCTGCATAATCAGTTTATCACTTCTGAAAAACTGCTCTTTTTGCGGAGACAGTTTTTAGAAAAGTGATATATTTATCCTTATTGCCAGGACTCAGGGTGTGTCCGGGTGCAGTCACAGCCCACCTTTCTCCTCCCCGCTGGCAACAGAGGTCCCCCCATCGCTCCCTGTCACTTTACTTAATTGCCGGGACCCCACCAGATCACTGTAGCTGTGGCTGTGATGATGTGTTACTCTCTCATTAACCATCAAAGTAATAGTTACACTACACACTACACAAAAAAACCCCACAATAAGATCCCACTAGTTGTGCTACCTCAGAGTTGGCAGCAGCTGTACAATGGAAGCAGTGAGCCTACTAGAAGGTGAAACATCAATAAACAATATAGAAGTGGATGTGATAGTGCTATGGTTGCAGTAAAATACAGCTGTATAATAAAATCATTTTTTTTTTATTATATTCAATAAAATGACAAAATATTATATACTGTATATATATGAAATATACATCAATAAAATAATTTAAAACTAGTAATACACACATAATGAGCTGTACCACAAATGTCTGCAAATGGAGACTGCATGGCTAGGTGCTTGATTTTATACACCTGTGGCAATGGGTCTGATTGAAACCTGAATTCAACAATTAACACGTGTGGCCAAATACTTTTGTCCATATAGTGTATTTCTAAGTTATAAATATAGCCCAAGCAATTGGAAATCCATAATAGTCATTGGTGAACAAATATCCAACGCTAATAGGTGCAATTACCATCTGCAGAATTCCTAGTCAGCAAGGAGTATAATCAAATAGGTGTGGTCAGAGTAAATCCTTCAGCAAAACATCTTTGCAGATTGGTTGATTGTCCACTTGTCTACCTGTAATACTCTTTGTTGGTATTACAGGTCAAAGATGGTGCATTTTGGTGTATCCAAAGTGTTGCTAAGAGCAGGTGGACATGCTTTGCTTTGGAAATCACCTTGCAGCTTCTCTAGTAGCATATCAGCATGTTTTCATCTAAAACCATTGATGTTTGAAGACATTGATGCTTTATGTACAATGGATGTTTTTCTGCCATCAATGGTCATGTGTCGATGGCAACATCAATGTTAAGCTGTTGATGTCCCATCCCTAGAACACACTAGTTGTCATCCTACAGTTTTCTTTCAACTGTTTTAACTGCAGTGATCATTTATACTTCCCAAGTGCATGGAAAGCAAAGGTCAAAAAGTGAGGTCAAAACACTGCCTATCTCCCCATTTCATTTCCCCTACTCATCAGATTCAGCTTTTTATTTTGTCCATTAGCTTGTATAGCACTCAGAAAAATAAGCTGATATCTAAGATTTATTTCATGTGTTATATTTAAAGATTATTATTATTATTATTATTATTATTATTAATTAATTTATTTATTTATTTGTTTATTTATTTTTTAGATATAGTATATTTTGTTCCTTGGCCAAAAAGGCATACTTGTTTTATATGCACACAGGGGGTGCACACAGTAACACACAGTTAATGCTACCACTAAGGTAAGTTAAAATAAAGGCAAAGACTGGAGTTTTGATGATTATTCCATTTAAACTGGTGTATAATTGCAATGGGTACGAACCCCGCAATAACACCATGGGGTAAATGTGATAGCCTGCGCGATGCAGGCACTGGTGAGTTCCCAGGAGTCTCTCCAAAGTTTTAAAGGCGCAATCATTTAAAACATGGTTTTGCCTTTTAAATGGTTGCCCCATAAAACCACTAGGCAGACTCGCCGGGACCCCCTAATGTATTTTAGGTTTACGTTCTAACTAAAACAAGCACCATTTAAATTATTTCTAGTTACTTTGGGGGTAATTCAGACCTGATTGTAGCAGCACACTTGTTAGCAGTTGGGCAAAACCATGTGCACTGTAGGTGTGGCAGATATAACATTTGCAGAGAGAGTTAGATTTGGGTGGGTTATATTGTTTCTGTGCAGGGTAAATACTGGCTGCTTTATTTTTACACAGCAATTTAGATTTCAGTTTGAACACACCCCACCCAAATCTAACTCTCTCTGCACATGTAATCTCTGCTTCCCTCTGCAGTGCACATGGTTTTGCCCAACTGCTAACAAATTTGCTGCTACGATCAGATATGAATTACCCCCTTTATACAAATATTTTAATGTCGCACAATTTAGTGCAGTTACTTTTCTCACCCCACACCACACCCTTCCACTGCACCCTTGTACACGCTGATGTTGTTTCTAGTAGTTTATTAAGCTTATTGAGAAATCATTGCTTCCAGCTTGTGCACCAGATTAATGATGACTTTCAGCCCAGTATGAGGAATATGGGGAAAAGGATGAATATGAACACTAGACAACTGATGATGGGTGTGGTGTGAAAAAGGCGACATTCAACATGTCGACAGGTTCTTAATTTATGAATCTCAATATTTTTCTTGTTGACCTTAAGTCCATGTCAATATTCTGATTGCCAACATTCAGAGCCAGTCCACATTCTGGTGTCTACATTCTGGTTGGATACTGGTTGGAAAATTAGTTTTGAGCTGCCCATATTATAAACTTTTTGGGACTAAAAACAAACATATATTTTAAGCGCCTTAAACAATAGTTTTCCATATAACTGGAAAACCCAGAACTTCCCTGCATTGTAATCTATTACCTGCAGAGTTGAGAATGTTTATCACACTGTATGCCTTATATCCCTAGTGTTATACATAATACTCCAAACAAGTTCGGTAACAAATAGAAGTAATGGTCAGATCATTATGGTTCTCTGTTCCCTCTTCAAGACTAAAGTGTAAGTTGCCCTATTTATAAATCCTCTCCTAGATGGCCTTCCCTCCTATTTAATTCTCTTTCATTACCATAAAACATCCAAGTACCCCTCAAGGCCAGGGTATATTTCTGTCACTGTACTCTCATTTGAGTATGGTTGTAGGTTGTACTCTAGACTTTGTTACCACCGTATTGTTACTTTTTGCTTGCACATGTCTTAGTTGTTTATACTCTGACACTTAAACTATCCCTCTCCCTGGTTCCCTTCTGTACCCCTCTCCCTGCTTCCCTTCTCAGTTCACACAACATAGAATAGCACGGAACACAAGCCACACACCCATAACACTCGCACAACACTCCCATTATATTCCCACGGGACAGAATAGCTCTGTGCAGTGAAATTGTTGTCACCAAGCTTTTGCCCTGAAATGCCCATGTCAGTTAAATACAGATCTGGAAAAGATCAATCTTAAACAGAGTATGACGGAAATAAACAAAAATGTGTACATTTGGTTATGCATATGCACTACTGTACATGCTAAAACTCGCTAGCTGTGTCCATGCAAAGAGATCTGTCCAACTCACAATTAGCCTCTGTCTGTGCAAGTCACACAAGATACACAGTGCAAAACAGGTTATCTTCTACTGTGATACCCTGAAATGACAATCCCATCACTCATCTGTCTTTATGGTGCAACATTACAATACAAGTTCATGGAATTATTGTGGTGAAACTATTGCTTTTGGAAACACCAAAGGTTCTCTTCCTGATGTTGCCCCTCACTTCCTATCCAGTGTGCTGAAACAATTCTCCCATGTATGATTTTTTTGTAAATGTTGAGAGCTGATTAAAGTTCCTTCTTTACCGGATTACTCTATATATCCTTCCCTTTAAAGATATTTCATCGCCCCGTCACTGACTTCACATTCCACCTATCTCCTGTGGTGGGATCCCAGTACAGCTCATACAGAGGGACTTTGGCTACCCATAATCTGATGCCAAATTCTTCAGCAGAGCATGATTTTCAGAAATTTCTTCCAGAAACGTAAACATTACACGCAGAGGCTAACAGACTGATGAAAGCAAAACAGATCATTTTCTATTTGTATAAATCCTTGTTTTTACTGGCTCGGAGAACCTGCTGGGCTTCAGAAAAGAGGCATTTGAAATGGGATCCAAACTGCTGGTAATGTGAATCTGATACATGCCGGGACCTGACAGGCTGGGAATCAGGGAGTACAAACCCAGGAACCTACTGAAGAGGGGGCACTTGGCTCTCTCAATCACTCTGTAAAGCTTCTCTAAGGAAACATTTGACCTATTTTTAGGCCACAAAAGGCACCAGACTGCTAATCAGGCTGATGTATAATAAATACTATTGCAGACTACAGATAGTTCAGGGAAACAGTGGTCCTAGTCTAGCCATTAACTATGGGATTCCCAGCATAGATCTACTTGATTCAAACTGTAATGGTAATCAATACACTCTGGAACACTGTCAGAGCAATTTGTGAGCTGTAACTGTAAATGTACTGAAAGAAAATTGCAGTAGCTAAAACAATTTGCTTGTTTACATGAAACATATTATTTATATGTAGGATGTTACATCTTGCAATAATACTGACAAATGTTATATGTGACACAAAAATACTATCCACTGTCTTCAAACACAAAATTTATTTCCCGTTCAAATGAAAAAAGCTAAAATACTTTTCTATTATTAAAAAATATTAGTCAACTATTAATTAAATATGTAAATATTTGAAAAAATGAATTTCAGCATAAGTGATGGAACCATAACGAATGTGAACTATGAACCTTAAAAGAGAACAGCGAAAGCAAATGAATGCAAGTTGGAATCTATTGACAGTTGTACCTAGAGATGAGCGGGTTCGGTTCCTCGGAATCCGAACCCGCCCGAACTTCATGTTTTTTTTCACGGGTCCGAGCGACTCGGATCTTCCCGCCTTGCTCGGTTAACCCGAGCGCGCCCGAACGTCATCATGACGCTGTCGGATTCTCGCGAGACTCGGATTCTATATAAGGAGCCGCGCGTCGCCGCCATTTTCACACGTGCATTGAGATTGATAGGGAGAGGACGTGGCTGGCGTCCTCTCCATTTAGATTAGAAGAGAGAGAGTGAGATTGATTTGAGACAGAGACACTTGATTTACTGGAGCTTAGGAGTACTGTAGAGAGTGCAGAGTTTAGTAGTGACTGACCACAGTGACTACCAGACAGTGCAGTTTTATTTAATATAATCCGTTCTCTGCCTGAAAAAAACGATACACAGTGACTCAGTCACATACCATATCTGTGTGCACTGCTCAGCCCAGTGTGCTGCATCATCTATGTATATATCTGACTGTGCTCACACAGCTTATAATTGTGGGGGAGACTGGGGAGCAGTGCCAGTTATAGGTTATAGCAGGAGCCAGGAGTACATATTATTAAAATTAAACAGTGCACACTTTTGCTGCAGGAGTGCCACTGCCAGTGTGACTGACCAGTGACCTGACCACACTGACCACCAGTATAGTTAGTAGTATACTATATTGTGATTGCCTGAAAAAGTTAAACACTCGTCGTGTGACTTGTGTGGTGTTTTTTTTTTTATTCTATAAAAAACTCATTCTGCTGACAGACAGTGTCCAGCAGGTCCGTCATTATATAATATATACCTGTCCGGCTGCAGTAGTGATATATATATATTTTTTATATCATTATTTATCATCCAGTCGCAGCAGACACAGTACGGTAGTTCACGGCTGTAGCTACCTCTGTGTCGGCACTCGGCAGTCCATCCATAATTGTATACCACCTACCCGTGTTTTTTTTTTCTTTCTTCTTTATACATACATACTACATCTCTTTATCAACCAGTCTATATTAGCAGCAGACACAGTACAGTAGTCCACGGGTGTAGCTACCTCTGTGTCGGCACTCGGCAGTCCATCCATAATTGTATACCACCTACCCGTGGTTTTTTTTTCTTTCTTCTTTATACATACATACTACATCTCTTTATCAACCAGTCTATATTAGCAACAGACACAGTACAGTACGGTAGTCCACGGCTGTAGCTACCTCTGTGTCGGCACTCGGCAGTCCGTCCATAATTGTATACCACCTACCCGTGTTTTTTTTTTCTTTCTTCTTTATACATACTACATCTCATTATCAACCAGTCTATATTAGCAGCAGACACAGTACGGTAGTCCACGGCTGTAGCTACCTCTGTGTAGGCACTCGGCAGTCCATCCATAATTGTATACCACCTACCCGTGGTTTTTTTTTCTTTCTTCTTTATACATACATACTACATCTCTTTATCAACCAGTCTATATTAGCAGCAGACACAGTACAGTAGTCCACGGCTGTAGCTACCTCTGTGTCGGCACTCGGCAGTCCATCCATAATTGTATACCACCTACCCGTGGTTTTTTTCTCTTTCTTCTTTATACATACATACTACATCTCTTTATCAACCAGTCTATATTAGCAGCAGACACAGTACAGTAGTCCACGGCTGTAGCTACCTCTGTGTCGGCACTCGGCAGTCCATCCATAATTGTATACCACCTACCCGTGGTTTTTTTTTCTTTCTTCTTTATACATACATACTACATCTCATTATCATCCAGTCTATATTAGCAGCAGACACAGTACAGTACAATAGTCCACGGCTGTAGCTACCTCTGTGTCGGCACTCGGCAGTCCATCCATAATTGTATACTAGTATCCATCCATCTCCATTGTTTACCTGAGGTGCCTTTTAGTTGTGCCTATTAAAATATGGAGAACAAAAATGTTGAGGTTCCAAAATAAGGGAAAGATCAAGATCCACTTCCACCTCGTGCTGAAGCTGCTGCCACTAGTCATGGCCGAGACGATGAAATGCCAGCAACGTCGTCTGCCAAGGCCGATGCCCAATGTCATAGTACAGAGCATGTCAAATCCAAAACACCAAATATCAGTAAAAAAAGGACTCCAAAACCTAAAATAAAATTGTCGGAGGAGAAGCGTAAACTTGCCAATATGCCATTTACCACACGGAGTGGCAAGGAACGGCTGAGGCCCTGGCCTATGTTCATGGCTAGTGGTTCAGCTTCACATGAGGATGGAAGCACTCAGCCTCTCGCTAGAAAACTGAAAAGACTCAAGCTGGCAAAAGCACCGCAAAGAACTGTGCGTTCTTCGAAATCCCAAATCCACAAGGAGAGTCCAATTGTGTCGGTTGCGATGCCTGACCTTCCCAACACTGGACGTGAAGAGCATGCGCCTTCCACCATTTGCACGCCCCCTGCAAGTGCTGGAAGGAGCACCCGCAGTCCAGTTCCTGATAGTCAGATTGAAGATGTCAGTGTTGAAGTACACCAGGATGAGGAGGATATGGGTGTTGCTGGCGCTGGGGAGGAAATTGACCAGGACGATTCTGATGGTGAGGTGGTTTGTTTAAGTCAGGCACCCGGGGAGACACCTGTTGTCCGTGGGAGGAATATGGCCGTTGACATGCCTGGTGAAAATACCAAAAAAATCAGCTCTTCGGTGTGGAAGTATTTCACCAGAAATGCGGACAACATTTGTCAAGCCGTGTGTTCACTTTGTCAAGCTGTAATAAGTAGGGGTAAGGACGTTAACCACCTCGGAACATCCTCCCTTATACGTCACCTGCAGCGCATTCATAATAAGTCAGTGACAAGTTCAAAAACTTTGGGCGACAGCGGAAGCAGTCCACTGACCAGTAAATCCCTTCCTCTTGTAACCAAGCTCACGCAAACCACCCCACCAACTCCCTCAGTGTCAATTTCCTCTTTCCCCAGGAATGCCAATAGTCCTGCAGGCCATATCACTGGCAATTCTGACGAGTCCTCTCCTGCCTGGGATTCCTCCGATGCATCCTTGCGTGTAACGCCTACTGCTGCTGGCGCTGCTGTTGTTGCTGCTGGGAGTCGATGGTCATCCCAGAGGGGAAGTCGTAAGCCCACTTGTACTACTTCCAGTAAGCAATTGACTGTCCAACAGTCCTTTGCGAGGAAGATGAAATATTACAGCAGTCATCCTGCTGCAAAGCGGATAACCGAGGCCTTGACAACTATGTTGGTGTTAGACGTGCGTCCGGTATCCGCCGTTAGTTCACAGGGAACTAGACAATTTATTGAGGCAGTGTGCCCCCGTTACCAAATACCATCTAGGTTCCACTTCTGTAGGCAGGCGATACCGAGAATGTACACGGACGTCAGAAAAAGACTCACCAGTGTCCTAAAAAATGCAGTTGTACCCAATGTCCACTTAACCACGGACAGGTGGACAAGTGGAGCAGGGCAGGGTCAGGACTATATGACTGTGACAGCCCACTGGGTAGATGTATGGACTCCCGCCGCAAGAACAGCAGCGGCGGCACCAGTAGCAGCATCTCGCAAACGCCAACTCTTTCCTAGGCAGGCTACGCTTTGTATCACCGCTTTCCAGAATACGCACACAGCTAAAAACCTCTTACGGCAACTGAGGAAGATCATCGCAGAATGGCTTACCCCAATTGGACTCTCCTGTGGATTTGTGGCATCGGACAACGCCAGCAATATTGTGTGTGCATTAAATATGGGCAAATTCCAGCACGTCCCATGTTTTGCACATACCTTGAATTTGGTGGTGCAGAATTTTTTTAAAAACGACAGGGGCGTGCAAGAGATGCTGTCGGTGGCCAGAAGAATTGCGGGACACTTTCGGCGTACAGGCACCACGTACAGAAGACTGGAGCACCACCAAAAACTACTGAACCTGCCCTGCCATCATCTGAAGCAAGAAGTGGTAACGAGGTGGAATTCAACCCTCTATATGCTTCAGAGGTTGGAGGAGCAGCAAAAGGCCATTCAAGCCTATACAATTGAGCACGATATAGGAGGTGGAATGCACCTGTCTCAAGTGCAGTGGAGAATGATTTCAACGTTGTGCAAGGTTCTGATGCCCTTTGAACTTGCCACACGTGAAGTCAGTTCAGACACTGCCAGCCTGAGTCAGGTCATTCCCCTCATCAGGCTTTTGCAGAAGAAGCTGGAGACATTGAAGGAGGAGCTAACACGGAGCGATTCCGCTAGGCATGTGGGACTTGTGGATGGAGCCCTTAATTCGCTTAACAAGGATTCACGGGTGGTCAATCTGTTGAAATCAGAGCACTACATTTTGGCCACCGTGCTCGATCCTAGATTTAAAACCTACCTTGGATCTCTCTTTCCGGCAGACACAAGTCTGCTGGGGTTGAAAGACCTGCTGGTGAGAAAATTGTCAAGTCAAGCGAAACGCGACCTGTCAACATCTCCTCCTTCACATTCTCCCGCAACTGGGGGTGCGAGGAAAAGGCTCAGAATTCCGAGCCCACCTGCTGGCGGTGATGCAGGGCAGTCTGGAGCGACTGCTGATGCTGACATCTGGTCCGGACTGAAGGACCTGACAACGATTACGGACATGTCGTCTACTGTCACTGCATATGATTCTCTCAACATTGAAAGAATGGTGGAGGATTATATGAGTGACCGCATCCAAGTAGGCACGTCACACAGTCCGTACTTATACTGGCAGGAAAAAGAGGCAATTTGGAGGCCCTTGCACAAACTGGCTTTATTCTACCTAAGTTGCCCTCCCACAAGTGTGTACTCCGAAAGAGTGTTTAGTGCCGCCGCTCACCTTGTCAGCAATCGGCGTACCAGGTTACATCCAGAAAATGTGGAGAAGATGATGTTCATTAAAATGAATTATAATCAATTCCTCCGCGGAGACATTGACCAGCAGCAATTGCCTCCACAAAGTACACAGGGAGCTGAGATGGTGGATTCCAGTGGGGACGAATTGATAATCTGTGAGGAGGGGGATGTACACGGTGATATATCGGAGGATGATGATGAGGTGGACATCTTGCCTCTGTAGAGCCAGTTTGTGCAAGGAGAGATTAATTGCTTCTTTTTTTGGGGGGGTCCAAACCAACCCGTCATATCAGTCACAGTCGTGTGGCAGACCCTGTCACTGAAATGATGGGTTGGTTAAAGTGTGCATGTCCTGTTTATACAACATAAGGGTGGGTGGGAGGGCCCAAGGACAATTCCATCTTGCACCTCTTTTTTCTTTTATTTTTCTTTGCGTCATGTGCTGTTTGGGGAGGGTTTTTTGGAAGGGCCATCCTGCGTGACACTGCAGTGCCACTCCTAGATGGGCCCGGTGTTTGTGTCGGCCACTAGGGTCGCTTATCTTACTCACACAGTCAGCTACCTCATTGCGCCTCTTTTTTTCTTTGCGTCATGTGCTGTTTGGGGAGGGTTTTTTGGAAGGGCCATCCTGCGTGACACTGCAGTGCCACTCCTAGATGGGCCCGGTGTTTGTGTCGGCCACTAGGGTCGCTTATCTTACTCACACAGTCAGCTACCTCATTGCGCCTCTTTTTTTCTTTGCGTCATGTGCTGTTTGGGGAGGGTTTTTTGGAAGGGACATCCTGCGTGACACTGCAGTGCCACTCCTAGATGGGCCCGGTGTTTGTGTCGGCCACTAGGGTCGCTTATCTTACTCACACAGTCAGCTACCTCATTGCGCCTCTTTTTTTCTTTGCGTCATGTGCTGTTTGGGGAGGGTTTTTTGGAAGGGCCATCCTGCGTGACACTGCAGTGCCACTCCTAGATGGGCCCGGTGTTTGTGTCGGCCACTAGGGTCGCTTATCTTACTCACACAGTCAGCTACCTCATTGCGCCTCTTTTTTTCTTTGCGTCATGTGCTGTTTGGGGAGGGTTTTTTGGAAGGGACATCCTGCGTGACACTGCAGTGCCACTCCTAGATGGGCCCGGTGTTTGTGTCGGCAACTAGGGTCGCTTATCTTACTCACACAGCTACCTCATTGCGCCTCTTTTTTTCTTTGCGTCATGTGCTGTTTGGGGAGGGTTTTTTGGAAGGGACATCCTGCGTGACACTGCAGTGCCACTCCTAGATGGGCCCGGTGTTTGTGTCGGCCACTAGGGTCGCTTATCTTACTCACACAGCGACCTCGGTGCAAATTTTAGGACTAAAAATAATATTGTGAGGTGTGAGGTATTCAGAATAGACTGAAAATGAGTGTAAATTATGGTTTTTGAGGTTAATAATACTTTGGGATCAAAATGACCCCCAAATTCTATGATTTAAGCTGTTTTTTAGGGTTTTTTGAAAAAAACACCCAAATCCAAAACACACCCGAATCCGACAAAAAAAATTCGGTGAGGTTTTGCCAAAACGCGGTCGAACCCAAAACACGGCCGCGGAACCGAACCCAAAACCAAAACACAAAACCCGAAAAATTTCCGGCGCTCATCTCTAGTTGTACCACAAACATAAATTGGCCTTCAAACTTAAAAATGTAGAAAGTACTTTGTGGGCCACATACTGTAGCAACATTTTGAATGGGCCCACCTCTGTCCACAGCAGCTGTTCATTTTATGCACCATAGTATTACCCTAGTTCATGTTATGCCCCATAGTAATGCCCTATTTCGCATTACACCACACAGTGCCCCCAGTCCATATTATGTCACATTGTAGTACATAAAGTTAACAATATGTCACATTTTACTGCTGCAAGTACACATGCCACAAAATGCCCCCAGTTTACATTATGCCACACAGTACTTAATAGGCCATTATGGGAACCTGGCCTACAACTACATAACCTGGGTGCATTTGAATCAGGTCCCAGAGGTGGGCCCCCTAAGCCTCTCGACCCTATAGCAATGGCGAGGTGCCTGGGGGTCTCTACCCACTATAGTCACGCCTATGGTGTTGTACATGACAACAGGAGAAGTATAAGTGTGTGCACAGTATGTGGTAAAGGGATAGAGGGGAGGGTATAAGTGACAGGGGGGACTGTGGAGGCATGAGATAAGGTAAAATTGGGGTATCATATTTGGCAAGGTGTGGAATGCATACGTCACAAGGGAAATGTGTGGGGTGGTGGTTCTTGGAATGTGTAAATCTCAGGACACAAGGTCATCATAATGCACCACGGATGGAATCAATGCATGTAATTCGTAGCTTCCAGCCTTCCAACATTTGAAAATATAGAATTTGGACAAGATCAGCCCATCCTCGATCTACCTAAACGCCACTAGAAGCTGCCCAGAACTAATTTTGTGTCTGAAATTCCACTTGTTTCACAGTCCACAAATCAGGACTGTCCCATGAAAATTGATTCCTTACATCTGTAAGATTGAGAAACAATAGATAATACAGGTTGAGTATCCCATATCCAAATATTCCGAAATACGGAATATTCCGAAATACAGACTTTTTTGAGTGAGATTGAGATAGTGAAACCTTTGTTTTCTGATGGCTCAATGTACACAAACTTTGTTTAATACACAAAGTTATTAAAAATATTGTATTAAATGACCTTCAGACTGTGTGTATAAGGTGTATATGAAACATAAATGAATTGTGTGAATGTATACACACTTTGTTTAATGCACAAAGTTATAAAAAATATTGGCTAAAATGACCTTCAGGCTGTGTGTATAAGTTGTATATGTAACATAAATGCATTCTGTGCTTAGATTTAGGTCCCATCACCATGATATCTCATTATGGTATGCAATTATTCCAAAATACGGAAAAATCCCATATCCAAAATACTTCTGGTCCCAAGCATTTTGGATAAGGGAGACTCAACCTGTACTGTATATTTTTTGACAGAAGTGGCATTGATGCTGTCATCAGATATTGTTTACAATTGTGGTATTTGTGTCACTCAGCTTCTGTGAGTGAAACTTTTATTAGGTTTAGAATGTTGGCATTGGGGAGCGGAGGTCAAAGTCAAAAATCATTTGATTAGATGACTCTGGTTTGGTTGTCATGTGTGAGTGTGACTGTTGCGATTGATAAACAATCCATTATTACCTGTGTGCTTTCGCAGCATATTGTCAAATGTACCAAGCTACAAAAAGCTTAGCATAGCCTACATGTTCGCCATTTATTCAGAGAGGAATCCTTAGGATTCCTCTGAGGTAAAGGTTTGCCTTTGTGTAAGCGGTCACTTAACTTTTTACACTGCAAAGATGCGCTCCAATCAAAACCTTGCCCCTGTAAGACTTTTTAATACGTTGCCCGAATATATAGTTTCTTATTGCAGTTATAAGAAATTATGTTTATCATGGATAAAATGCAGCCAAGGATAAAATCATTGCCAATATGGAGTGAGAAAGGCTTTTAGTTTGAACCTGTATTTACATGTAATGGAGTTACTGTACAGTATATGACAATTACCCATGAAATTATTTTTGCAGTGTACAGATTCATTTTAAATCTATGTATTGGATATCCACATTGTTGCAATAGCTGTGGTCATGTTGACCTATGTGTCTCCACACGAGTTACAGGGTTGGACTGGCCCACAGGGGTACAGGGGAAACCACCGGTGGGCCCCACTGTCTGGGGGCCCCTGCCCCTCCACTATAGATCAGGTTCCAGACTGTGCACTTGAATTGTACATTATACATATTATCTTATACTGCACAGGACTATGGTGTATTACTCTGGTACATTATCATGCATGCATTAGCACTATTTACTATATATATTTAATCAAGTGGCCCAGCCCATGCACTCTCTCATGGTTAGGCAAACCAATGTGGTGGCGGGCCACACCTCTAAACAAGGGCCCCTACCACTGCATCCCCCCGGTGGGCCCTTTATGCCTCAGTCCGACACTGACGAGATATCACTTATCACATGAAGTACTGTATGTGTAAACTCATGATTCTGTATATAGTGTATGTTAGGCATGGGATTTTTATTTATTTTTTATTCAGCAAAAGATAACAAATTCTGCCAAAAACACAAATTTACAGTAATCGTTAGAAAAGTAGCTGCTTATGAGGTGTCTCCCGACGTCGGGTTTTACATTACACTAAATAACCTATTTTCACTAAATGCAGCCTATGTTAATCCCGCCAGGTCTGCGGGAAGTGTAACATTCCCACCCACGCCAGCTCCTCTATTTACAGCCTCTCAACCGCACTTGTTTCCTGCACATCTTTTTGTCTCATCTTTCCCATTCTGTTCTTTCCTTAAGTTCTCTGACTTATTTTCTTTTCTTTATAGATGTTGGACAAATTGTTGATTTTCCTCAAAGCAGTCCTCTCACAGCCCATAATTTTGCTAAATATACGTCCAAGAAAATCAACAAATGTAATGGGGGAAGAATTAGCATGCTGTTCTACTCATAGGAAAACGTTGGGGTATATTTACTAAGCACTGAGTTCTAAAACCTGCTGCCTCCAATCGTGTTTTTGCCAAAAATTTAAAAGGGCAATGATTTTATTAGCGCCATTTTTCTAGTAACACATTTTAAATGTCGGGCGATGCTTCGTAAATAAACTCCTTTATACAGATGTGTCCTGCCTTATCCTTGCAGCAATTTGGCTATTCATGTCAATGCAATCATGAAGTTAGTGCCCACCATCTTCAATTCCCTACCCCCTCCCCTTCTACCTCACTACACTTGACTTTCACATTCACAGTGGAGTCTATCTGCCATGCCATCACATCCCTTAAGAACCGTCCCCCAACCACCTCCAGTTCTACTATTGGGGCAGATGTATTAACCTGGAGAAGGCATAAGAAAGTGATAAACCAGTGATAAGTGCAAGGTGATAAACGCACCAGCCAATCAGCTCCAATAAGCAAATTGACAGTTAGGAGTTGACTGGCTGGTGCATTTATCACCTTGCACTTATCACTGGTTTATCACTTCCTTATGCCTTCTCCAGGTTAATACATCTGTACTTATGTGAAAAATATATTCACTCTGCGCTTATTAATAGGGTTCGTAGGATGATTAAATACACATGCAGTAATATTAATAGTTTAATTTAATAAAGTATATTTTATACCAACAGAAGATATATAACACCAATAATAACAAATAAATTAAAATAAAATATAAATATCGAGACTATGGCCCTCATTCCGAGTTGATCGGTCGGTATTTTTCATCGCATCGCAATGAAAATCCGCTTAGTACGCATGCGCAATATTCGCACTGCGACTGCGCCAAGTAATTTAACAATGAAGATAGTATTTTTACTCACGGCTTTTTCATCGCTCCGGCGATCGTAATGTGATTGACAGGAAATGGGTGTTACTGGGCGGAAACACTGCGTTTTATGGGCGTGTGGATGAAAACGCTACCGTTTCCGGAAAAAACGCAGGAGTGGCTGGAGAAACGGGGGAGTGTCTGAGCGAACGCTGGGTGTGTTTGTGACGTCAAACCAGGAACGACAAGCACTGAACAGATCGCACAGGCAGAGTAAGGTTGAAGTTACTCAGAAACTGCAAAGTAGTTTGTAATCGCAATATTGCGAATACATCGGTCGCAATTTTAAGAAGCTAAGATACACTCCCAGTAGGCGTAGGCTTAGCGTGTGTAACTCTTCTAAATTCGCCTTGCGACCGATCAACTCGGAATGAGGGCCTATATCACAAATCATAACATAACCAAATAGCCTATCGCTATAAGTATACCATTAAGAGTGTACATACACTTGATAGCACTTTCCAACTTAACGAGTTGCTACTAAGAGATGGATCAATTGCCTATACTGTATCAGTGCACTGATGTAAATGATTTTCCATAAAAGGACATTTATATTAAGAAGTAGTGATCTCAGTTCTTAACAGTCCCACAAGTGATAATAAAAAATTGTCCCGATAAGGTGCTTATCCCAAGCATCTAATAGCAAATGTAGAGCGCTAATACAAAGCTGAGAGATAGATTGCTTGTAGCCATAGACCGGTAATACGTGCTCAATTATGTCAATGGATTACACCAAGCTCACCACCGAGACGTGATTACACAGTTGATCGATGCAGGGTCAGCAATGTTAAATTGGAAGGAGCTGGCTGGGAGGCACCGGACGTCTCCGTTCTCCTCGATATGTGTGCCGCTACCACTTCCAATAACCGCCCGATGAGACCCTTCCATGGAGGTGGGTTGCTATCTGTGTAGGAGCTGTCCCCGGAGAGTAAATCGATGACTCTTCGATAAAGCTCCAGTACGAGCGAAACACGTCAGAGGCCACTGGTGACTGCACGTCCAATTCCGGGGACAGCTCCTACACAGATAGCAACCCACCTCCACGGCAGGATCTCGTAGGGCGGTATTTGGAAGTGGTAGCGGCACACATATCGGGGAGAACGGAGACGTCCGGTACCTCCCAGCCAGCTCCTTCCAATTTAACATTGCTGACCCTGCATCGATCAACTGTGTAATCATGTCTCAGTGGTGAGCTTGGTGTAATCCATTGACATAATTGAGCACGTATTACCGGTCTATGGCTACAAGCAATCTATCTCTCAGCTTTGTATTAGCGCTCCACATTTGCTATTAGGTGCTTGGGATAAGCACTTTATCGGGACAATTTTTTATTATCACTTGTGGGACTGTTAAGAACTGAGATCACTACTTCTTAATATAAATGTCCTTTTATGGAAAATCATTTACATCAGTGCACTGATACAGTATAGGCAATTGATCCACCTCTTAGTAGCAACTCGTTAAGTTGGAAAGTGCTATCAAGTGTATGTACACTCTTAATGGTATACTTATAGCGATAGGCTATTTGGTTATGTTATGATATGTGATATATTCTCGATATTTATATTTTATTTTAATTTATTTGTTATTATTTGTGTTATATATCTTCTGTTGGTATAAAATATACTTTGTTAAATTAAACTATTAATATTACTGCATGTGTATTCAATCATCCTACGAACCCTATTAATAAGCGCAGAGTGAATATATTTTTCATTTAAGTGTTATCTCCTGTGGCAACAGGAGAGTACTACTAGTGTTTTTGCGTACACAGGCATAAATTTAGACCCTGCAGCTGACTGACAATTGGAGGTGTAAACCATTTAGGGTACTTATTTGTTATTTTTTATATAATTAAGCGCCAAGAGACATATTGGTATCTGTACTTATGTGTCTTCTTTCTCCTCGTTTCAGGGGTTCACACCATTCTTTCTCTATACACTCCACTTACTTCATTCATCCTATACCTTCTCGCTTCCTCTGGTCAGTTCACCCTAATATCCTGCTTTCATATTGCCCAGTTAGTCAGCTTATCTCTCGCCTCTGATACTTTCTCTTCATTCTTCAAACATGTCCTGGTCTTCCCCATTCTTCATCTTTGTCTCTAATCTTTTTGAGCAAGTTGCATACAACTGCCTCATCTCTTTCCTCTTCATCCATTACTTTCTAGACATAATCCGAATTCAGTTTCTGTTCTCTCAGTCTGCTGAATCTACCCCCACAAGGATTACTTGCAGCAAAATGTAGCATTATTTCTCTATTCATGTTCTCAAAGTCTTACCTGCATTTCTTCAAATCATATTATTGGCTCCTGCAATAGAGTACCATATTGATTAAACTCCTACTTGTCCAACAGTTCTGTCTCTGTGTACACACTTATCTCAAACGTCCCCTCCTTTTCTGCTACTTGTCAGGGTGGCCCAAGGCTCTGTCCAAGGGCGTAGCTACCATAGGTGCAGGCAGTGCAGCTGCTATGGGGCCCAGAGCTGAGAGGGGCCACCTTCCCTGTCACAGTTACATGTGTTATATACATTTTTCGCCATTGGGTGGTACGTAGGGGTCCTTTCAAACTATTTCCTTGGGGCCTGCAATATATCTAGGTATGCCCCTGGACCTGCTCATTGTAGTGTGGTATAAAATGAACTGGAGGGCATTTCAATGTTATATAATATGACCCGGGGCACTGTAATGAGGCACAATATGAACGGTGAGCACTATATATCATAATGTGAATTGGGGGTACTGTGCGGCATAATGTGTACTGGCAGCTCTGAAATGTGACATAGGGTGAACTTAGGCACTACTGCGATTCATAAAAGAAACTAGGGCACTACTATGGGGCATAACATTAAATAAGGCTCTACTATATTTCAGAAAATGAACTAGGGCACTATTATGGGGCATAAAATTATTGTGTCTCTCTAGAAGCATTGGGATGGGGGCCCCTTCAAAATGTTGCTATGGGGCCCACAAAGTTCTGGCTACGCCCCTAGCTTTGTCCTTGTCTGTCTTCTCATCTCCCTCTATAGCGCTTTTCTCAATGAGGTTATCAGCATCTCTGTCTTCTAATAGTACATGTATGCTAAAGACACTTCATGGGTGACATATGAGCCTAGTGCTTCAAGGGGGTGCCTAATCTCTAGCAAGTCCAATTCTTCCTACGGGAAACAGTTCTTTACTGATCAGGTGGACATTACAGCTGGGAGACAACACACTGCAGGTTTCAACGTTATAGTGTCCCCAGCTGAGCATGTTATAGCCTAGTGCTTGTACTCACCAATGGGCCCAAATGCCATAGGGTTTCACCCCCTTTAATATGTGGGTGGGGAGCAACCTACAATGCAGGTAAACCAGCAGGCTGCGAGTCAGACACACATGCAGCCATCTCAAAATCGTGAGATATATCGATTTACATCCTACTCAGAATGTGTGTGTGTGTGTGTGTGTGCGTCTGTGTGCCTGTGTGTGTGTATGTCTGTGTGTGTGTACTCAGCTATTAGTAAGTTGTGGATTTTTACTGCATTTTCTTTTTTCAGTTTTATTTCTGACCTGCAACTATACTAGGAGGCTGGACGAGAGCTGGAATGGGCGTTTAGACAAGGCATGAAATTGACACAAAATTACAGTAAGGGGCGTAAAGCTGGGTACACACTGAGCGATATGTCATCTGATCCGACAGATTGGACCCACATATTGCTCACATCTGCGCATATCGGACAGTGTGTATGCCTGATATGTGGGTGCCCACGGTCACTAGTGACATTGTCAGGTTTGATGTGCTGCACATCAAACTTGATGATATCACTAACCAGGGCTTCCATCAGAAATTGTGGTGCCCAGGACTGACAAAATAGGCAGGACCCCTGGGGGTGGAGCTGTGGATAGTGTGGGTGGAGCTACAGTGGGGGCTGGGCATTAATTGGTTTAGAAACCAGTTTTTAAAAGAAAATAGTCAAATTTTGGGTTGTGGGAGCAGGTGTTATCATAATTATATGATACCCTAGCCCTGCCTCATCCACCTTCCTTTCACACACATATACCCCAGTCACCTCCCTCTCACAGATATATATTTATACCATAGCCCTGCCACACTTCTGTCAGACAGAGTTTCCCAGTGTGCTACTTGTTCTGCCATGATCCTGCAGACATAGGGGGGAATTCATATGTTTGAAAAGTCGGTTGGGTGACACCCAACTGACTTTTCAAACATTTGAATTCCCCCCATAATGTTGCCTTCTCTCTGACTTATGTTAAACTTGATTCTTCCTTGTGTTTCACGTATTCGTTTGTCAATATTGTAATTTTTTTTTGTCTATACAGATATCCTAGTTTGCTGCTGCACAGGCGGGTCCCCTCTTTGTTCAGCTCGGCACTGCAGTCCTGGCAGCCTTCCCCCCGATGGCGACACTGTTGCTAGTGTCCTGTAGTATGCTAATGAAGGACGGAACATGATCGATCTGTCCTTCTTTAACATTGTTAAAGTGTGTATGGGCAATCTGGGCTGATGGGCATTCGTTTCGATGTCGGAGTGTGTACCCAGCTTAAATCATTTTACACTGCAAGGAACACTTCTTTACAGATATAAAGATCAATAATATATACTGTAGATATCATCTCTGCAGTGGTCAGGGAACAGGGGTAAATTACCCCAAATGGGGTAAAAATGTAATTCCTGGGGGGTAATGGACGGTCGCGCTGCCGAGACACAGCCCCATCCAGCACCGGCCGGCTCGCGATGTGACGTGACGTGCTGACATCACACCGCACTCCCTCCTGACCGCCCTGCGCTGTGCTCCTGGCTGCCCTGTGCTGTGATCCTGGCCGTGGTGTGATGTGCTGACATCACACTGCGCTCTCTCACGCCCGCCCGTCCTGCGCTGTCCTGTCCTCCCACCCGCGGCCCGCCAACCCACACACAGAACTTGAAGTGTTCTGTGGCTGACCACTGACGGAGTTCCGCAGGATCAGGCAGTGGCCCACATAATAGTGGGAAATACCCACTGACATTACTGAGGTGAGGATGTGACCATCTGTCTCCTAAAAGTCGTGTCTCCCCCCCCCCCCCCTTCCCCCCCTCATCCATCTTTCTTACATTCATTCTGGTGTTTTGGGGAGAAAGTGTTAATTAACCCATTCATTGCCAAAAAATAATTGGCAAAAATAATAATAATAATAAATATATATATATATATATATATATATATATATTAGAGATGAGCAGGTTCGATTTGTCGAGATCCGAACCCCCCTCCCCCCCCCCCCCCCCCCCGAGCTTCACCTATATTACACGGGTCCGAGGCAGCTTCGGATCTTCCCACCTTGCTCGGTTAACCCGAATGTGGCCGAACGTCATCATCCCGCTGTCGGATTCTCGCGAGATTCGTATTCTATATAAAGAGCTGTGCGTCACCGCCATTTTCACTTGTGCATTGAAGATTGAACGGAGAGGACGTGGCTACGTTCTCTGCCTGAAAAGCTCCATATCTTTGCTCTGTGTGCTGCAAATATCTGTGCTCAGTGTGCTGTAAATATCTGTGCTCAGTGTGCTGCAAATATCTACGTTCTCTGCCTGAAAAGCTCCATATCTGTGCTCAGTGTGCTGCAAATATCTGTGCTCAGTGTGCTGCATTTTGGTGACCAACAGGATATAGTTGTACAGTACAGTAGGCCATTGCTGTATCTTGCAGCTCTGTGTCACTGCAAGCATCCATTCCATATCTGTGCTGCATTTTTGTGAGCAGTATATATAGTAGTACAGTGCAGAATTTTGGTGACCAACAGTATATAGTTGTACAGTACAGTACAGTAGGCCATTGCTGTATCTTGCAGCTCTGTGTCACTGCAAGTATCCATTCCATATCTGTGCTGCATTTTTGTGAGCAGTATATATAGTAGTACAGTGCAGCATGTTGGTGACCAACAGTATATAGTTGTACAGTACAGTAGGCCATTGCTGTATCTTGCAGCTCTGTGTCACTGCAAGTATCCATTCCATATATGTGCTGCATTTTTGTGAGCAGTATATAGTACAGTGCTGCATTTTGGTGACCAACAGTATATAGTTGTACAGTACAGTAGGACATTGCTGTATCTTGCAGCTCTGTGTCACTGCAAGTATCCATTCCATATCTGTGCTGCATTTTTGTGAGCAGTATATATAGTAGTACAGTGCAGCATTTTGGTGACCAACAGTATATAGTTGTATAGTGCAGTAGGCCATTGCTGTATCTTGCAGCTCCATGTCACTGCAAGTATCCATTCCATATCTGTGCTGCATTTTTGTGAGCAGTATATATAGTAGTACAGTGCAGCATTTTGGTGACCAACAGTATATAGTTGTACAGTACAGTAGGCCATTGCTGTATCTTGCAGCTAAGTGTCACTGCAAGTACCCATTCCATATCTGTGCTGCATTTTTGTGAGCAGTATATATAGTAGTACAGTGCAGCATTTTGGTGACCAACAGTATATAGTTGTACAGTACAGTAGGCCATTGCTATTGATATAATAATATTACTGGTATATAATTCCACACATTAAAAAATGGAGAACAAAAATGTGGAGGGTGAAATAGGGAAAGATCAAGATCCACTTCCACGTAGTGCTGAAGCTGCTGCCACTAGTCATGGCAGAGACGATTCAATGCCATCAACATCGTCTGCCAAGGCCGATGCCCAATGTCATAGTAGAGAGCATGTAAAATCCAAAAAAGTAAAGTTCAGTAAAATGACCCAAAAATCTTAATTAAAAGCGTCTGAGGAGAAGCGTAATCTTGCTAATATGCCATTTACGACACGGAGTGGCAAGGAACGGCTGAGGCCCTGGCCTATGTTCATTAGAGATGAGCGCCTGAAATTTTTCGGGTTTTGTGTTTTGGTTTTGGGTTCGGTTCCGCGGCCGTGTTTTGGGTTCGAACGCGTTTTGGCAAAACCTCACCGAATTTTTTTTGTCGGATTCGGGTGTGTTTTGGATTCGGGTGTTTTTTTCCAAAAACACTAAAAAACAGCTTAAATCATAGAATTTGGGGGTCATTTTGATCCCAAAGTATTATTAACCTCAAAAACCACAATTTACACTCATTTTCAGTCTATTCTGAATACCTCACACCTCACAATATTATTTTTAGTCCTAAAATTTGCACCGAGGTCGCTGTGTGAGTAAGATAAGCGACCCTAGTGGCCGACACAAACACCGGGCCCATCTAGGAGTGGCACTGCAGTGTCACGCAGGATGTCCCTTCCAAAAAACCCTCCCCAAACAGCACATGACGCAAAGAAAAAAAGAGGCGCAATGAGGTAGCTGTGTGAGTAAGATTAGCGACCCTAGTGGCCGACACAAACACCGGGCCCATCTAGGAGTGGCACTGCAGTGTCACGCAGGATGGCCCTTCCAAAAAACCCTCCCCAAACAGCACATGACGCAAAGAAAAAAAGAGGCGCAATGAGGTAGCTGTGTGAGTAAGATTAGCGACCCTAGTGGCCGACACAAACACCGGGCCCATCTAGGAGTGGCACTGCAGTGTCACGCAGGATGTCCCTTCCAAAAAACCCTCCCCAAACAGCACATGACGCAAAGAAAAAAAGAGGCGCAATGAGGTAGCTGTGTGAGTAAGATTAGCGACCCTAGTGGCCGACACAAACACCGGGCCCATCTAGGAGTGGCACTGCAGTGTCACGCAGGATGGCCCTTCCAAAAAACCCTCCCCAAACAGCACATGACGCAAAGAAAAAAAGAGGCGCAATGAGGTAGCTGTGTGAGTAAGATTAGCGACCCTAGTGGCCGACACAAACACCGGGCCCATCTAGGAGTGGCACTGCAGTGTCACGCAGGATGTCCCTTCCAAAAAACCCTCCCCAAACAGCACATGACGCAAAGAAAAAAAGAGGTTTTTTACTGATATTTGGTGTTTTGGATTTGACATGCTCTGTACTATGACATTGGGCATCGGCCTTGGCAGACGACGTTGCTGGCATTTCATCGTCTCGGCCATGACTAGTGGCAGCAGCTTCAGCACGAGGTGGAAGTGGATCTTGATCTTTCCCTAATTTTGGAACCTCAACATTTTTGTTCTCCATATTTTAATAGGCACAACTAAAAGGCACCTCAGGTAAACAATGGAGATGGATGGATTGGATACTAGTATACAATTATGGACGGGCTGCCGAGTGCCGACACAGAGGTAGCCACAGCCGTGAACTACCGCACTGTACTGTGTCTGCTGCTAATATATAGACTGGTTGATAAAGAGATAGTATACTCGTAACTAGTATGTATGTATAAAGAAAGAAAAAAAAACCACGGTTAGGTGGTATATATTATAATAATAATACAATTATGGATGGACGGACTGCCTGCCGACTGCCGACACAGAGGTAGCCACAGCCGTGAACTACCGCACTGTACACTGGTTGATAAAGAGATAGTAGTATACTCGTAACAACTAGTATGACACTATGACGACGGTATAAAGAATGAAAAAAAAACCACGGTTAGGTGGTATATATTATAATAATAATACAATTATGGATGGACGGACTGCCTGCCGACTGCCGACACAGAGGTAGCCACAGCCGTGAACTACCGCACTGTACACTGGTTGATAAAGAGATAGTAGTATACTCGTAACAACTAGTATGACACTATGACGACGGTATAAAGAATGAAAAAAAAACCACGGTTAGGTGGTATATATTATAATAATAATACAATTATGGATGGACGGACTGCCTGCCGACTGCCGACACAGAGGTAGCCACAGCCGTGAACTACCGCACTGTACACTGGTTGATAAAGAGATAGTAGTATACTCGTAACAACTAGTATGACACTATGACGACGGTATAAAGAATGAAAAAAAAACCACGGTTAGGTGGTATATATTATAATAATAATACAATTATGGATGGACGGACTGCCTGCCGACTGCCGACACAGAGGTAGCCACAGCCGTGAACTACCGCACTGTACACTGGTTGATAAAGAGATAGTAGTATACTCGTAACAACTAGTATGACACTATGACGGTATAAAGAATGAAAAAAAAACCACGGTTAGGTGGTATATATTATAATAATAATACAATTATGGATGGACGGACTGCCTGCCGACTGCCGACACAGAGGTAGCCACAGCCGTGAACTACCGCACTGTACACTGGTTGATAAAGAGATAGTAGTATACTCGTAACAATTAGGATGACACTATGACGGTATAAAGAATGAAAAAAAAACCACGGTTAGGTGGTAGGTATATAATAATAAATAATACAATTCTGGTCGGACGGACTGCCTGCCGTGTGCCGACACAGAGGTAGCCACAGCCGTGAACTACCGCACTGTACACTGGTTGATAAAGAGATAGTAGTATACTCGTAACAATTAGGATGACACTATGACGGTATAAAGAATGAAAAAAAAACCACGGTTAGGTGGTAGGTATATAATAATAAATAATACAATTCTGGTCGGACGGACTGCCTGCCGTGTGCCGACACAGAGGTAGCCACAGCCGTGAACTACCGCACTGTACACTGGTTGATAAAGAGATAGTAGTATACTCGTAACAATTAGGATGACACTATGACGGTATAAAGAATGAAAAAAAAACCACGGTTAGGTGGTAGGTATATAATAATAAATAATACAATTCTGGTCGGACGGACTGCCTGCCGTGTGCCGACACAGAGGTAGCCACAGCCGTGAACTACCGCACTGTACACTGGTTGATAAAGAGATAGTAGTATACTCGTAACAATTAGGATGACACTATGACGGTATAAAGAATGAAAAAAAAACCACGGTTAGGTGGTAGGTATATAATAATAAATAATACAATTCTGGTCGGACGGACTGCCTGCCGTGTGCCGACACAGAGGTAGCCACAGCCGTGAACTACCGCACTGTACACTGGTTGATAAAGAGATAGTAGTATACTCGTAACAATTAGGATGACACTATGACGGTATAAAGAATGAAAAAAAAACCACGGTTAGGTGGTAGGTATATAATAATAAATAATACAATTCTGGTCGGACGGACTGCCTGCCGTGTGCCGACACAGAGGTAGCCACAGCCGTGAACTACCGCACTGTACACTGGTTGATAAAGAGATAGTAGTATACTCGTAACAATTAGGATGACACTATGACGGTATAAAGAATGAAAAAAAAAACACGGTTAGGTGGTAGGTATATAATAATAAATAATACAATTCTGGTCGGACGGACTGCCTGCCGTGTGCCGACACAGAGGTAGCCACAGCCGTGAACTACCGCACTGTACACTGGTTGATAAAGAGATAGTAGTATACTCGTAACAATTAGGATGACACTATGACGGTATAAAGAATGAAAAAAAAACCACGGTTAGGTGGTAGGTATATAATAATATATAATACAATTCTGGTCGGACGGACTGCCTGCCGTGTGCCGACACAGAGGTAGCCACAGCCGTGAACTACCGCACTGTACTGTGTCTGCTGCTAATATAGACTGGTTGATATTTAAAGAGATATTAGTAGTATACAACAATACTATACTGGTGGTCAGGCACTGGTCACCACTCCTGCAGCAAAAGTGTGCACTGTTAATTAATATAATTGTACTCCTGGCTCCTGCTAACAACCTGCAGTGCTCCCCAGTCTCCCCCACAATTAATTATAAGCTTTTAATTTATACATTGATGACTGTGCAGCACACTGGGCTGAGCTGAGTGCACACAGACTGAGTCACACTGTGTGACTGACTGTGCTGTGTATCGTTTTTTTTTTCAGGCAGAGAACGGATATAGCAGAGAGAAGTGAACGGATATATTATATTAAATAAAAGTTAACTAGCAACTGCACTGGTCACTGACTGTGGTAAACTAACTCTGTCTGCGACTCTGCACAATCTCTCTCTATCTAATCTATCTATCTCTATTCTAATGGAGAGGACGCCAGACACGTCCTCTCCCTATCAATCTCAATGCACGAGTGAAAATGGCGGCGACGCGCGGCTCCTTATATAGAATCCGAGTCTCGCGATAGAATCCGAGCCTCGCGAGAATCCGACAGCGTCATGATGACGTTCGGGCGCGCTCGGGTTAACCGAGCAAGGCGGGAAGATCCGAGTCGCTCGGACCCGTGGAAAAAAAAGTGAAGTTCGTGCGGGTTCGGATTCAAAGAAACCGAACCCGCTCATCTCTAATGTTCATGGCTAGTGGTTCAGCTTCACATGAGGATGGAAGCACTCATCCTCCCGCTAGAAAACTGAAAAGAGTTAAGATGGCAAAAGCACAGCAAAGAACTGTGCGTTCTTCTAAATCACAAATCCCTAAGGAGAGTCCAATTGTGTTGGTTGCGATGCCTTACCTTCCCAACACTGGACGGGAAGAGGTGGCTCCTTCCACCATTTGCATGCCCCCTGGAAGTGCTGGAAGGAGCACCCACAGTCCAGTTCCTGATAGTCAAATTGAAGATGTCACTGTTGAAGTACACCAGGATGAGGATATGGGTGTTGCTGGCGCTGAGGAGGAAATTGACAAGGAGGATTCTGATGGTGAGGTGGTTTGTTTAAGTTAGGCACCCGGGGAGACACCTGTTGTCCGTGGGATGAATATGGCCATTGACATGCCTGGTCAAATTACAAAAAAAATCACCTCTTTGGTGTGGAATTATTTTAACAGAAATGCGGACAACAGGAGTCAAGCCGTGTGTTGCCTTTGTCAAGCTGTAATAAGTAGGGGTAAGGACGTTAACCACCTAGGAACATCCTCCCTTATACGTCACCTGGAGCACATTCATCAGAAGTAATTGACAAGTTCAAAAACTTTGGGTGGCATTTGATGCAGTCCACTGACAACTAAATCCCTTCTTCTTGTACCCAAGCTCTGCAAACCACACCACCAACTCCCTCAGTGTCAATTTTCTCCTTAGACAGGAACGCCAATAGTCCTGCAGGCCATGTCACTGGCAAGTCTGACGAGTCCTCTCCTGACTGGGATTCCTCCGATGGATCCTTGAGTGTAACGCCTACTGTTGCTGGCGCTGCTGTTGTTGCTGCTGGGAGTTGATCGTCATCCCAGAGGAGATGTCGGAAGACCACTTGTACTACTTCCAGTAAGCAATTGACTGTCCAACAGTCCTTTGCGAGGAAGATGAAATATCACAGCAGTCATCCTGCTGCAAAGCGGATAACTCAGGCCTTGGCAGCTGTGTTGGTATTAAACGTGTGTCCGGTATCTACCGTTAATTCATAGGGACTTAGAGAATTTCTTAAGGTAGTGTGTCCCCGTTACCAAATACCATCTAGGTTCCACTTCTCTTGGCAGGCGATACAGAGAATGTACACAGACGTCAGAAAAAGAGTCACCAGTGTCCTAAAAAATGCAGTTGTACCCAATGTCCACTTAACCACGGACATGTGGACAAGTGGAGCAGGGCAGACTCAGGACTATATGACTGTGACAGCCCACTGGGTAGATGTATTGCCTCCCGCAGCAACAACAGTAGCGGTGGCACCAGTAGCAGCATATCGCAAACGCCAACTCGTTCCTAGGCAGGCTACGCTTTGTCTCACCGCTCTTCATAAGAGGCACACAGCTGACAACCTCTTATGGAAACTGAGGAACAACATCGCAGAATGGCTTACCCCAATTGGACTCTCCTGGGGATTTGTGACATCGGACAACGCCACCAATATTGTGCGTGCATTACATGTGGGCAAATTCCAGCACGTCCCATGTTTTGCACATACATTGAATTTGGTAGTGCGGAATTTAAAAAAAAACGACAGGGGCGTGCAAGAGATGCTGTCGGTGGCCCGAAGAATTGAGGGCCACTTTCGGCATTCAGCCACCGCGTGCCGAAGACTGGAGCACCAGCAAACACTCCTGAACCTGCCCCGCCATTATCTGAAGCAGGAGGTGGTAACGAGGTGGAATTCAACCCTCTATATGCTTCAGAGGATGGAGGAGCAGCAAAAGGCCATTCAAACCTATACATCTGCCTATGATATAGGCAAAGGAGGGGGAATGCACCTGACTCAAGCGCAGTGGAGAATGATTTCAACGTTGTGCAAGGTTCTGCAACCCTTTGAACTTGCCACACGTGAAGTCAGTTCAGACACTGCCAGCCTGAGTCAGGTCATTCCCCTCATCAGGCTTTTGCAGAAGCAGCTGGAGAGATTGAAGGAGGAGCTAAAATGGAGCGATTCCGCTAGGCATGTGGGAATTGTGGCTGGAGCCCTTCATTCGCTTAACCAGGATTCGCGTGTGGTCAATCTGTTGAAATCAGAGCACTACATTTTGGCCACCGTGCTCGATCCTAGGTTTAAAGCCTAAGTTGTATCTCTCTTTCCGGCAGGCACTAGTCTGCACATGTTCAAAGACCTGCTGGTGAGACACTTGTCAACTCAAGCGGAACGTGACCCGTCAACAGCTCCTCCTTCACATTCTCCCGCAACTGGGGCTGCGAGGAAAAGGCTAAGAATTCCGAGCCCACCCCCTCGCGGTGATGCAGGGCAGTCTGGAGAGAGTGCTGACATCTGGTCCGGACTAAAGGACCTGCCAACGATTACTGATATGTCGTCTACTGTCACTGCATATGATACTGTCACCATTGAAAGAATGGTGGAGGATTATATGAGTGACAGCATCCAAGTAGGCACGTCAGACAGTCTGTACGTATACTGGCAGGAAAAAGAGGCAATTTGGAGGCCCTTGCACAAACTGGCTTTATTTTACCTAAGTTGCCCCCCCCCCTCCAGTGTGTACTCCGAAAGAGTGTTTACTGCAGCCAGTCACCTTGTTAGCGATCATCGTACGAGGTTACTTCCACAAAATGTGGAGAAGATGATGTTCATCAAAATGAATTATAATCAACACAGTGAAAGGGGTGTGGAATCGGAGGATGATGATGAGGTGGACATCTTGCCTCTGTAGAGCCAGTTTGAGCAAGGAGAGATTGATGGCTTCTTTTTTTTGTGGGGGCCCAAACCAACCAGTCATTTCAGCCACAGCCGTGTGGCAGACCCTGTGGCTGAAATTATGGGTTTGTTAAAGTGTGCATGTCATGTTTATACAACATAAGGATGGGTGGGAGGGCCCAAGGACAATTCCATCTTGCACCTCTTTTTTTTATTTATTTATCTTTGCATCATGTGATGTTTGGGGCCAATTTTTTTAAGTGCCATCCTGTCTGACACTGCAGTGCCACTCCTATATGGGCCAGGTGTTTGTGCCGCCCACTTGGGTCGCTTAGCTTAGTCATCCAGAGACCTTAGTGCAAATTTTATTACTAAAAATAATATTGTGAGGTGTGAGGTGTTCAGAATAGACTGGAAATGAGTGGAAATTATGGCTATTGAGGTTAATAATACTATAGGATCAAAATTACCCCCAAATTCTATGATTTAAGCTGTTTTTGAGGGGTTTTTGAAAAAAAACCACTTGAATCCAAAACACACCCGAATCTGACAAAAACATTTCAGGGAGGTTTTGGCAAAACGCGTCCGAATCCAAAACACGGCCGCGGAACCGAATACAAAATCAAAACACAAAACCCGAAAAATTTCCGGTGCACATCTCTAATATATATATAATTTCCAAAGGTCGGCACTTACTTCTGTCCCACATGTATAACTTGCCACGGTGCTGCGTCGAAAGAAAGCATGTAGGTACACCCAAAGACGGCACTCACTGGTCTCACAAAGAAATACTGGACACGGTCCTCTTATCGATAAGAGGACCGTGTCCAGTATTTCTTTGTGAGACCAGTGAGTGCCGTCTTTGGGTGTACCTATATATATATACACACAGGGGTTAAAGTGGGCCGGAACGGGCCGGAACTGCGTTCCGTCAGTTGTATTGGGAGGCGGAACTAGTTCCGCCACCTCCAGCCCACTATACCCGGCCTGACTGACTAGAGTAGACCATCCCCGCCTCTCATTGTGCGCTGCGCCACCCACATTAATAGATGGGGAGGGGCGGCCAGGACTAGGACCACCTTATAGCCCACCTCCACGAGTTCCCCTCCCTCCTATAGCGTCGCTGGCTGCGGCGGCGGGATTCAGGCGATGCATCTCCACATGTCTGTCTCTCCTGCCGTGTAAAGGCACAGAGGACAGGAGACCCATGCTGACGCTCTTGGTGGCTCTCAATGGCAGGGGCAAGAGACGGGAGTACTGGCACAAGGAGAGAGAGAGGTAGGAAAGAGGGGGGCGTCGGAAGAGGGAGGGATGTTGTGCGCTGTGTCAGGAATTAAATGTGGGGGGGGGGGAGTTAAGCTGTATGTGGGATTACATGTACTGGGGAGGGGGAGCTGTGTCAGGTATTAAATGTGCGGGGGGGTGATCTGTATGTGGGATTACATGTACTGGGGAGGGGGAGCTGTGTCAGGTATTAAATGTGCGGGGGGGGGGATCTGTATGTGGGATTACATGTACTGGGGAGGGGGCGCTGTGTCAGGTATTAAATGTGCGGGGGGGGGATCTGTATGTGGGATTACATGTACTGGGGAGGGGGAGCTGTGTCAGGTAGTAAATGTGCGGGGGGGGGGATCTGTATGTGGGATTACATGTGCTGGGAAGGGGGAGCTGTGTCAGGTATTAAATGTGTGGGGGGGGGATCTGTATGTGGGATTACATGTGCTGGGAAGGGGGAGCTGTGTCAAGTATTAAATGTGCGGGGGAGGATCTGTATGTGGGATTACATGTACTGGGGAGGGGGAGCTGTGCGAGGGATTAAATGTGCTGGGGGGGAGCTGTATGTGGGATTATATGTGTCCTGGGGAAGGGGGAGCTGTATGTGGGATTATATGTGCTGGGGAAGGGGGATCTGTGTCAGAGATTATGTGCTGGGGAGGATAAACTGTGTTAGGGATTATTTGTTTGGGAGGGGGAAACTGTCAGAGTTTACATGTGCCGGGAGGGGGGAGCTGTGAGTCGGATTATATGCTGTGGGCATTATGTGTATTATGGGGTGCTACTACTGTGGGCATTATTACTATTGTGTAACACGCCCCTTTTTGAGGCCACACCCCCTTTTCGCGGCACGCGCCTACGGCGCACGCAATACCTTTGTTGCATGGGCACCGTGGGGAGGGGGGTGAGTTCCACCACCTCTCTAGGACCACTTTAAGCACTGTATACACAGTATCTCAGAAATGCCATATAAACAGTGATAACCAGTATATATGCACAATAATACATGATTTCCTTCCTTTCAAATGAAGGGGGTAACGTCGGCGTATCTAAATATATTCTGGGGTAAAAGGTAACAAAGTTCCCTGACCCCTGCTTTGCAGTGACTCCACCCAAGTGTGATTTCAACTCTGAAGTGGATTCAGCAACACTTTGACAAGTCAGTAACCACTTTATACATCACTACTTGAGAGTAGATATTTATAAAGATACTTTATACAGTAGGTCTATTATTCCTTATGCAAAGTATTTTTAAATAAATTTACAGCAATAATGTGAACTTATATTTTAACTATGATAATATTTGTCCAGCATATTGTAACTTTAATAACTCAATAATAGCCATTCAAATTTGTACATCAAACTACACCCAAAATAATCTAACCATTTAATAAAACAATCAATTATCTGAATAAGTCTGCTCTTCTATGGAGTTAAATATACTTAGACGTTAATTTTATTACTTAGTCCAGATGCAAAGTCTATAATTTAGACACAGCTAAATAGGTTCAGCAGTAAAGAGTTTGATTTCTAAAGTTAGATTTGTCACTCATTGCAAACCCCAGTTTGTGAGGCCAGCTTCAGTATGATATCCCGGCTGTCGGGATCCCAGCACCCGCATTCAGGAGACCGACGCCGGGATCCTGACAGCCGGATACTGGCAGCGAATGCAGCATGCCCCCTCGTGGGCTCGCTGTGTTCGCCACGCTTCGGGCCCGGTGGCGACCACAGGGTTATGTTCCCCCTTGAATGGTGACGTGGACCACCACCCGAGTAGGGATTTCAGCCGGCGGTATCTGCTGGTATTTCAGCAGGTGTCGGGATTCCAGCATAAGCATCCTTACAGCCGGGATCCAGACAGAGATTGAATGCCTCCCGTGAGGCCGTACTTGTTCCAGTGTAGAAAGTTGGTAGTGAGAGGCTGCTATTGCAGCTAACTGCTTTGTTGTATCCTCTTATTACTCATATAGTAGAAGTAAGTCTTTAGTTAACCAATAACTTTGATATGCTAATATATTGTTCCTCAAGTGTTCATTGTTTGTGTACTTATAGTCAATGTTAGGTTTAGGATGACAGATGACTGTACTCTAGGCCTGATTCTGATTTGGAACTGTGCACCTGGGCAAAACCATGTTGCACTGTAGGGCAGATGTAATAATGGGCCTAATTCACACCTGATCGCTGTGCTGCAAATTTGCAGAGGTCGCTGCCCAGGGAGAGTGAAAACCCGCCCCGTGCAAGTGTGCGAATGACTGTGTATGCTGTGCGAAAATTCCACCAGACACTGGACAGCTGCAAATCTGTTTGCAACTCACTCACCATCTAATGATTTTTCCAATCTGTGCAGTTTGTGCGTAGCCCAGGACTTACTCCTACAGCCGGAGCTGATGTCACACACCCACCCTGACACTCCCTGAAAATGGGCAGTTACCACCCACAAACGTCTTCTTCCTGTCAATCACCTTGCGATCGAAATTTTCGTACCGTCCTGTTGCTGTTTAGTGAAGCGCTTGCACATTGCAGTGCATACACATGCGCTGTCATTCAATAATTGGCTGCTGTGCGAATTCGCACAACAGCAATCAGGTCTGAATCGGGCCTAACGTGCAGGAAGATTTAGATTTGGGTGGGATGTGTCCAAACTGAAACCTAAAGCTGGGTACACACTAGATGTATGAATGTCACCATTGTGTTCTCGATTTCCCTTGACTTCCAGAACAAACGATATAGTATGTACACATTGTGCAATACTTCAAACGACTGAACAATGTATCTTGCGTCATTTGGTCTTTAACGATATATAGATATACAGTACATATACTATGTAATGTGCAAAGAGGTCCAGCACTCCAATCCGTATTTGTGTATATTTGTGGACGGTCCTAGTCTTGCTATCATGACCACGAGTTATCTTTTTGCCTTTCTGTTAGCCTGAATACATTTGCCTTTGTTTGATCTATGAGGTAAACATTGCTGCCAGTAACTTAACTTACAATATATATACTTAAGCTGATTTATTTATTATGCTCTGTTTATGATATGCATTTTTTCCAGTGGCAGACTTTACCTATGTGCAGCAGCCGCCCGGATCCCCCACTTGGGTGGTGGTCCACGCCACCACTTGAGGGGGAATAGACGCCTCTGGGCCCAAAGCATAGCAAGGGGACACACTGCGCTCGCCACCGGTATTCCAGCTGTCAGGATTCCGGCGTTGGTCTGCTGACCGACAGGATCTCGACAGCCGGGATATCTTCCTGATTCCGAATAAGGCAACATGAGGCTGTCCAGATCTTCCTGAGCAACAGCTTCCAACATGTCAGGTAAGTATATATTTATGGTTAGTACCATTAGGTCAAATGTTTGCTATTTCTAGCAGATAAAGGGGGTCATTCCGAGTTGTTCGCTCGCTAGCTGCTTTTAGCAGCATTGCACACGCTAAGCCGCCGCCTACTGGGAGTGTATCTTAGCATAGCAGAATTGCTAACGAAAGCTTTGCTAATTTTCTCGTAATGATTACCCCGCAGTTTCTGAGTAACTCCAGACTTACTCTGCCATTGCGACCAGCTCAGTCCTTTTCATTCCTGGTTTGATGTCACAAACACACCCAGCGTTCGCCCAGCCACTCCCCCGTTTCTCCAGCCACTCCTGCGTTTTGCACACTCCCATAAAACGTCCAGTTTCGGCCCAGAAACACCCACTTCCTGTCAATCACACTACGATCAGCACAGCGATGAAAAAGATTTGTTATGCCGTGAGTAAAATACCTAACTTTTGTGTAAAATAACTAAGCGCATGCGCTCTGCGAACCTTGCGCATGCGCAGTAAGCGACTAATCGCAGTATAGCGAAAATCGGCAACGAGCGAACAACTCGGAATGACCTCCAAAATACAGCAATGTATGGCTTTTCCTGCTCATATGACAGCAAGACCCATAACCCATTAGTGCCAAAGAAATAGTGCATGTGCAATTATATATATTGTGAAAGCTGATGTCTTGCTAAAGAAAACTAAAATATAGAATGATCATTGTAAAAGTGGAGCATTAAATAACAGGTGCTCCAGCAGTTTGACAAGCAAAACATTTCTATGTTGTGAATACTATAGATAAAGTTTTAAAAATAAAATAGTTTTAATTCCTTGCTATATGTACCACTGTTATTATATAGGATGGCACACAGCTACCTTGTGTTCTTTTTCTTTTCTGTCTTGAAAAGATGTTGAATGCTGGAACCAATCAGAGCACTGCAGCACTGCGAGGGGAGCACGCATGTACCTTCCAGCTGATGAGCAGGATAATTATAGCACAGGTACTAGTGAGCTGTGAACCCCTCTACCATAAATCACCGGCCAGCCTTTGCCAGTGACAGATTCTGTGTGTCTGCCTGCCCTTGATACAGTCATTTCAGGCTGCAAAATTAGACTTGGTGTACACTATTAGCCCAAGCATGCAGTGGAACTGACTTAAAGGAAATTAATAAAAAAGAATTAAAGGCAGCTATATTCTAATGTGTATAATGTGCAACTTTTGTTGAACAATCAGACATATGCATGTGCTGCCTCACATGTGGTAACAAGCCGGGGTATAAGACTCAGAAATATGATGACAAAATCTTTGTATTGTGGCATCATTGATCTCTTGTGACCCAACAGATTGCTGCTCTGCCTTTGAAACACTGCTGTGCTGCCAGGACGACTAATGATGTCGCATATGGAATATATACCTTGTGGTTTTCTGACCTAGAAGTGAAGGAGTTAAGGTTTGTGGTTGTTTATTCTTACGGAGCCTAGATATGCTGCTGGGAAAAGGCTGCGAGAGCGGCGCAGAGCAGAACAATGTCATCCTAGAAATAGAAACTGTGCTGATCTCGGCAGATTATCTTCCCTGAGGAGTCCGAAGTGAGCAGATCCTGGCCTCTACCAGCAATCTGTGCAGTCATGTAATCTGCACTTCTCAGAAATTATCTGTAGGAGACAGAACCATGGCACACAGGTGTAATTAACACAATTATAGTGTTACCAAACTAGAATAGTTGTCTCAATTCTGTTCATAGAAAAATAACCCCATTATTGTATATTAACATGAGAATCTGCGTTAACTACAGTAAATGTAATAATATAAATTAGCTAAGTGAAGGCTACACTTAGCTGACTGTACGTATGCTGTCCCACTCTAATGCTGTTAATTGACATATTTAAATACTGTAGCTACGAATTTGCTGCTTCTCTATATTGCATCATTGTGGGCAATTCAAAAGCTGGAGTCTGTGAATGGCATACATGCCCAGGTAACAGAAGTGCTCTACACACTGTACAAGTTGGTAGAGTCGCATACAGTACAGTGGCGCCCCTATACTTAAGGGTATCCGGATGATAGATAGACTGTGTCTAGTTAGACAGTCAATAGATAGGCACCATATGTTAGACAGACATTGTTGCATTGAGAGCCTGAACAAACAAAAGAACAATATATCCTAGACAAGAACACAAGCCAAACCCTTAGTTGTTTAACAACTTGCAAAACCACAAAAAAGACATTTACAGACCATACGTTTGATGTATGGTATATCAAATGTTTAACATTTATATTCTCATACATATAGTTTAAATACATCTAACTCATGGTAATATATATATATTTCATAACTAATTGTAATAGCAGGAAAAAAAAATATATATATATATACACATACAAATATCTCGAGGATGGGAATGGATAAACATATCATGTGTGGGATCATATTGTTCAGGGCCACATAAGCAGTAATCCGGTGGGTATGAGGATATTGTCTCATATTGCGGCAATAAGTTATTAGTAATACCGGCTTTATGTATGATAATGTGGTGGGTTTAACTGGTCTTGGGGCGGGAACTCAGATGTAAACAACAGTAATCACATCTCAGGACTTAGCCATCGCCCACCATTTGAGCTGACCAATGATCCCCAGTGCACAGGATATGTCCCACCCCCGGACCAATGGAGGAAGAGCATACATTTCCCATTGTATTGTGTTTTGGACCATTGTATAAAAACAAGGCCTCCTGGCCGGTCTCAGGTTAATTCTCTAAAGGACATCTTGCTAGATTGACTGAGGACCGGATCTGGGTGGCGCAGGCGAACAAAACGTATGTATCCATTGGTTGTAGCCTTTTCTCTTGTATTATTGTATTTGTGTGTATCCCCCTTTTAAGTAAATATTTGTTGCTGCTTTGGACCACAACATAACATAACTACTGGTGTCGCATTCCATTTCTGTTAAGGGTTTAAGGTGTATTCCCCCAAACGTGTAGCTGCATTGTGCTCACAGCGTGTCGGTGTGCTTACGCAACATGTACGCATTCATAGAGGTTTATCGCACACACACTTAGCGGTCGCAGCGGCCCATACACTGGTGTAATAAGGTATGCTTTTTCCTGAAAGTTAATCAAACTTAACAGTTGGCGGCTCGTCCGGTTCACCACATACTTATGGACTTGCAGGCCATAACAGACTTTGGTCTATCAACAAAGGGTGGAGACGCGTCTTAAGTTTTTTTACATTGTGTTTAAAACCATCTTGTGTTGTTAGACCACATCTGTTCTGTATAGTCTTAGTGGTGCTGGTGTAACCCGAGGGACAAACAGGAAAAAAGCTGTTTATTATTTGTGTATAACTTTTGGTGCGAAAGCGTGCACAAAAGCATAACGATACTTTGCATACATTCTCACATATTGTTGCCATAGGTTATAATAGTCATTATAGATCTGTATAAAGTCGGATACGTTTATTTGTTATATATTTGAGATAGTGTGTTAAGGGAGTAATTATAAAAACACGAAACGCAGTTCCGGCCTATACGTTTAGGTAAACACTCAAAAGAGGATTACCTTTGGGGGTAACTTCCGGCGAGTGTAAGAAACAATTGTGTATTGTGTAAGTAAGCAGTATTTGTTGCTCACATTTATCGTGATATAGTGTGGTTTATTTAGGTGCGAACGCACAATGAACTCGTGGCATGTTGTGTGTGGTAAGCGTACGGGAACGCACATTTAGCATGGGAATGCATGGTTGCGTGCATACGCACGGTTACGTGAAGGAGCGAGCACAGGTTATAACCACACAATAGCAGTTCAAGTTAAGGTGGGGTAAAGGATTTCTAGTTATACAATAGCAAATAACTATCCAATTTTAAAAGCAGATTATTATAATATTTTGTTTAAACTGTACTACCTCCTTAACAAAGCATCACTACCACTATGGGCATTACATATAAGCGTCACTACTACTATGGGCATTACATATAAGCATCACTACCACTATGGGCATTACATATAAGCGTCACTACTACTATGGGCATTACATATAAGCGTCACTACTACTATGGGCTTTACATATAAGCGTCACTACTACTATGGGCATTACATATGTGTCACTACCACTATGGGCATTACATATAAGCGTCACTACCACTATGGGCATTACATATAAGCGACACTACTACTATGCACATTATGTAAAAGCACCACTGCTACTATGCGCATTACGTATAAGCGGCACTACTGCTATGGGCATTACGTATAAGCAGTACTACTACTATGGGCATTACGTAAAAGCGTCTCTGCTACTATGCGCATTACGTATAAGTGGCGCTACTGCTATGGGCATTACATATAAGCGGCACTACTACTATGGACATTACGTAAAAGCGGCACTGCTACTATGGGCATTATGTAAAAGCGGCACTACTATGGGCTTTACGTAAAAGCGGCGCTGCTACTATGTGCATTACGTATAAGCGGTGCTACTCCTCTGGGCATTATGTTTAAACGGCGCTACTACTATGGACATTATGCATAAGAGGCACGACTACAATGGGCATTACATATAAGGGCGCTAATACTATCGGTGTTACGTATAAGTGGCGCTACTACTATGGGCATTACGTATAAGGGGCGCTGCTGCTATTGCTATTACATATACAGGGCGCTACTACTATCTATGGGCATTATGGGGGTCATTCCGAGTTGTTCGCTTGTTGCCGATTTTCGCTATACTGCGATTAATCGCTTACTGCGCATGCGCAAGGTTCGCAGAGCGCATGCGCTTAGTTATTTTACACAAAAGTTAGGTATTTTACTCACGGCATAACGAGGATTTTTCATCGTTCTGGTGATCGTAGTGTGATTGACAGGAAGTGGGTGTATCTGGGCGGAAACTGGCCGTTTTCTGTGAGTGTGCGAAAAAACGCTGGCGTTTCTGGGAAAAACGCGGGAGTGTCTGAAGAAACGGGGGAGTGTCTGGGAGAACGCTGGGTGTGTTTGTGACGTCAAACCAGGAACGAAACAGACTGAACTGAACGCAATTTAGGAGTAAGTCTCGAGCTACTCAGAAACTGCTAAGAAATTTCTATTCGCAATTCTGCTAATCTTTCGTTCGCAATTCTGCTAAGCTAAGATACACTCCCAGAGGGCGGCGGCTTAGCGTGTGCAATGCTGCTAAAAGCAGCTAGTGAGCGAACAACTCGGAATGAGGGCCTATGTGTATAAGCAGCACCGAGGCCGGTGCTAGGGTGTTCGGCGCCTTCCTGCAAACTATAAATTTGCGCCCTCCCACATTTTATAAAGGGACAGCGTGTGCTGGAAAAAGGGGTGTAGTCTCACGAGGAATGGGCGTGGCCACACAAAGTACCCCCATTTCAATTAACGCCACACAGTAGCACAATCGTATTCACATTACACAGCAAGTAGTAGTGCTGCTTATACACATAATGCCCATAGGTAGTAGTAGCGCCCTGTATACGTAATGGCCATAGTAGCACCGCCACTTTTACGTAACACCGATAGTATTAGCGCCCCTTATATGTAATGCCCATTGTAGTAGTGCCTCTTATGTGTAATGTCCATAGTAGTAGCACCGTTTAAACATAATGCCCACAGTAGTAGCACCGCTTATACGTAATGCACATAGTAGCAGCGCCGCTTTTACGTAATGCCCATAGTAGTAGTGCCGCTTATATGTAATGCCAATAGCAGTAGTGCCGCTTATACGTAATGCGCATAATAGCAGTGACGCTTTTACGTAATGCCCATAGTAGTAGTGCTGCTTATACGTAATGCCCATAGCAGTAGTGCCGCTTATACGTAATGCGCATAGTAGCAGTGGCGCTTTTACGTAATGTGCATAGTAGTTGTGCCGCTTATATGTAATGCCCATAGTGGTAGTGACGCTTATATGTAATAAATTCTAGTAAAATAGCATCAATGAATTATGCAACATATTAAAAATAATTCAAAACCCTGTGAAATATACGTTGATCTTTTCCTCGCTGGCCAGCAGTTTAATTGGTACTGGTTAGTAATATGATGGTATAGTCTTCCCCTATGAGACAGTCAATGTACTTGAAAAGCTGTACTTTTGTGTCTGATCCACGTTTTGCAACTTAGTATCAGTCAATGATAAAGTCACTGTAAAAACTCACGGGGATTAAGAAGAGGTGTAACGGTTGTGCATAGAAGTTACAATGTGTCCGGTTACCTCCTTTTGTGGAAATCAGCGGTGTGGTCCTGCCCCCAATTCCGAGCGTCCTCGGATACTTTGTGTGTGTCCACGGGGGTTGCCTTTTCTTGCACCAGCTGATAACCAGAGGGATTATTCCATATGAGGTGAAGGTATGAACGGGCACTCGGTGCTGATGTCTGAATTTAGCATGTGCGGCTCAGCTCACAGTGGGATGGGCTCGTGGCAAATTCCGATGCTGATTCCCGCTGTCCTTAGCCGTACACCTCCGTGCTTGCCAGTAACTGATGCTGCGGCTGGGAGAAAGTGGGCGGAGACTGACGCGTTTCGTCACGACTTCACGTGACTTTTTGAAAAGACGTATGATTTCTCAGATTTCTACTAGGGTAGCACAGAATGAAAACTGCAACTCAGGTTTTACAAAACTCTATGGCTGTTTGGTCCGGGTCGGCACCTACAGAGCCCCCTGGCACTCACTCTCAAAAATTTGCTCTTGCCCAGATTATGCAAGACGACACGGATACCGACTCTGACACGGTTGACGGTGATGGGGACGTGCTGCGGGGGGGCGGCATTTCTTGCAAAAGGGGTGCAGTCGATGATTGAAGCCATTAGAGATGTGTTAAATATTGCTGACGCAATACCTGAATAGGTTGAGGAGGCTTACTTCACGGATAATAAGAAAGCCTCGGTAACCTTTCCTGTGTCTAAAGAATTAAATGCTATATTTGAAAAATCCTGGGAAAACCCAGAGAAAAAATTCCAGATCCCAAGAAAGGTTCTAGTGGCATTCCCCTTCCCTGAGGAGGATAGAAATGGGAAAAATTCCAGATCCCAAGAAAGGTTCTGGTGGCATTCCCCTTCCCTGAGGAGGGAAGAAATGGGAAAACCCACCCATAGTTGGCGCATCTGTGTCCAGACTGTCAAAAAAGGTGGTTTTACTTGTCCTGGGATCTGCCACGTTGAAAGAACCGGCTGATCGCAAAATTGACACTACGCTCAAATCCACATACACGGCTTCGGGGTTGATATTACGCCCTGTGCATGGATTTCTAAGGCTATAGTAAAGTGGTCTGGCGCGTTACTTGAGGAATTGGATACAATGGATAAAAGTAACGTTGAATTGTTCTTACGTAACATACAGGATTCTGCGGGATTTACGGTGGAATCCATGAAAGACCTGGGTTCGATGGCTGCAGGGATATCTTCCATGTTGGTCTCGGGTCGTAGAGTACTCTGGCTGCGCCAATGGTCTGCTGACTTGGAATCCAGGAGAGGCGTGGAGAACCTACCCTACACAGGTCAGGCTCTATTTGGATTTCCACGGCAACTGCAGATAAGTCACCTTTTCTTCCTTCAGTTGCGCCTGCTACGAAGAAACCCTTTTCTTCAGCTACGTCACAGTCCTTTAGGACTCCTAAAACAAGAAAGAACAAGCCGCATAACACCTTCTTTAGAGGAGGGCTGGCAAAATCCAAAAAACCTGCTACTACAGGCTCCCAAGACCAGAAGCCAGCTTCTGGTACGTCAAAATCCTCAGCATGACGGTGGACTGCACGGCCTGGAGGAGGGGCTGGTGGGGGCGAGGCTCAGATGATTCAGCCATGTGTGGGTGTTGTCCAGCCTGGACCCCTGGGTACAGGATATTGCATCCCAGGGGTACATGCTGGAGTTTCAAGAACTCCCGCCTCACCGATTCTTCAAATCAGGCTTGCGAGCTTTGCTGGCAGACAGGGCTATCCTACAGGAAGCCATCCAAAAATTGGAAGGGTCACAGGGCATTGTCCCAGTTCCACCTCATATGCACAACAAGGGTTACTATTCAAACCTTTTCGTGGTGCCGAAACCGGATGGTTCGGTCAGGCCAATTTTGAAGGGAGTTCAAATTCAAAATGGAATCTCTGAGAGCGGTAATCTCAGGTCTGGAGGAGGGGGAGTTTCTGGTATCCCTGGATATCAAGGATGCGTACCTCCACATTCCAATTTGGCAGCCGCATCAGGCTTTTCTCCGATTCGCACTGTTAGACAGTCACTTTCAGTTCCAGGCACTGCTGTTCGGTCTCTCCACGGCACCGAGGGTGTTCACCAAGGTGATGGCAGAGATGATGGTTCTCCTCCGCAGGCAGGGAGTGAACATAATTCCATACCTGGACGATCTACTGATAAAGGCAGTGTCCAGGGAGAGGTTATTGCAGTCTATCACTCTTATGACTCAACTACTCAGGAGTCACGGTTGGATCCTGAACCTTCCGAAAACACATCTGGAGCCGAAAAGGAGTTTGTCTTTCCTGGGAATAATCCTCAACACGGAAGTGCAGAGGGTGTTTCTTTCAAGAGAGAAAGCGTTGGTGATACAGTCCATGGTCTGGGATGTCTTGAAACCTGCCTGGATATTGGTACATCAGTGCATTCGTCTTCTGGGGAAGATGGTTGCCTCCTACAAGGCTCTACAGTACGGGAGATTCCATGCTTGACCCTTCCAGCTGGATCTCCTAGACAAATGGTCAGGATCTCATCTGCACATGCACCAGAGGATACGTCTCTCACCAAATGCAAGGATTTTGCTCCTCTGGTGGTTGCAAATGCCTCACCTTCTGGAGGACCGCAGGTTTGGAATCCAGAACTGGATCCATCTGACCACGGATGCAAGTCTTAGGGGTTGGGGAGCGGTCACCCAAGGGGAAACCTTCCAAGGAAGATGGTCAAATCAGGAAGCCATTCTTCCAATAAACATTCTGGAACTAAGAGCCGTGTACAACTGTATTCTCCAAGCGTCTCATCTTCTACAAGATTGGGCCATTCAAGTACAGTCGGACAATGTGACGACGGTGGCCTACATAAACTGACAGGGAGGAACAAAGAGCAGGGCTGCAATGTCAGAGGTGACAAGAATCCTCCTCTGGGCAGAAAGGCACGTGTTGGCGTTGTCAGCAATCTTCCTTCCAGATGTTGACAACTGGGAAACGGACTTCCTCAGCAGACATGATCTCCATCCAGGAGAATGGGGCCTTCATCCGAAGGTGTTCACAGATCTGACCAGTCGTTGGGGCGTGCCTCAAATAGACATGATGACCGCACGTCTCAACAGGAAACTCCAGAGGTACTGTTCCAGGTCAAGAGACCCACAAGCAGTGGCATTGGATACCCTGGTAACTCCGTGGGTGTTCAAGTCAGTGTATGTGTTCCCTCCACTTCCACTCATTCCAAGAATTCTAAAGCTCATAAAGAGAATAAGGGTTCAGACAATTCTCATTGCTCCAGACTGGCCAAGGCGAGCTTGGTACGTGGATCTTCTGGATCTACTACTGGAAGAACTGTGGCCTCTTCCTCTTCGCGAGGACCTTCTGCAACAGGGGCCGTTCGCTTATCAGAACTTACCGTGGATACGTTTGATGGCATGGCGGTTGAACACCAGATCTTAGCCCGTAAGGGTATTCCGGGCAAGGTTATTCCTATTCTGATATATGCTAGGAAAGGGGTAATGTCTAAACATTACCATCGCATTTAGAAAACATATGTGTCTTGGTGTGAATCCAAGAAATTTCCTACGGTGGAGTTTCAACTTGGACAGTTTCTCCTCTTCCTGCAAGCAGGTGTGGATATGGGTCTGCGTTTGGGATCCATAAAGGTCCAGATTTCGGCCTTATCTATTTTTTTCCAGAAACAATTGGCTGCCCTCCCTGAGGTTCAGACCTTTTTGAAAGGGGTTCTGCACATCCAGCCTCCCTTTGTGGCGCCGACGGCACCCTGGGATCTTAACGTGATGTTGCAGTTCCTGCAATCGGATTGGTTTGAGCCTCTACAGGAGGTTGAGGTCAAGTTTCTCATGTGGAAGATGGTCACTTTGTTGGCCTTAGCTTCTGCTCGACGTGTGTCGGAGTTGGGGCTTTATCCTGTAAAAGCCCCTATTTAATCTTCCATGAAGATAAAGCTGAGCTCAGGACGTGTCAGCAGTTCCTACCAAAGTTTGTGTCAGCTTTTCATATCAATCAACCTATTGTGGTGCCAGTGTCTACTGACTCCTCAATTCCATCAAAGTCCTTGGACATGGTGAGGGCTTTGAAGATCTATGTGAAGAGGACTGCTCGTCACAAAAAATCGGACTCTTTGTTTGTCCTGTATGATCCCAAGAAGATTGGGTGTCCTGTTTCTAAGCAGGCGATTTCTTGCTGGATTAGGTTCACTATCCAGCATGCATATTCTACGGCAGGATTGCCGTGTACAAAATCTGTTAAGACCCACTCTACTCGTAAGGTGGGCTCTTCCTGGGTGGCTGCCTGGGGTGTCTCGGCTTTACAACTTTGCAGAGCGGCTACTTGGTCAGGGTCGAACATGTTTGTTAAGTTCTACCAGTTCAATACTTTGGCCTCTGAGGACCTAAGGTTTGGTCAGTCAGTTCTGCAGGATCCTCTGCTCTCTCCCTCCTGTTCTGGGAGCTTTGGCACATCCCCATGGTACAAATGTGGACCTCAGCATCCTCTAGGACGTAAGAGAAAATAGGATTTTAATTACCTACCAGTAAATCCTTTTCTCGTAGTCCGTAGGGGATGCTGGGCGCCAGCCCAGCGCTTCGTGATCCTGCAGTGGTTATTCTGGTTCAGTTCAACTTTGTTCTTGGTTGAGTACTGCTTTTGTTACTTGGTTAAGTAATGTTTCAGCTTTTGCTGAGTTTCAAGCTCGTTAGCTTGATTTGCCTTGTATGTGTGAGCTGGTATCAGTCTCGCCACTATCTGTGTATAATCCTTCTCTCGAAGATGTCCGTCTCCTTGGGCACAGTTTCTAGACTGAGTCTGGTAGGAGGGGCATAGAGGGAGGAGCCAGCCCACACTCTCAAACTCTTAAAGTGACAATGGCTCCTGGAGGACCCGTCTATACCCCATGGTACTAATGTGGACTCTAGCATCCTCTACGGACTACGAGAAAAGGATTTACCGGTAGGTAATTAAAATCCTATTTTATCTTGCCCCCGCGCAACTGTGACAAACTTACACCACTGCCCTGTGTATCAGCCCACAGCGTATTCATAGTAGTGCTACAATAAAGAATACAAGGCCCATGGCCCTGGTCTTCCAGCCATTACTTATTGGGGCGTGCCTTTGTATTATAAATGTAATCTTACTTGGCTTGAGACACAGACAGTCAGGGAAGAGGCTCCTTCTGATTATCTGGCTTACCTCCTTCCTGTTTTTCCCTTCCACTTCAACTCTGTTCCTTCCCCTCATCTGCTCCCCCTTCTCTTTCTCAGTCTCCTACCCTTCTGATCCTCTCCCCGCCATGTCAGCCAGCCTATCAATTGTTCTGTTGTGGTTGTGATGGGGTATTACACATATTTGCATTCTTTTGAAAAATCATTGCAGGTAGATTGTGAAACCAACATCTACAGTATGAGTGTGGCATTGAAATGGATGTGTACTGTGTCTGAGCATTGCTGCTGTTGTTGACAGAAAACACACTGATACTTTTCAGAGTTTGTTCATGTGTTGTCAGGGGCGTAGCCAAAACTTTGTGGGCCCCATATCAACATTTTGTGGGGCCCCTGCTTCTACAGAGACATCTCTCTGCATCAGTTGTTAATTTTATGCCCCATAATAGTGCTCTAGTTCATTTTCTGGACCATAGTAGTGCTTAAGTTTATTTTATGAATCATAGTAGTGCCCTAGTTCACATTATGTCCCACATTGTAGGGCCACTACTACATATTACACAACACAGTACCTAATACACATTAGGACATGCAATGCCCCTAGTTCACATTATGCCACACTATCAGAGCCGGACTTAGCTATAGGCAGGCAAGGCATTTGCCTAGGGCATGCAAGCATGTCTAGGGCATCCAAGCATGTCCCTGCAGTACCTCATGCTGGGAGGGACAGTCTGCAAACTATCTGTTACTTTCTAAATGTATTCAATCAGAACTTGTATACACTGCTGTTTACAGTTGTCAAATATAATGCAGAAAGTCCCTTAAACTCCCTACAACATGCTTGAAATCCCCTGACTTGTGAGACAGCAGAAGCCCAGTAACTGCAATTCCTGGACCTGTGACATTTTCACTGACTATATAAGGTTATTACTGGATGGCTCCTTATGATACCACATGTGTATTTTGGAAGACTGCTCAATATAAATCTGACATCACCTATACTGCTTGTGCACATGGGGGAGGGGGACCCTGCTATCCTGTGTCCCTTATCCCTGTGCAAACCCCAGGTGTCTTCAGGGATATAACATGGGCAGTGTTCTCCCCACAATTGTGCTGCGTTGCGTTATTTCTATATAAAACATCAGTGCAGCGTGACTTTTAGATGCGTCAGACTGGAGAGCAGAGCATATTGCTACCGCAGTATAAAATAAAGGGTATGTAGTTGCCGGGAGTAACAGATACCAGCAAACACACTGAACAGTGAAGAGAGTGGACAGTTGCTACATGTTTGATACTGATCTTTTTTTATAACCAGCAAGTATGGCAGTATCTGGACTTTGCTGCCATCTGTGTCCAACAGCAAGCTAAATTAAAGGATGAGGCTTGCAAAGGACGGCATACCCTGTGAGGTCACATCCCTTGTACGGGTGCCCCTTTAATGGGTGCGAGTGCAAGCACTCACCCATCCTGCCACCCAGCAAGCAAAAGAAAGTTTTATTTTAAAAAAAGCATATGTGTAAGGTTAATTACTGTGTGGAATTATGTGTATTATGGGCATTACTAATGTGGTTCATATGTGTAAGGTAGAGATGAGCGGGTTCGGTTTCTCTGAATCCGAACCCGCCAGAACTTCATGTTTTTTTTCACGGGTCCGAGCGACTCGGATCTTCCCGCCTTGCTCGGTTAACCCGAGCGCGCCCGAACGTCATCATGACGCTGTCGGATTCTCGCGAGGCTCGGATTCTATCGCGAGACTCGGATTCTATATAAGGAGCCGCGCGTCGCCGCCATTTTCACACGTGCATTGAGATTGATAGGGAGAGGACGTGGCTGGCGTCCTCTCCATTTAGATTATAAGAGACTGAGAGAGATTTACTGGAGCTGACTAGGAGGAGTACTGTTACTGTAGAAGTGTAGAGACTGAGTGGAGAGAGTTTTCTAGTGAGGACAGTGCAGTTTACTTTATAATCCGTTCTCTGCCTGAAAAAAGCGATACACAGCACACAGTGACTCAGTCACATACCATATCTGTGTGCACTGCTCAGGCTCAGGCCAGTGTGCTGCATCATCTATTATCTATATATAATATTATATATATCTGTCTGACTGCTCAGCTCACACAGCTTATAATTGTGGGGGAGACTGGGGAGCACTACTGCAGTGCCAGTTATAGGTTATAGCAGGAGCCAGGAGTACATAATATTATATTAAAATTAAACAGTGCACACTTTTGCTGCAGGAGTGCCACTGCCAGTGTGACTAGTGACCAGTGACCTGACCACCAGTATATATAATATTAGTAGTATACTATCTCTTTATCAACCAGTCTATATTAGCAGCAGACACAGTACAGTGCGGTAGTTCACGGCTGTGGCTACCTCTGTGTCGGCACTCGGCAGCCCGTCCATAATTGTATATATCACCTAACCGTGTTTTTTTTTTCTTTCTTTATACATACATACTAGTTACGAGTATACTATCTCTTTATCAACCAGTCTATATATTAGCAGCAGACACAGTACAGTGTGGTAGTTCACGGCTGTGGCTACCTCTGTGTCGGCACTCGGCAGCCCGTCCATAATTGTATATACCACCTAACCGTGGTTTTTTTTTCTTTCTTTATAGTCATACTAGTTACGAGTATACTATCTCTTTATCAACCAGTCTATATTAGCAGCAGACACAGTACAGTGCGGTAGTTCACGGCTGTGGCTACCTCTGTGTCGGCACTCGGCAGCCCGTCCATAATTGTATATACCACCTAACCGTGGTTTTTTTTTCTTTCTTTATACATACATACTAGTTACGAGTATACTATCTCTTTATCAACCAGTCTATATTAGCAGCAGACACAGTACAGTGCGGTAGTTCACGGCTGTGGCTACCTCTGTGTCGGCACTCGGCAGCCCGTCCATAATTGTATATACCACCTAACCGTGGTTTTTTTTTCTTTCTTTATACATACATACTAGTTACGAGTATACTATCTCTTTATCAACCAGTCTATATATTAGCAGCAGACACAGTACAGTGCGGTAGTTCACGGCTGTGGCTACCTCTGTGTCGGCACTCGGCAGCCCGTCCATAATTGTATATACCACCTAACCGTGGTTTTTTTTTCTTTCTTTTTACATACATACTAGTTACGAGTATACTATCTCTTTATCAACCAGTCTATATTAGCAGCAGACACAGTACAGTGCGGTAGTTCATGGCTGTGGCTACCTCTGTGTCGGCACTCGGCAGCCCGTCCATAATTGTATATACCACCTAACCGTGGTTTTTTTTTCTTTCTTTTTACATACATACTAGTTACGAGTATACTATCTCTTTATCAACCAGTCTATATTAGCAGCATACACAGTACAGTGCGGTAGTTCACGGCTGTGGCTACCTCTGTGTCGGCACTCGGCAGCCCGTCCATAATTGTATATACCACCTAACCGTGGTTTTTTTTTCTTTCTTTATAGTCATACTAGTTACGAGTATACTATCTCTTTATCAACCAGTCTATATTAGCAGCAGACACAGTACAGTGCGGTAGTTCACGGCTGTGGCTACCTCTGTGTCGGCACTCGGCAGCCCGTCCATAATTGTATATACCACCTAACCGTGGTTTTTTTTTCTTTCTTTATACATACATACTAGTTACGAGTATACTATCTCTTTATCAACCAGTCTATATATTAGCAGCAGACACAGTACAGTGCGGTAGTTCACGGCTGTGGCTACCTCTGTGTCGGCACTCGGCAGCCCGTCCATAATTGTATATACCACCTAACCGTGGTTTTTTTTTCTTTCTTTTTACATACATACTAGTTACGAGTATACTATCTCTTTATCAACCAGTCTATATTAGCAGCAGACACAGTACAGTGCGGTAGTTCATGGCTGTGGCTACCTCTGTCTCGGCACTCGGCAGCCCGTCCATAATTGTATATACCACCTAACCGTGGTTTTTTTTTCTTTCTTTTTACATACATACTAGTTACGAGTATACTATCTCTTTATCAACCAGTCTATATTAGCAGCATACACAGTACAGTGCGGTAGTTCACGGCTGTGGCTACCTCTGTGTCGGCACTCGGCAGCCCGTCCATAATTGTATATACCACCTAACCGTGGTTTTTTTTTCTTTCTTTATACATACATACTAGTTACGAGTATACTATCTCTTTATCAACCAGTCTATATATTAGCAGCAGACACAGTACAGTGCGGTAGTTCACGGCTGTGGCTACCTCTGTGTCGGCACTCGGCAGCCCGTCCATAATTGTATATACCACCTAACCGTGGTTTTTTTTTCTTTCTTTATAGTCATACTAGTTACGAGTATACTATCTCTTTATCAACCAGTCTATATTAGCAGCAGACACAGTACAGTGCGGTAGTTCACGGCTGTGGCTACCTCTGTGTCGGCACTCGGCAGCCCGTCCATAATTGTATATACCACCTAACCGTGGTTTTTTTTTCTTTCTTTATACATACATACTAGTTACGAGTATACTATCTCTTTATCATCCAGTCTATATTAGCAGCAGACACAGTACAGTGCGGTAGTTCACAGCTGTGGCTACCTCTGTGTCGGCACTCGGCAGCCCGTCCATAATTGTATATACCACCTAACCGTGGTTTTTTTTTCTTTCTTTATACATACATACTAGTTACGAGTATACTATCTCTTTATCAACCAGTCTATATATTAGCAGCAGACACAGTACAGTGCGGTAGTTCACGGCTGTGGCTACCTCTGTGTCGGCACTCGGCAGCCCGTCCATAATTGTATACTAGTATCCAATCCATCCATCTCCATTGTTTACCTGAGGTGCCTTTTAGTTGTGCCTATTAAAATATGGAGAACAAAAATGTTGAGGTTCCAAAATTAGGGAAAGATCAAGATCCACTTCCACCTCGTGCTGAAGCTGCTGCCACTAGTCATGGCCGAGATGATGAAATGCCAGCAACGTCGTCTGCCAAGGCCGATGCCCAATGTCATAGTACAGAGCATGTCAAATCCAAAACACCAAATATCAGTAAAAAAAGGACTCCAAAACCTAAAATAAAATTGTCGGAGGAGAAGCGTAAACTTGCCAATATGCCATTTACCACACGGAGTGGCAAGGAACGGCTGAGGCCCTGGCCTATGTTCATGGCTAGTGGTTCAGCTTCACATGAGGATGGAAGCACTCAGCCTCTCGCTAGAAAAATGAAAAGACTCAAGCTGGCAAAAGCAGCACAGCAAAGAACTGTGCATTCTTCGAAATCCCAAATCCACAAGGAGAGTCCAATTGTGTCGGTTGCGATGCCTGACCTTCCCAACACTGGACGTGAAGAGCATGCGCCTTCCACCATTTGCACGCCCCCTGCAAGTGCTGGAAGGAGCACCCGCAGTCCAGTTCCTGATAGTCAGATTGAAGATGTCAGTGTTGAAGTACACCAGGATGAGGAGGATATGGGTGTTGCTGGCGCTGGGGAGGAAATTGACCAGGAGGATTCTGATGGTGAGGTGGTTTGTTTAAGTCAGGCACCCGGGGAGACACAGTCCGTGGGAGGAATATGGCCGTTGACATGCCAGGTGAAAATACCAAAAAAGTCAGCTCTTCGGTGTGGAGGTATTTCACCAGAAATGCGGACAACAGGTGTCAAGCCGTGTGTTCCCTTTGTCAAGCTGTAATAAGTAGGGGTAAGGACGTTAACCACCTCGGAACATCCTCCCTTATACGTCACCTGCAGCGCATTCATAATAAGTCAGTGACAAGTTCAAAAACTTTGGGTGACAGCGGAAGCAGTCCACTGACCAGTAAATCCCTTCCTCTTGTAACCAAGCTCACGCAAACCACCCCACCAACTCCCTCAGTGTCAATTTCCTCCTTCCCCAGGAATGCCAATAGTCCTGCAGGCCATGTCACTGGCAATTCTGACGAGTCCTCTCCTGCCTGGGATTCCTCCGATGCATCCTTGCGTGTAACGCCTACTGCTGCTGGCGCTGCTGTTGTTGCCGCTGGGAGTCGATGGTCATCCCAGAGGGGTAGGTCGTAAGCCCACTTGTACTACTTCCAGTAAGCAATTGACTGTTCAACAGTCCTTTGCGAGGAAGATGAAATATCACAGCAGTCATCCTACTGCAAAGCGGATAACTGAGGCCTTGACAACTATGTTGGTGTTAGACGTGCGTCCGGTATCCGCCGTTAGTTCACAGGGAACTAGACAATTTATTGAGGCAGTGTGCCCCCGTTACCAAATACCATCTAGGTTCCACTTCTCTAGGCAGGCGATACCGAGAATGTACACGGACGTCAGAAAAAGACTCACCAGTGTCCTAAAAAATGTAGTTGTACCCAATGTCCACTTAACCACGGACATGTGGACAAGTGGAGCAGGGCAGGGTCAGGACTATATGACTGTGACAGCCCACTGGGTAGATGTATGGACTCCCGCCGCAAGAACAGCAGCGGCGGCACCAGTAGCAGCATCTCGCAAACGCCAACTCTTTCCTAGGCAGGCTACGCTTTGTATCACCGCTTTCCAGAATACGCACACAGCTGAAAACCTCTTACGGCAACTGAGGAAGATCATCGCGGAATGGCTTACCCCAATTGGACTCTCCTGTGGATTTGTGGCATCGGACAACGCCAGCAATATTGTGTGTGCATTAAATATGGGCAAATTCCAGCACGTCCCATGTTTTGCACATACCTTGAATTTGGTGGTGCAGAATTTTTTTAAAAACGACAGGGGCGTGCAAGAGATGCTGTCGGTGGCCAGAAAAATTGCGGGACACTTTCGGCGTACAGGCACCACGTACAGAAGACTGGAGCACCACCAAAAACTACTGAACCTGCCCTGCCATCATCTGAAGCAAGAAGTGGTAACGAGGTGGAATTCAACCCTCTATATGCTTCAGAGGTTGGAGGAGCAGCAAAAGGCCATTCAAGCCTATACAATTGAGCACGATATAGGAGGTGGAATGCACCTGTCTCAAGTGCAGTGGAGAATGATTTCAACGTTGTGCAAGGTTCTGATGCCCTTTGAACTTGCCACACGTGAAGTCAGTTCAGACACTGCCAGCCTGAGTCAGGTCATTCCCCTCATCAGGCTTTTGCAGAAGAAGCTGGAGGCATTGAAGAAGGAGCTAAAAGGGAGCGATTCCGCTAGGCATGTGGGACTTGTGGATGCAGCCCTTAATTCGCTTAACAAGGATTCACGGGTGGTCAATCTGTTGAAATCAGAGCACTACATTTTGGCCACCGTGCTCGATCCTAGATTTAAAGCCTACCTTGGATCTCTCTTTCCGGCAGACACAAGTCTGCTGGGGTTGAAAGTAGAGATGAGCGGGTTCGGTTTCTTTGAATCCGAACCCGCACGAACTTCACTTTTTTTTCCACGGGTCCGAGCGACTCGGATCTTCCCGCCTTGCTCGGTTAACCCGAGCGCGCCCGAACGTCATCATGACGCTGTCGGATTCTCGCGAGGCTCGGATTCTATCGCGAGACTCGGATTCTATATAAGGAGCCGCGCGTCGCCGCCATTTTCACTCGTGCATTGAGATTGATAGGGAGAGGACGTGTCTGGCGTCCTCTCCATTAGAATAGAGATAGATAGATTAGATAGAGAGAGATTGTGCAGAGTCGCAGACAGAGTTAGTTTACCACAGTCAGTGACCAGTGCAGTTGCTAGTTAACTTTTATTTAATATAATATATCCGTTCACTTCTCTCTGCTATATCCGTTCTCTGCCTGAAAAAAAAAACGATACACAGCACAGTCAGTCACACAGTGTGACTCAGTCTGTGTGCACTCAGCTCAGCCCAGTGTGCTGCACAGTCATCAATGTATAAATTAAAAGCTTATAATTAATTGTGGGGGAGACTGGGGAGCACTGCAGGTTGTTAGCAGGAGCCAGGAGTACAATTATATTAATTAACAGTGCACACTTTTGCTGCAGGAGTGGTGACCAGTGCCTGACCACCAGTATAGTATTGTTGTATACTACTAATATCTCTTTAAATATCAACCAGTCTATATTAGCAGCAGACACAGTACAGTGCGGTAGTTCACGGCTGTGGCTACCTCTGTGTCGGCACACGGCAGGCAGTCCGTCCGACCAGAATTGTATTATTTATTATTATATACCTACCACCTAACCGTGGTTTTTTTTTCATTCTTTATACCGTCATAGTGTCATCCTAATTGTTACGAGTATACTACTATCTCTTTATCAACCAGTGTACAGTGCGGTAGTTCACGGCTGTGGCTACCTCTGTGTCGGCACACGGCAGGCAGTCCGTCCGACCAGAATTGTATTATTTATTATTATATACCTACCACCTAACCGTGGTTTTTTTTTCATTCTTTATACCGTCATAGTGTCATCCTAATTGTTACGAGTATACTACTATCTCTTTATCAACCAGTGTACAGTGCGGTAGTTCACGGCTGTGGCTACCTCTGTGTCGGCACACGGCAGGCAGTCCGTCCGACCAGAATTGTATTATTTATTATTATATACCTACCACCTAACCGTGGTTTTTTTTTCATTCTTTATACCGTCATAGTGTCATCCTAATTGTTACGAGTATACTACTATCTCTTTATCAACCAGTGTACAGTGCGGTAGTTCACGGCTGTGGCTACCTCTGTGTCGGCACACGGCAGGCAGTCCGTCCGACCAGAATTGTATTATTTATTATTATATACCTACCACCTAACCGTGGTTTTTTTTTCATTCTTTATACCGTCATAGTGTCATCCTAATTGTTACGAGTATACTACTATCTCTTTATCAACCAGTGTACAGTGCGGTAGTTCACGGCTGTGGCTACCTCTGTGTCGGCACACGGCAGGCAGTCCGTCCGACCAGAATTGTATTATTTATTATTATATACCTACCACCTAACCGTGGTTTTTTTTTCATTCTTTATACCGTCATAGTGTCATCCTAATTGTTACGAGTATACTACTATCTCTTTATCAACCAGTGTACAGTGCGGTAGTTCACGGCTGTGGCTACCTCTGTGTCGGCAGTCGGCAGGCAGTCCGTCCATCCATAATTGTATTATTATTATAATATATACCACCTAACCGTGGTTTTTTTTTCATTCTTTATACCGTCATAGTGTCATACTAGTTGTTACGAGTATACTACTATCTCTTTATCAACCAGTGTACAGTGCGGTAGTTCACGGCTGTGGCTACCTCTGTGTCGGCAGTCGGCAGGCAGTCCGTCCATCCATAATTGTATTATTATTATAATATATACCACCTAACTGTGGTTTTTTTTGCATTCTTTATACCGTCGTCATAGTGTCATACTAGTTGTTACGAGTATACTACTATCTCTTTATCAACCAGTGTACAGTGCGGTAGTTCACGGCTGTGGCTACCTCTGTGTCGGCACACGGCAGGCAGTCCGTCCGACCAGAATTGTATTATTTATTATTATATACCTACCACCTAACCGTGGTTTTTTTTTCATTCTTTATACCGTCATAGTGTCATCCTAATTGTTACGAGTATACTACTATCTCTTTATCAACCAGTGTACAGTGCGGTAGTTCACGGCTGTGGCTACCTCTGTGTCGGCAGTCGGCAGGCAGTCCGTCCATCCATAATTGTATTATTATTATAATATATACCACCTAACCGTGGTTTTTTTTTCATTCTTTATACCGTCATAGTGTCATACTAGTTGTTACGAGTATACTACTATCTCTTTATCAACCAGTGTACAGTGCGGTAGTTCACGGCTGTGGCTACCTCTGTGTCGGCAGTCGGCAGGCAGTCCGTCCATCCATAATTGTATTATTATTATAATATATACCACCTAACTGTGGTTTTTTTTGCATTCTTTATACCGTCGTCATAGTGTCATACTAGTTGTTACGAGTATACTACTATCTCTTTATCAACCAGTGTACAGTGCGGTAGTTCACGGCTGTGGCTACCTCTGTGTCGGCAGTCGGCAGGCAGTCCGTCCATCCATAATTGTATTATAATATATACCACCTAACCGTGGTTTTTTTTTCATTCTTTATACCGTCATAGTGTCATACTAGTTGTTACGAGTATACTACTATCTCTTTATCAACCAGTGTACAGTGCGGTAGTTCACGGCTGTGGCTACCTCTGTGTCGGCAGTCGGCAGGCAGTCCGTCCATCCATAATTGTATTATAATATATACCACCTAACCGTGGGTTTTTTTTCATTCTTTATACCGTCATAGTCAGTCATACTAGTTGTTACGAGTATACTACTATCTCTTTATCAACCAGTGTACAGTGCGGTAGTTCACGGCTGTGGCTACCTCTGTGTCGGCACTCGGCAGGCAGTCCGTCCAACCATAATTGTATTATATACCACCTAACCGTGGTTTTTTTTTTCATTCTTTATACCGTCGTCATACTAGTTGTTACGAGTATACTACTATCTCTTTATCAACCAGTGTACAGTGCGGTAGTTCACGGCTGTGGCTACCTCTGTGTCGGCACTCGGCAGGCAGTCCGTCCAACCATAATTGTATTATATACCACCTAACCGTGGTTTTTTTTTCATTCTTTATACCGTCGTCATACTAGTTGTTACGAGTATACTACTATCTCTTTATCAACCAGTGTACAGTGCGGTAGTTCACGGCTGTGGCTACCTCTGTGTCGGCACTCGGCAGCCCGTCCATAATTGTATATACCAGTGACCTAACCGTGGTTTTTTTTTCTTTCTTTATACATACATACTAGTTACGAGTATACTATCTCTTTATCAACCAGTCTATATATTAGCAGCAGACACAGTACAGTGCGGTAGTTCACGGCTGTGGCTACCTCTGTGTCGGCACTCGGCAGCCCGTCCATAATTGTATATACCACCTAACCGTGGTTTTTTTTTTCTTTCTTTATACATACATACTGCAGTGCCACTCCTAGATGGGCCCGGTGTTTGTGTCGGCCACTAGGGTCGCTAATCTTACTCACACAGTCAGCTACCTCATTGCGCCTCTTTTTTTCTTTGCGTCATGTGCTGTTTGGGGAGGGTTTTTTGGAAGGGCCATCCTGCGTGACACTGCAGTGCCACTCCTAGATGGGCCCGGTGTTTGTGTCGGCCACTAGGGTCGCTAATCTTACTCACACAGCTACCTCATTGCGCCTCTTTTTTTCTTTGCGTCATGTGCTGTTTGGGGAGGGTTTTTTGGAAGGGACATCCTGCGTGACACTGCAGTGCCACTCCTAGATGGGCCCGGTGTTTGTGTCGGCCACTAGGGTCGCTTATCTTACTCACACAGCGACCTCGGTGCAAATTTTAGGACTAAAAATAATATTGTGAGGTGTGAGGTATTCAGAATAGACTGAAAATGAGTGTAAATTATGGTTTTTGAGGTTAATAATACTTTGGGATCAAAATGACCCCCAAATTCTATGATTTAAGCTGTTTTTTAGTGTTTTTTGAAAAAAACACCCGAATCCAAAACACACCCGAATCCGACAAAAAAAATTCGGTGAGGTTTTGCCAAAACGCGTTCGAACCCAAAACACGGCCGCGGAACCGAACCCAAAACCAAAACACAAAACCCGAAAAATTTCAGGCGCTCATCTCTAGTTGAAAGACCTGCTGGTGACAAAATTGTCAAGTCAAGCGGAACGCGACCTGTCAACATCTCCTCCTTCACATTCTCCCGCAACTGGGGGTGCGAGGAAAAGGCTCAGAATTCCGAGCCCACCCGCTGGCGGTGATGCAGGGCAGTCTGGAGCGACTGCTGATGCTGACATCTGGTCCGGACTGAAGGACCTGACAACGATTACGGACATGTCGTCTACTGTCACTGCATATGATTCTCTCAACATTGATAGAATGGTGGAGGATTATATGAGTGACCGCATCCAAGTAGGCACGTCACACAGTCCGTACTTATACTGGCAGGAAAAAGAGGCAATTTGGAGGCCCTTGCACAAACTGGCTTTATTCTACCTAAGTTGCCCTCCCACAAGTGTGTACTCCGAAAGAGTGTTTAGTGCCGCCGCTCACCTTGTCAGCAATCGGCGTACGAGGTTACATCCAGAAAATGTGGAGAAGATGATGTTCATTAAAATGAATTATAATCAATTCCTCCGCGGAGACATTGACCAGCAGCAATTGCCTCCACAAAGTACACAGGGAGCTGAGATGGTGGATTCCAGTGGGGACGAATTGATAATCTGTGAGGAGGGGGATGTACACGGTGATATATCGGAGGGTGAAGATGAGGTGGACATCTTGCCTCTGTAGAGCCAGTTTGTGCAAGGAGAGATTAATTGCTTCTTTTTTGGGGGGGGGTCCAAACCAACCCGTCATATCAGTCACAGTCATGTGGCAGACCCTGTCACTGAAATGATGGGTTGGTTAAAGTGTGCATGTCCTGTTTTGTTTATACAACATAAGGGTGGGTGGGAGGGCCCAAGGACAATTCCATCTTGCACCTCTTTTTTCTTTTCTTTTTCTTTGCATCATGTGCTGATTGGGGAGGGTTTTTTGGAAGGGACATCCTGCGTGACACTGCAGTGCCACTCCTAGATGGGCCCGGTGTTTGTGTCGGCCACTAGGGTCGCTAATCTTACTCACACAGTCAGCTACCTCATTGCGCCTCTTTTTTTCTTTGCGTCATGTGCTGTTTGGGGAGGGTTTTTTGGAAGGGACATCCTGCGTGACACTGCAGTGCCACTCCTAGATGGGCCCGGTGTTTGTGTCGGCCACTAGGGTCGCTAATCTTACTCACACAGCTACCTCATTGCGCCTCTTTTTTTCTTTACGTCATGTGCTGTTTGGGGAGGGTTTTTTGGAAGGGACATCCTGCGTGACACTGCAGTGCCACTCCTAGATGGGCCCGGTGTTTGTGTCGGCCACTAGGGTCGCTAATCTTACTCACACAGCTACCTCATTGCGCCTCTTTTTTTCTTTGCGTCATGTGCTGTTTGGGGAGGGTTTTTTGGAAGGGCCATCCTGCGTGACACTGCAGTGCCACTCCTAGATGGGCCCGGTGTTTGTGTCGGCCACTAGGGTCGCTAATCTTACTCACACAGCTACCTCATTGCGCCTCTTTTTTTCTTTGCGTCATGTGCTGTTTGGGGAGGGTTTTTTGGAAGGGACATCCTGCGTGACACTGCAGTGCCACTCCTAGATGGGCCCGGTGTTTGTGTCGGCCACTAGGGTCGCTTATCTTACTCACACAGCGACCTCGGTGCAAATTTTAGGACTAAAAATAATATTGTGAGGTGTGAGGTATTCAGAATAGACTGAAAATGAGTGTAAATTATGGTTTTTGAGGTTAATAATACTTTGGGATCAAAATGACCCCCAAATTCTATGATTTAAGCTGTTTTTTAGTGTTTTTTGAAAAAAACACCCGAATCCAAAACACACCCGAATCCGACAAAAAAAATTCGGTGAGGTTTTGCCAAAACGCGTTCGAACCCAAAACACGGCCGCGGAACCGAACCCAAAACCAAAACACAAAACCCGAAAAATTTCAGGCGCTCATCTCTAGTGTAAGGTGCATTTTTGTGTGGGATTTTGTGTATTATGGGCATTACTAATGTGGGGCATATGTGTAAGGTGCATAAATGTGTGGAATTAAGTGTGTTATGGGCATTACTGTGGGGCATTATGCAGGGTTGAACTGGCCCACAGGGGCACAGTGTAACCCCCCGGTGGGCCCTGCTGCCTGAGTGTTGCTTGGTCAGATGCAGAACTAGCGGCGGTGCTAGGGGGCACCAGACAAAATTTTGCCTAGGGCATCAAATTGGCTAGGGCCGGCTCTGCACTCTATAGTGCCTCCACTTCATACTGTGTCACATTGCAGTGCTCCAGCTCAAAAAAACAAACTATACTGAGGTGATATGCCAACACCATCAAACTATACTGAGGTTTAAATCTGATGAAGTCCAAATCTAAGGACGAAACGTGTTGGGTCTGGGATTGACTGCTCACCCTATACTTCTCTTGTGGACAGATAAGATCATTTGATTCTTAACTCTTGTACGTGTGTTACCTGGATTTGCTGCTGGATTTTTTTTTCATTAAAACTGTGTATTTTACTTGAAGAGATGTGTTTTCAATGTGTTTATGAGGGATTAGCTTTGTCCCTAACTAGAAGCAATTGTCTCATATACAATTTTTATGGTATACACTATGGTTAATTATCTTTGCTTTTATTGCATATACTTACATAGTTACATAGTTACATAGTCAGTGAGGTTGAAAAGAGGCAAAATGCCCATCGGGTTCAACCTGTATTCTGTGTTAATCTATTGATATTATAATGCGCCTGCTGAAGTAACGGTTTAGTACCAATTGACAGCTATGATTCTTACCAGTCCCAGATAATTTAATGTCAATATGTTAAATGCTATAGCCCTGGATACATTTTCCAGTTAGAAATTTGTCAATCCGTTTTTAAATGCATTTACAGAGTCTGCCATTATTACCTTCTCTGGCAGGGAGTTCCAAATCTTTATTGCCCTTACCGTGAAGAACCCTTTCCTACGTTGTGTACGGAATTTTCTCTCTTCTAGCCTCAGTGAGTGCCCTCGCGTCCTATACAGAGTTCTTTTAATAAACAAATACGCTGCTAGCTCCTTGTAATGACCCTTTACATATTTGAAGATATTAATAATGTCTCCTCTTAGTCTCCTCTTTTCTAGTGTATACATATTTAACCTAGTAAGCCTTTCCTCGTACTCCAGCGACTCTAACCTTTTACTCAATTTAGTAGCTCTTCTTTGAACTCTTTCTAGTTCCCCGATAACTCAGTATAGTTTGATGGTGTTGGCATATCAGCGTTTCACAGCTGTGTTGTTGATGATCTACGGCAGTCTCTTCCTAGTGGTGTCTATTATTGCCTGTGTGCGTTTTGGTGTGCCATCGCGAGAATGTCAAAGCTTTAATTAGAGCAGTGAACGAACATTACATTTCTTATTAAACTTGGCAAGAGTGGTAGCAAAATCAGAGAGCTGTTACTGCAAGTTAATGCTATGAAGAAAACAACAGTTTACAAGTGGGTGAAATGTTTTTCTGAGGGAAGAGAAAGTGTCACTGATGAAGAGAGTTCAGGATGACCAGCAATGAGCAGAACTGAAGAAAACATTGCAAAAGTGTGTCCAATTGTGAGTGAAAATTGTCGGCTGTCAGGAGCATAGCAGGGCAAGTGAACATCGACAAACAGTCAACCAAGTTTACTATTCAAAGTACGGAAAAGGCTGCATGAAAAAGTTAGATGGAAACGACACAAACTTTTTGCCAACAACTCATGGATCTTGCATCACGACAACGCACGTGCTCACACAGCACTGTCACTGTCTAGTAAACAAATACTGTGTTGGAACACCTTACTTATTCACCAGATCTAGCCCCCAATTACTTTTTTCTATTCCCAAAGATAAAGGAAATATTGAAAGAAGGTATTTTGGTATCATTGATGACATCCAGAGTAATACGATGACAGCTCTGAAGGCCATTTCACAAAACCAGTTCCAAAATTGTTTCGAAGGGTGGACTAGGTGCTGGTATTGGTGCATAGCTTCCCAAGGGAAGTACTTTGTAGGCGACCACAGTGATACTTAGCAATGAGGTATGTAGCACTTTTACAGCGATGAGTTCACAAACTTAATTGTCAGACCTTGTATAGACCTTGTATATTATATGGGTGTAGTATGGTATGCCGGCGGCCGGGCTCCTAGCGGCCAGCACACCGGCACCGGAATCCTGACCGCCGGCATACCGACAGCTGGGCGAGCGCAAATGAGCCCCTTGCGCGCTCACTGCACTTGCCATGATGCGGGCACGGTGGCGTGCTACATGCGCCGCACTATCTATTCTTCCTCCAGGGGGGTCGTGGACCCCCCAGAAGGAGAAAAGGAAAGGTGTCGGTATGCCGGGTGTCAGGATTCCGGCGCCGGTATACTGAGCGCCGGGAGTCCAAAAGGCGGCATACTGAAGACCACCCATATTTTATATATATATATATATATATTTATTCTGAATACAAGGATAAAAGTGCATAGTGCAGATTATTTTAATAAAATTTAAAAACAATGTCTCAATACAAGCAACATATGTTAAAGAGACTCGTACCATATAACAAACAATGGGGTCATTCAGTGCTGATCGCTGTTCGGCACGCATGCTAGCAGCGTTTGCAAGCGAGCGATCGTGTCGCAAGAGTGCAAATTCACGCCCACCGTGCATGATTGCAAACGAAGGTGTAGCACTGCAATAAAGAGGTGTATACCATTTTGCTTTGCACGGGAGCGATGTGTATGCAAGGTTGCAAATTGCATCGTTAGCGGCACGTACTGTTTAGCAAATGTGCGTTGCATTCGCTAGATAGCTAAACAACTTGTACATTCGCGTTGCACTTGCTATCTTGCAAATAATCGCATAACTGCCTTTTTTTTTAATCCAAAGATTTGTCCAGTTAATTAACCAAAGGAATTGTAATGTGATTGTTCAATTAAGTCATCCAACACTGCAAAATGAAGTGTTTGTCAACATAATTGCTCAATAACATTCAGCAATTAAGGCAACAAACATACTGAAACCACAAAATATGTTTGTTGTCCTAGTTGCATCATACACTTAATACTATTTTTAAAAGCAACATTTTGGGGGGAAATAGTGATGGAGTTACCCCCCACCCCAAAAAAAAAAATATATAAAAGAAATGTAGGAGAAAGATAAATAGATACTAGTGATGAGCGGGTTCGGTTCCTCGGAATCCGAACCCCCCCCCGAACTTCACTCATTTTACACGGTTCCGAGGCGGACTCGAATCTTCCCACCTTGCTCGGTTAACCCGAGCGCGCCCGAACGTCATCATCCCGCTGTCGGATTCTCGCGAGATTCGTATTCTATATAAGGAGCCGTGCGTCGCCGCCATTTTCACTCGTACATTGGAGATGATAGGGAAAGGACGTGTGCAGCGTTCTCTCAGTTGTGTTCAGTGTGCTGCAAATATCTGTGCTCAGTGTGCTGCAAATATCTGTGCTCAGTGTGCTGCAAATATCTGTGCTCAGTGTGCTTTATTGTGGGGACTGGGGACTACCAGTAACTATTATATAGTAGGAGGACAGTGCAGAGTTTTGCTGACCAGTGACCACCAGTATTATACGTTCTCTGCCTGAAAAACGCTCCATATCTGTGCTGCATTGTAGTATATAGTAGGAGGACAGTGCAGAATTTTGCTGACCAGTGTCCACCAGTATTATATCAGTACGGTACAGTAGTTCACTGCTCTACCTACCTCTGTGTTGTCAAGTATACTTTCCATCCATACCTGTGGTGCATTTTAGTTGTTGTGCGCAGTATATATAGTAGGAGGACAGTGCATCATTTTGCTGACCACCAGTATATAATATATAGCAGTACGGTACAGTAGTCCACTGCTCTACCTACCTCTGTGTCGTCAAGTATACTATCCATCCATACCTGTGGTGCATTTAAGTTGTTGTGCGCAGTAGATATAGTAGGAGGACAGTGCATAATTTTGCTGACCACCAGTATATAATATATAGCAGTACGGTACAGTAGTCCACTGCTATTGATATATTACTGGCATATAATTCCACACATTAAAAAATGTAGAACAAAAATGTGGAGGGTAAAATAGGGAAAGATCAAGATCCACTTCCACCTCGTGCAGAAGCTGCTGCCACTAGTCATGGCCGAGATGATGAAATGCCATCAACGTCGTCTGCCAAGGCCGATACCCAATGTCATAGTAGAGAGCATGTAAAATCCAAAAAACAAAAGTTCAGTAAAATGACCCAAAATTCAAAATTAAAAGAATCTTAGGAGAAGCGTAAACTTGCCAATATGCCATTTACGAAACAGAGTGGCAAGGAACGGCTGAGGCCCTGGCCTATGTTCATGGCTAGTGGTTCAGATTCACATGAGGATGGAAGCACTCATCCTCTTGCTAGAAAACTGCAGTGCCACTCCTAGATGGGCCAGGTGTTTGTGTCGGCCACTTGGGTCGCTTAGCTTAGTCACACAGCTACCTCATTGCACCTCTTTTTTTCTTTGCATCATGTGCTGTTTGTGACTTTTTTTTAAATCTGCCATCCTGTCTGACACTGCAGTGCCACTCCTAGATGGGCCAGGTGTTTGTGTCGGCCACTTGTGTCGCTTAGCTTAGTCACACAGCGACCTTGGTGCACCTCTTTTTTTCTTTGCATCATGTGCTGTTTGGGGACTATTTATTGAAGTGCCATCCTGTCTGACACTGCAGTGCCACTCCTAGATGGGCCAGTTGTTTGTGCCGGCCACCTGGGTCGCTTTGCTTAGTCATCCAGCGACCTCGGTGCAAATTTTAGGACTAAAAATAATATTGTGAGGTGTTCAGAATAGACTGGAAATGAGTGGAAATTATGGTTATTGAGGTTAATAATACTATGGGATCAAAATGACCCCCAAATTCTATGATTTAAGCTGTTTTTGAGGGTTTTTTGTAAAAAAACACCCAAATCTAAAACACACCCGAATCCGTCCAAAAATTTTCAGGGAGATTTTGCCAAAACGCGTCCGAATCCAAAACACGACAGCGGAACTGAATCCAAAACCAAAACAAAAAACCCGAAAAATGTCCGGTGCACATCACTAATAGATACATATTGAAGAAGAGGATAGATGAATTTGTAAATAGAAAGATTTAAAGGTTTAAATATCTGTAGAATGAAAACGCAACACAATAACATAGTTTATAACGTTTCTTTTTTGGGGGGTGTTTTTAAAGTACACAATTTAAAAAAAAAATTAAATAAAGTCACCAAAAATTAAAATAACAAAAGTAAATTTTCAATATTAGACAAAAGGGCCTGGATGTTGGTCTGCATGGCCACTAGTTGTGTCAGTATGGTAAGGTCTCGATCTCCAAGCTCAGGATCTGTAATAAGTGGGGATGAATGTGTAAATTAATAAATGAACACATAAACCCATATTTGACAAAACAACATAACTACAGTCCATTAAAAAAACCACTGTCAAGCTGATTATGGACTTCATATATGCTACTGATTAATGACATAAAAACTTTATTCCACATGTCTAAACAATTATTAGCCGAGATACTGTATTTCTCATTAAAATATATATCTCTGCCCTTATGTACTAAATACACAGAAATCCCATCTACACTACATCTGTCATGTTTCCGGATCACTTCTTCACAAACTCAATTTATATAGTGTGTTAGCCCACTACCCATCTAATGTAATGGTATCACACACATCTTAAGACGTTACACTAAAATTAGGTAGTTAGCCGAGCCCTTTATTATTCATTTTTAAGCTCATTTTCAAAAACATCATAAATGTTTTAGCAATGTGATTGTCTTACTATGATAGTGCAACAATTTTTAACTAGTCTTGTATTTAAAACACAAATTTATTTTAGTGGATTAGTAATAATCAGGCCCTTCCTACCTCTATGTCTGTGATGACCAACTTTGCCATCCAAATTTACTTTTACAGAAATCTCTAGCACTACCTGTGTGTTGGCCCTGTGTGCTTCTAGCTGCTGTGGAACTACGCATCCCAGCATGGCCTGCAACAGTGACAGCCTGCCTTAATAGTCCAACTGTGGCAGGGAATGGTTGGATGTGGTTTCACACAGCAGCTGCAGGGACACAGGTTGAAGACACATGTTGTTTTATCTTTCTAAACCTAAAATGATTGTGTTTACTAAATTTGTCTTACTAGGCTCCACATCCGGACGATCATCATCAACTTCTACTTCTGGGGCCATAGTGGCCCACTCGCCATCCTCCTCATTTTCAGATCCCAAAGAGGGGGTTGGAGGTTGGATGGGGGAAGGGGCTTGAAAGGTGGTGGGAGGTTGGATGGGGGAAGGGGCTTGAAAGGGGGTGGCAGGTTGGATGGGGGAAGGAGGATCTGATTGTGAGGGTGTGGGAATGTCAAGGGTAATTTGATGTAGATTGGGTGAAGGTGGTTGAGAGGGTGAGGAGGAGACAGATTGATGGGGTGCAGGTGGTTGAGAGGGGGAGGGGGAGGAGGCAGGAGATTGTTGGAGGGAGTATGGTTACGAGGGGGGGAGGAGGAGGAGGCAGCAGACTGATGGAGGGTGGTTGAGAGGTGGTGGAGGATGATGATGAGGAGGAGGCAGATTGATGGGGTGTGGGTGGTTGAGAGGGGGAGGAGGAGGCGGCGAAGGAGTCTGATTGTTGGGGGGAGGGTGGTTGAGAGGAAGAGGAGGAGTAGGCAGATTAATGGGGGAGGGTGGTTGAGAAGGGGCGGATGATTGATGGGGGGAGGGTGGTTGAGAGGTGGAGGAAGCTGGGTCTTGGGGTTCCAAATTTAGTGTCTGCTGCCTTCGTGCTCTGCCTAAGGAGAGTGAAACACAGATATATGTTATTTTTTTATTTTGTTTAAAGTATAAAGAAGCAAAACTTTGTCAGTATATTTTTGCCTATGTTACTCAATCGTAAACATTCAATCAATAAAAGAAAATTAAAAACATAAGTATGACCTTTTATTTGTGGTTGATATACATTCGTAACCTGTTCTTATGTGATCTACCTTTTTTTAACATTACAAAAACAAAGGATAAATGTTATATTAAAAATGAGTCATACATACAGGGTTGTACTGGCCCACAGGGGTACACGGAAATTCCACGGTGGCCCACTCTGGCTGGTCCCCCCACCTCCACATCTAAGGATCATGTTCCAGGCTGTGCACTTGAATATTACATAATACAAATGTAAACTTAGACTACGCAGGATTATGGCCATTTTTCACTAGTGCATTGTTGTTATCATGCCTGCACTCGCAATGTTTACTGTATTTATTTATCAAGGTGCCCAGTCCATGCACTATTTAAATTTTGAGCAAACCAATGTGGTGTTTTGCTACCCCCTCTCTGAAGCCTGGCCACACCCCTACACATGAGCCCCTACCACTGCATTCCCCGGTTTGTCCTTCATGGGCCAGTCCAATACTGCCTATATACAGTAGCAACTCTTGCCCCGGGCAAGCAGGACTTTTGCCCAGGGCGCCGCAGCTATGAGGGCGCTGCCGCACTGTTCTGCCTGTTTACACGGCGTCTGAAGCCGGAGCGCCATGTAAATGAAGCTGAGCTCAGCGCAGTCAGCGCTGACCCTCTCTCCCACTTTCCCATGATGCCGTGCACACCGCCGTACACACAATGCCGTACAGTGCATGATGATGTCATCGCGCACCACCTGTCGTCATTGCGCACGGCATTGTGGGACTCGTAGCTGCGGCATGGAGGCAGGAGTCACGCACTGAGCACGCGGGCGGCAGCACAGCATCACGGAGACGGCATCGCCAGCACACAGGCTGAGGCAGCATCGCAGACGGCAGCGGCAGGCCAGCTCCAAAAGTTGTGGTGGGGACAATTCACAGCATGATGCAATTTATGCAAAGTAGCGGGACAAACAGCAGCATGCTCTGACCGGCAGTGCTGGGGATACTATTTACTATAGCACTGCAGCCCACTCTGTGTGTTCTCCCTCAGCTCCCTGACCCAATGGTCACCAGGCCAGCCCTAGGGGAAGATTTTTAGAAGTGGAGATGACGTTCCCTATTTTCTTGTGGAAGTTGCTAGATAAGTAGAATCTGGTTGCTATGGGCAACATCTCCACTTCTAAAAATGTGCACTTTAGTAAATATATCCACTAGAATGGGACTAATGGGGGCACAACTACTGAGGGCACAGTACTGGGGGCACAGCTGCAGGGGGCACAGCTACAGGGGGCACAACTAATGGGGGCACAGCTACTGGGGGCACAGCTACAGGGGTCACAACTACTGAGGGCACAGTACTGGGGGCACAGCTACAGGGGGCACAACTTTACGGGGGGGGCAAAACTACAGGGGGCTCAGCTACAGGGGGCATGACTGTGACCACACCACTTCCCTATAAAGCCACGCCCCTATTTTTTCCACACGCGCCTATGGCGCGCACTAACCCTTTTTACCTGATGTATAATAAGAAATCAACTGAACCATTACTACATGATAGAAATCCAACTCACCCAATAGCCACGTGTCTTGGCCTTCCAACAGTCTTAATTTTTGCCAAATCCCTGATTGCCGAATAACGTGGGAATCATGGGCACTTCCAGGGTAACGTGCATACAGGGAAAGGATCTGGAGGGATGGGCCACAAACAACCATTCCATTCAAAGAGTTGAGCATTTTTCTGTTCCTAAAGATTTCTTCATTATGTTATGGTGCCACAAGTGGAACATGTGTCCCATCCACTACCCCAATAACGTTTGGGAAGCGACTTCCCCCTTCATGGAATTTTTGCTTCACCACAGCTAGGGACCCCACATCCAATAGCATTGATATGAACTGCTTGATTCGCTTAAAGAAAGCAGTAATGATGCGCCTCAGGATCCTAGAAAATGCTGCCTGAGACACCCCAACCAGCACTCCCACCACATGCTGGTAGGACCCTGAGGCGCAAAAATATAACACCGCAATGAATTGTGTCAGTGCTGGTATTGCTGTAGGATGCCACATTGAACTTTCTAGATCACTCTCTATTATTGAGAGAGTTTCTAGGATGACATGAGGGGGCAGCCAATAGCGGCGCAACACCTCATCAGCTGGCATACCAAAAAGGGTGACATGGGTACGGAATATACTAGGCCTTGCACGCCTCCGTTGCTTTCGAGGATGAGGGGCAGGTTGGGGTTGGCCGGCAACGGCACACAGGTATGCTGCCGACACCATCTTAAAAAGTAAATCATTCAGAGTGTTAAAACAACATTTAATGTTTCTTTGACACAAATAGCCACAAACAAAATTTTTGGAGTAATCAAAAAAACACAGCTGTTGGATAATCCATCTCTAAATGTTGCACACCAGGAGGAAAGGAACATTGTTAGCATAAAAAAATAATGTAATCAATTTCCTAAACAAAGACAACCACAAAAACACCTCCTCACCAAAACAATGTGCATGCATATACTTACAATGAACATCTATATACGTACCCAAGAAAAAGGGGAAAAATTACTCCCAAAAAACGCATTTCAAAAAGCAAATAACTGAATTTTTACAAACCTTCAGTTGTCTATAATAAATATATTTAAAATGTAAAAAAAAAAACACCACACAACACACCTATAACCATGCACATACTGTACTTACCCGCAGATACCCTTGCAATGAACAAATAGGCAAAAGGCCACTAAAACTCAAAATGGGGTTCCTTCCCAAAACCAATAAAACAAAATATATGCTTCCTTCAGAAGGAAAATAATAAGAAAAAACATAATAAGTACAGACAAATATACCAACACCCCAACACACCACACAATACACCTGTGAACAAGCACATACTTAACCACAGATAAACTTGAAAGGGGCAAAAATGGCAAAAGGCCACTCAAAATCAAAATGGGGATCCTTCCCAAAAACTACAAACAAAATATAAGCTTCCTTCAGAAGGAAAATAAGAAGAAAAAACATAATAAGCACAGACAAATATACCAACACCCCAACACACCAAACACACCTGTGAACAAGCACATACTTACCTGCAGATAAACTTGAAAGTGGCAAAAAAGGCAAAAGGCCACTCAAAATCAAAATGGGGTTCCTTCCAAAAAACTACAAACAAAGGGGTATATTTACTAAAATTGGTATTTTTCCAAATGAGGTTAAAGTTCAAACACGAATGACATCGAAAGTGTAAATTTGCAACTTTTTGAATTTATTACGACTAATTTACTAAGCTGTCGTATTCTGCATTTTCGTATTTTCCGATGTCGATGTCATTCGTATTTTTTTGGCAGTGTTTTACGGTAGTGAATAGTAAAACACTGCCGACATTAACACAATGAATCTCGGCCGGATCTGTGAGATCCGTGCAGGGCTTCATTGTGCACCTTTCGTAAAAAAAAATAACTGTTAAAAATAAAAAAAATAAAAAATGCGTGGGGTCCCCCCCTAAGCAAAACCAGCCTCGGGCTCTTTGAGCCAGTCCTGGTTCACAAAATATGGGTAAAAAAATGACAGGGGTTCCCCCATATTTCATAAACCAGCACTGGGCTCTGCGCCTGGTCCTGGTTCCAAAAATACGGGGGACAAAAAGCGTAGTGGTCCCCCGTATTTTTGAAACCAGCACCGGGCTCCACTAGCCAGGTACATAATGCCAAAGCCGGGGGACACTTTTATAGTGGTCCCTGCGGCCCTGGCATTACATACCCGACTAGTCACCCCTGGCCGTGGTACCCTGGAGGAGTGGAAACCCCTTAAATCAAGGGGTCCCCCCCTCCAGCCACCCAAGGGCCAGGGGTGAAGCCCGAGGCTTCCCCCCCCATCCAAGGGCGGCGGATGGGGGGCTGATAGCATTTTGAAAAAATGTGAATACAGGTTGAGTATCCCATATCCAAATATTCCGAAATACGGAATATTCCGAAATACAGACTTTTTTGAGTGAGAGTGAGATAGTGAAATCTTTGTTTTTTGATGGCTCAATGTACACAAACTGTTTAATACACAAAGTTATTAAAAATATTGTATTAAATGACCCTCAGGCTGTGTGTATAAGGTGTATATGAAACATAAATTAATTGTGTGAATGTAGACACACTTTGTTTAATGCACAAAGTTATAAAAAATATTGGCTAAAATTACCTTCAGGCTGTGTGTATAAAGTGTATATGTAAGATAAATGCATTATGTGCTTAGATTTAGGTCCCATCACCATGATATCTCATTATGGTATGCAATTATTCCAAAATACGGAAAAATCCGATATCCAAAATACCTCTGGTCCCAAGCATTTTGGATAAGGGATACTTAACCTGTATTGTTTTTAGTAGCAGTACTACAAGTCCCAGCAAGCCTTCTCCGCAAGCTGGTACTTGGAGAACCACAAGTACCAGCATGCGGTGGAAAACCGGGCCCGCTGGTACCTGTAGTACTACTACTAAAAAAATATCCACAAAAAAACAGGACACACACACACACCGTGAAAGTATAATTTTATTACATACATGCACACCTCCAAACATACATACTTACCTATGTTCACACGAGGCTCTGTCCTCTTGTCCCTGTAGAACCCTTGGGGTACCTGTGAAAAAAATTATACTCACATAATCCAGTGTAGAATCTGACCTTTGTATAATCTATGTACTTGGCAAAATAATAAAACGGAAACCCGACTACGCACTGAAAGGGGTCCCATGTTTACACATGGGACCCCTTTCCCCGACTGCCAGGACCCCCCCTGACTCCTGTCAAAGAGGGTCCCTTCAGCCAATCAGGGAGTGCCACGTCGTGGCACTCTCCTGATTGGCTGTGTGCTCCTGTAGTGTCTGTCAGGCTGCACACGGCAGAGATACAATGTAGCGCCTATGCGCTCCATTGTAACCAATGGTGGGAACTTTGCGGTCAGCGGTGAGGTTACTTTCGGTCAACACTGACAAACACTATTGTATGCATTATCTAAGATGTAAGCACCTTTTCCTAAGTCATGTTGGCTATAGCAACCAATACTATTACATATGTAACCTTTGAGAACGTGAGACATAAGTGAACCACTCAATATTTGTTTGATAACTTTAACCATCTATCTATATGTTAAGTTTACATAAATGATGTTTTTGGAATTAGGTATGTTCTCAAGTTCTAAAAAGTCATGTATGGTGTGAGTTTTTTGAGATTGCTTTAGCTATACAATTGGTGGATTGTGGCCAGAAATTATGCTTCATATGTACTTATGTTTATTTTCATTTCCTTCCACCCAACCAAAAAAACATATGTAGTTGGACTGACTTCAAGTCCCGCCTGAAGCTGAAAAGGTTTGCGCATTGGAACACCTCGAGGGCTACAGGGGGAGGGCCACTCCCTGAGAGTTTTGAATATACAGACATGGAGGAGCAAGCAAAGGTCTATGTGTCCTATGAGGAGGTGGCAGGTGTGTCAGAAATGGACACCGACACACCTGCAGTGGAATGTCCACATGCCTTGGAAGGTAATATTTTAAACATATATTGCCAACTGTTTACTGTATACATTTTGAAAATGATTTTTTCTCCCCCCTTCTATTTTTCTATACACAGCACAGGAGGTGCAGCTCACTGAGGCTGAGGAGGGGGTAAGTATTGACACCTCCATTGTCGGTCATGAAAGTCCACCATCCCAGGCCCACACTGCCCCCCCCCCCCCTCCCCCACCCAAAGCAGTCTCCCAGAGCTTCTGAGTGAGATATTAAGTCATGGAGTCATTAACACCAACTTCCATGACCAGATGCTTCGGGAGGTCCGTGAGCTGTCCTCCAGGGTCAGTGACCTGACCTCTAGTGTGCGACAAGGCATGTACGACATCACCTCCTCTGTCCAGGACCTCAACACCACTATTGGGCAAGGCATACAGACAGTGGCGTAACTAGAAATTTTTCTCCCCCAAGCCAAAAAATTCTTTGGCGCCCCCCCCCCCCATCCCCCATCCCCCATAATTGGCACTAGTAAAGGGACAAACATGCGAGCGCCGCAAAAAAGGGTGTGTGGCTTCGTTGAAATGGGCGTGGCTTCACATAAAGGGCGTGGTATTGCAGGAAAAGATTACTCTGTACCCCAGTTTTGCAACCTGCATGCCCAGACGTTAGCCACCACAGGAAAGAAAAATAATCCTGATTCATGCCCCTTACATTATTTGTTATATTTCCTCCTTATAGTAATGCCCAGTATACATTATGCCACATACTGCAATGGCCCTTAGACATTATGCCACACACAATAATGCACATGACACAATATGCACACACCGTAATGCCCCCGACACATTATGCCACACACCGTAATGCCTGTGACACATTATGACAGGAATCGCAATGCCCGTTATACATTATGCTACACACTGCAATGCCCCTGATACATTATAGCACATACAATGTCTGTGACACATTATGACACACACCGCAATGACCCTGAGACATTATACCACATACCACAATGCCCGTGATATAGTATACAACACACCGTAATGCCTGACACATTATGACACACACCGCAATGTCCGTGATACATTATGCCACACACTGCAATGACCCTGAGACATTATAACACATATCACAATGCCAGTGATATAGTATACAACACACCGTAATGCCTGACACATTATGACACACACCGCAATGTCCGTGATACATTATGCCACACACTGCAATGACCCTGAGACATTATGCCACATATCACAATGCCAGTGATATAGTATACCACACACCATAATGCCTGTGACACATACCGCAATGCCCGTTATACCCTATGCCACACACCGCAATGCCCGTTATACATTATGCCACACTGCAATGCCCCTGAGACATTATACGACATACCACAATGACCGTGATATAGTATACAACACACCGTAATGCCTGACACATTATGACACACACCGCAATGTCCGTGATACATTATGCCACACACTGCAATGACCCTGGGACATTATACCACATATCGCAATGCCCGTGATATAGTATACCATACACCGTAATGCCTGTGACTCATACCGCAATGCCCGTTATACCCTATGCAACACCACAATGCCCGTTATACATTATGCCACACTGCAATACCCCTGAGACATTATACCACATAACACAATGCCCGTGATATAGTATGCCACACACCGTAATGCCTGTGACACATTATGACACACACCGCAATGTCCGTGATACATTATGCCACACACCGTAATGCCCATTACAAATTAAGTCCTACAGTAAGGCTTCTAATTACTTTTAAATTACCTGCTCATTGCCAGGGGTTTCATGCTCTTGGTTCCATGCACGGTGCCAGGGGTTTTCATGCTCAGGGTGTCATTCTCGTTGCCAGGGGTTTCATGCACTGGGTGTCATGCTCATTGCCAGGGGTTTCATGCACTGGGTGTCATGCTCGGTGCTAGGGTTAGTGCTTGTTGCTAAGGCTGTGCTCCCAGTGCCACATGTGCCCCCAGTGCCAGATATTCCCCCACAGTGTCAGGTACTCACATACGCCCGTGCCAAATATAGCCCCCCCATGTGCCAGGTACACATATACCCCCCCAGTGCCACATATGCCCCCTTAGTGCCACATATGCCCCTCTTTCCCTGTGCCGAATATGCTCCCCCAGTGCCAGTTAAATCCCCCCCCGCACGCTCCCCCGCGCTCCCCTGCTGTTTTGTGATGGAGGGACACGGAGGGCACAGCGCGCGCCTCTCCTGTGTCCCTCCTGGGTCTCCGGCGGGTCTGTTAAAGAAAGTGCCGGTTCGTGAGCCAATCAATGCTCACGAACGGCACTTCATTTATTATACCCGCCGGAGACCAAGGAAGGACACAGGAGAGGCGCGCGCTGTGCCCTCGTGTCCCTCCATCACAGCAGCGGAGGGAAGGAGGGAGAGGAGACAGCAGATTGACATGCGCTAAATCAGTGGCGGCGCCCCCGCAGCCCCTCGCCCCCAAGCCACCGCGAGGGCTGTGGGGGCAGTAGTTACACCACTGCATACAGACCTTGGACACAGTCTCAGGGAGGCAACAACACCTGGTCCATCCCCTGCCCAGGATCAAGATCCCACTGGGCAGGGCCCTTGAAGATCAATACGCAGACCTACCACAGGGCAACAAGGCGGGGACTAAAAGGAAAAAAAATCTCTCCAGATGCGGACACATTTCCCAACGCCCATATTCTTTATGTTCTAAAATGCTTTCTTAATGGTTTGTGGGGCCAGAATTACAAACTCCCTCCTGCTGAATGGGGTTTGGCGTCTTCTCTTTTATTTCAGTGCCTGTGATGCATTAGCCTGTGAACTTGGCCCACCTTCCTCTTCATATTGCGGTATTGATAGTTGGGTTTGGGTATTGTGACCACAATCTTCCTCAATTTGCCCCACATCTTCCTCAGCCAGGGTAATGAGACCAGTCTCTTGTTGTGTTTTTTGGACAGTAGATCGGGGGGCTACACTCCTGGGTACTGGCATCCTCTTTTCTGCACAGGCAGGTGTTTGTTGCTGTGCCATGTTATGTACTATTTTTTAAATTATACTTTGTGTTTTTGAGAACATAATGTAATCTTGCTTGGTTTATATTAAAAATTATACACCCCAACACTTTGGAAAATTATGGTGTTTTACTTATTGTGGACCATGGTAATTGATTTGTTTGTAGCAAAAGGAACACATGCTATTTTGTTTGTTTTTGTGTATATAAAAAATATACTAGGAGGCAAATTTGTGCAGATGGCATTTTCAATTAAGATGGTACGTTGCCTATAGAAACAACCAATATTATACTTCACATGTATGTTGCTCATTCGACAATATAAGATCAGGAATCTGGTTACTATGGCCAACATGCCATCCTAAATTGAAATCATATCTGACCTAATTAACCCATACGAATGTATTAGGTAAAGCATGAGTTAGTGGCATGATAGGTTAGGGTGCATTATGTTTGGAATGTTGTTATATAAAACACACTACAGATCCCTCGGACTCCCCTCTCCCTCCCCGGTGGTCTGTGTTCCAGGCTGCTTACCCCCCAGACCTCTCCCCGTACCCTTCCCACCTGTGGACTTAAACTGCGGCTGCCGGCAGCGACGCTGTTATTACCTGCGGCACGAAGACCTGCGGATCCTCGACTGAGGCGTCCTGTTCTGATACCTGCAGGCGCCGTCTTCTGGAGATCGGACTTCACGCCCTCAACCCCTGGAGCGCTGGTCGCACGGACTGGGACGGGGGAGCTGGCTCTTATAACCGGGCTGCGCTCTCTCTCTCATGGCGGGGACTGTGTGTGCTTCTCCTTGCTACTGCCTGACTCGCTGCTGCGGACCGGGATCAGGGCTGCGGCTGTGGGTGGCAGAGCTTCTGTGTCCTGCGGCACAGTTGAGGATCAGCTGCTGTTGTGCTCACTGGCACCATCGATGCTGTCCTTGGGAGTTCGGGTCTCCCTTCCCTGCTCCAGCGGCGTTAGCCTTGTCCTCCTGTCTCAGTGACACCAGTATTAGCTTTCTCACTTGGGACCCCTCTACAGCATTGCCATTTACTCTGGATCCCCTGTAGTCCTGCTCCTGGCTGACCTGTCTGTCTACTGTGGTCATGGGCTATCTGTGAGGCGACCATTTGTGGACTGAGCTAATTTCCTCTCTCCCCAGTGTGTTGTATTCAACAAGTGACAGCCTCTATTAATCAGATTGTGGAGCGGGAAGGTCCTCCCGCACCCTGCCGCCTCCCTCCCTTGGGGACGTAACGAGGTGTCTGCTCTCCCCCTGCCGCACATCGGTTCAGCCGCACAGCGTTGGCCCGGCCGGAACAACTGGGACTCTGTCTCTGTGCCGCCGGTGGTGCCTCTGGAGACCGCGGTGCCTATGTGTTTGGATCCGTCGCTGACACTCTCCTGAGCCGATATCCGCACCCGTGAAGGTGGACGCCGGGGCCGACAGGATTGTGGTGAAGATGTGCAGCTGCAAATCCATCTCTATTTAGATGGAAGAGGATCGTGCTGTCCCCCTCCTTTGTCCATGCTGCTGAGGCTTGCTGCCATTTCTTCCTGCTGCCGATGTCTGAGGGAACCTGGGGCTGCGGTATTTGGACCCACTCGCTGGCCGGTGTTCCTGGGGGTACCTCCATATTCACAGCCTCTACCCATGTGCATGGCCCTGCGGGCACACCAGGTACTAACACTGTTTGTCCCCCCTCACTTTTTACTAATAATTACCCCTCTCTTTTTTTGATTTACCCTATACTTGAATCCTTCCCCCCTCTTGTGTGGACCTTTTCCCCCCTTGCTGCTTATTTTTTCCTTTCCCAATCGAACTCACCCTCTTACTCCTTTACTTTTATCTCCCCTCCCTGCGCTCCACTTGTACATTGATAGTATGTATAGGAGCCTCCCGTGCACACACGGGGTGAATTGGCCTTTCCATTGGAGGTTCACTGGACCCTACTCCCTTGTTAAATTATATTAGGGACGCAACAGCATTCTCTACTAACTGTGTCACAGCCTACACCTGCTGCCCCCTATTTACTCCTGCTGGGAGGCCTCCTGCATTAACGGACACTACGTGGCACCGGCTGGTGCTGCTCCAGCAAATCCTATTCTCAGAAGAGGACTTTCCACTCTGTCTATTTGGCTGCCGGCCGCGGGACTTATTTGCAGTCTCTTACTTATTACGTATCCTAATTTTGTCCCATTATCTGCTGGTTCCCTTTGGAACTTATCTGTGTTGTTTGTTATTTTTCACATTTTATCGAACGTCGTATTTTATTTATTTTTTCATGCGGAGAATTTTATGTGACGTTTGTTATTTTGTATGCACCAAACTTTCTATGTGATATACCTCTGTTCTTCTCTCCTGAGAACTTTTTTGTAACGTTTGTTATTTTCCTTCTTCGACGAATTCTGTGTGATATAACTTTCTTCTTTCCTTCATTCGCTGAGACCTGTATGTGACATTTGTTATTTTCAGTCGATAATTCTATTCTGTATTGCTTGACATTTCAAATTGTATTCAGAAATATGTTTACGCCCCAGTTGGGGACTGCTGTGGCTTGTTGCCGGGGCCATTCTGTGGGCTTTTCCGCAGGTTACGGTATGTTTTAAATAATTTGATCTGGTTTCGCACTTCCGCCCGAGCTTTATATGTGATTGCCTCTGTTTTACTATTATTGCCTATACCTGTGGGATCAGTACCTAAAAGTGACACTAACTGTTCCACGTCTCATTCCCTGGGGTATGGACAAATACCTCAACAAAGCCATGCCTCCGAAACAATCCAACACCTCCCCTAAAGCAGGGAAGGGGAAAGACGTTCCCCCTAAATCAGGTCCACCCTCCCCAGCTGGGCATGGGTCGGAATCACCTAGCTTACCTAGTGATAAACCTCCCCCCCTGACAGCCAAAGAAATTTCGGATTTTCTTATGCCCTTGCTTGATAAGCGATTTGACGACCTACAGGCCCGCTTAGAAACAGGTTTAGCTCACATAGACTCTCATGCAATGCGCATTTCCGCGTTGGAAACGAGACTGGGTGACACTTAGGACTTAGTCCAAACCTGTCAGGAGGGAGCATTATCCCAATATATATATATATATATATATATATATATACAACAACTGCAGGATAAAGTTGAGGACCTGGAAAATAGATCTCGTAGGAATAATCTTAGATTTATAGGTATTCCAGAGTCCTTGACGGGCCCATCCCTCGCCTCCTTTCTTTCTGTAGACCTCCCAGCTTCGTTGGGAATCATAGATGATATTGAACTCCCACATATCGAAAGAGCTCATTGGCTGGGAGCGATGCAGGACGGGACACGGAAGCGTTCCCGGCCAGTCAACGCTCGCTACTTAGACTACAGGGCCAAGGAACAAGTTCTCTCAGCTTACCGTAAAACTAGAGAATTTTTAGTCAAAGGCCACAAGATCTTGATATTTCAAGACTTCTCGGCAGCTGTAGCTCAGAAAAGAAAGGAATTTTCTGACGTTTGTTCCTATTTTCATAGTAAAAATATCCGATTCGCCTTGCTGTACCCAGCCAAACAGCACATCATGCAAAGAAGAAAAAGAGGTGCAGTGAGGTAGCTGTATGACTAAGCTAAGCGACACAAGTGTGCGGCACAAACAACATGCAACGTGCTGGAATTTGCCCAGATATAATACACGCACAATATTGGTGGCACAGAAGAGCGTACCCCTAAACCACACACACACAGCAAAGCCTGTAAAATTAATTTGGAGAATAATAACAACCCTTTTATTTGGAGCTATTATAATAATATTAAGCACAGGCGAGCATACCCCTACACCACACAGGGCAAACCCTGTAAAAATTATTTGGATAATAATATAAGTAATGTATATAACCCTTTTATTTGGGGTAAATAATACACAACACAGGACACCACCACTGGACTTATGGCAGCACAAAACACCACCACTGGACTGATGCAGCACAAGACAGCACCACTGGACTGGACTTATTTGGCAGTACCCCTGGACTTGTACGGCAGTGTCAGACAGGATGGCACTTTAAAAAACTAGTCTCCAAACAGCACATGCTGCAAAGAAGAAACATAGGTGCAAGATGGAATTTTCCTTGGGCCCTCCAACCCACCCTTATGTTGTATAAACAGGACATTCACTCTTTAGCAAACCAATCATTTCAGCGACAGGGTCTGCCACACGACTGTGGCTGAAATAACTGGTTTGTTTGGGCCCCCACCAAAAAAGAAGCAATCTCTCTTTGCACAAACTGGCTTTACAGAGGCAAGATGTCGACCTCATCCTCCGATTCCTCACCCCTTGCAGTGTGTACATCATCCTCCTCATAGAGTATTAATTCGTCACCACTGGAATCCACCATCACAGGTCCCTGTGTACTTTCTGGAGGCAATTGCTGGTCAAGGTCTTCCTGGAAGAATTAATAATTCATTTTGATGAACATCATCTACTCCACATCCGATCGCTGACAAGGTTACCAGATGCACTAAACTCTCTTTCGGAGTACACACTGGAGGGGGTGCAACTTAGGTAAAATAAAGCCAGTTTGTACAAGGGCATCCAAATTGCCTCTTTTTCCAGCCAGTATACGTACATGCCTACTTGAATGCTGTCACTCATATAATCCTCCACCATTTTTTCAATGGTGACAGAATCATATGCAGTGACAGTAGACATGTCAGTAATCATTGGCAGGTCCTTCAGTCCGGACCAGAAGTCAGCACTCACTCCTGACTGATCCGCATCACCGCCAGCGGGAGGGTTAGGAAATCTTATCCTTTTCCTCGCACCCCTAGTTGCGGGAGAAAATGAAGGAGGAGCTGTTGACAGGTCACGTTCCGCTTGAGTTGACAATTTTCTCACCAGCAGGTCTTTGAACCTCTGCAGACTTGTGTCTGCCGAAAAGAGAGATAAAATGTAGGCTTTAAACCTAGGATCGAGCATGGTGGCCAAAATGTAGTGCTCTGATTTCAACAGATTGACCACTCTTGAATCCTGGCAAAGCGAATGAAGGGCTCCATCCACAAGTCCCACATACTTTGCGGAATTGCTCCATCTTAGCTCCTCCTTCAATTTCTCTAGCTGCTTCTGCAAAAGCATGACGAGGAGAATGACCAAGCTGGCAGTTTCTGAACTGACTTCACGTGTGGCAAGTTTGAGACGGAAATAATTCTTCAATGCGCTTGAGTCAGGTGCATTCCCCCTCTGCCTATATTATAGGTGGATGTATAGGCTTGAATGGCCTTTTGCTGCTCCTCCATCCTCTGAAGCATATAGAGTGTTGAATTCCACCTCGTTACCACCTTTTGCTTCAGGTCATGTCAGGGCAGGTTCAGGAGTGTATGCTGGCGCTCCAGACTTCGGCACGCAGTGGCTGAATGTCGAAAGTGGCCCGCAATTTTTTTGCCCACCGACAGCATCTCCTGCACGCCCCTGTCATTTTAAAAAAAAAAATCTGCACCACCAAATTAATTGTATGTGCAAAACATGGGACATGATGGAATTTGCCCACATGTAATGCACGCACAATATTGGTGGAGTTGTCTGATATCACAAATCCCCAGGAGAGTGTAAGTGGGGAAAGCCATTGTGCGATGATGTCCCTCAGTTTCCGTAAGAGGTTGTCAGCGGTGTGCCTCTTACGGAAAGCGGTGAAACATAGCATAGACTGCCTAGGAACAAATTGACATTTGCGAGATGCTGCTACTGGTGCCACTGCTGTTGTTGCTGCGGGAGGAAATACATCTACCCAGTGGGCTTTCACAGTAATATAGTCCGTAGACTGCCCTGTTTCACTTGTCCACATGTCCATGGTTAAGTGGACAGTGGGTACAACCGCATTTTTTAGGTCACTGAGGACACTTTTTCTGAAGTCTTTGTACATTCTCGGTATCGCCTGCCTAGTAAAGTGGAATCTAGATGGGATTTGGTACCGGGGACACACTACCTTCATTAGTTCTCTAAGTCCCACTGAACTAATGGTGGATACCGGATACACGTCTAACACCAACATAGCTGTCAAGGCCTCAGTTATCCGCTTTGCAAAAGGATGACTGCTGTCATATTTCATCTTCCTTTCAAAAGACTGTTGGACAGTCAATTGCTTAGTTGAAGTGATACAAGTGGTCTTTCCGACTTCCCCTCTAGGATGACGATCAACTCCCAGCAGCAACAACAGCAGCGGCAGCAACAGCAGCAGTAGGCGTACCACTCAAGGATCCTCAGGAGGAATCCCGGTTAGGAGAGGACTCCTCAGTCTTGCCAGTGACATGGCCTGCAGGACTACTGACGTTCCTGACTGAGGAGGAAGTTGACGTTGAGGGAGTTTTTGGTGTAGCTTGCAGGAGCTTGGGTACAAGAGGAAGAAGGGATTTAGGTGTCAGTGGACTGCTTACGCTCTTACCCAAGTTTCTGAACTTGACAATGACTTCTGATGAATGTGCAGTAGGTGACGTATAAAGGAGGATGTTCCTAGGTGGTTAACGTAGAGATGAGCGGGTTCGGTTTCTCTGAATCCGAACCCGCCAGAACTTCATGGTTTTTTTCACGGGTCCGAGCAGACTCGGATCTTCCCGCCTTGCTCGGTTAACCCGAGCGCGCCCGAACGTCATCATGACGCTGTCGGATTCTCGCGAGGCTCGGATTCTATCGCAAGACTCGGATTCTATATAAGGAGCCGCGCGTCGCCGCCATTTTCACACGTGCATTGAGATTGATAGGGAGAGGACGTGGCTGGCGTCCTCTCCATTTAGATTATAAGAGACTGAGAGAGATTTACTGGAGCTGACTAGGAGGAGTACTGTTACTGTAGAAGTGTAGAGACTGAGTGGAGAGAGTTTTCTAGTGAGGACAGTGCAGTTTACTTTATAATCCGTTCTCTGCCTGAAAAAAGCGATACACAGCACACAGTGACTCAGTCACATACCATATCTGTGTGCACTGCTCAGGCTCAGGCCAGTGTGCTGCATCATCTATTATCTATATATAATATTATATATATCTGTCTGACTGCTCAGCTCACACAGCTTATAATTGTGGGGGAGACTGGGGAGCACTACTGCAGTGCCAGTTATAGGTTATAGCAGGAGCCAGGAGTACATAATATATTATATAGTGAGTGACCACCAGACACACAGTGCAGTTTATTTAATATATCCGTTCTCTGCCTGAAAAAAGCGATACACACAGTGACTCAGTCAGTCACATACCATATCTGTGTGCACTGCTCAGGCTCAGGCCAGTGTGCTGCATCATCTATTATCTATATATAATATTATATATATCTGTCTGACTGCTCAGCTCACACAGCTTATAATTGTGGGGGAGACTGGGGAGCACTACTGCAGTGCCAGTTATAGGTTATAGCAGGAGCCAGGAGTACATAATATATTATATAGTGAGTGACCACCAGACACACAGTGCAGTTTATTTAATATATCCGTTCTCTGCCTGAAAAAAGCGATATACACAGTGACTCAGTCAGTCACATACCATATCTGTGTGCACTGCTCAGGCTCAGGCCAGTGTGCTGCATCATCTATATATATTATATATCTGTCTGACTGCTCAGCTCACACAGCTTATAATTGTGGGGGAGACTGGGGAGCACTACTGCAGTGCCAGTTATAGGTTATAGCAGGAGCCAGGAGTACATATTATATTAAAATTAAACAGTGCACACTTTTGCTGCAGGAGTGCCACTGCCAGTGTGACTGACCAGTGACCTTACCACACTGACCACCAGTATAGTTAGTAGTATACTTATATTGTGATTGCCTGAAAAAGTTAAACACTCGTCGTGTGACTTCACTTGTGTGTTTTTTTTTTTTTTATTCTATAAAAATAAAACTCATTCTGCTGACAGACAGTGTCCAGCAGGTCCGTCATTATATAATATATAATATATACCTGTCCGGCTGCAGTAGTGATATATATATATTTTTTATATCATTTATCATCCAGTCGCAGCAGACACAGTACGGTAGTTCACGGCTGTGGCTACCTCTGTGTCTCTGCACTCGGCAGGCAGTCCGTCCATAATTGTAATACCACCTAACCGTGGATTTTTTTCATTCTTCTTTATACATACATAGTTACATAGACATCTTCTCTTTATCAACCAGTCTATATTAGCTGCAGACACAGTACAGTACGGTAGTTCACGGCTGTGGCTACCTCTGTGTCTGCACTCGGCTGGCAGTCCGTCCATAATTGTATACCACCTAACCGTGGTTTTTTTTCATTCTTCTTTATACATACATAGTTACATAGACATCTTCTCTTTATCAACCAGTCTATATTAGCTGCAGACACAGTACAGTACGGTAGTTCACGGCTGTGGCTACCTCTGTGTCTGCACTCGGCAGGCAGTCCGTCCATAATTGTATACCACCTAACCGTGGTTTGTTTTCATTCTTCTTTATACATACATAGTTACATAGACATCTTCTCTTTATCAACCAGTCTATATTAGCTGCAGACACAGTACAGTACGGTAGTTCACGGCTGTGGCTACCTCTGTGTCTGCAGTCGGCAGGCAGTCCATAATTGTATACTAGTATCCATCTCCATTGTTTACCTGAGGTGCCTTTTAGTTGTGCCTATTAAAATATGGAGAACAAAAATGTTGAGGTTCCAAAATTAGGGAAAGATCAAGATCCACTTCCACCTCGTGCTGAAGCTGCTGCCACTAGTCATGGCCGAGACGATGAAATGCCAGCAACGTCGTCTGCCAAGGCCGATGCCCAATGTCATAGTACAGAGCATGTCAAATCCAAAACACCAAATATCAGAAAAAAAAGGACTCCAAAACCTAAAATAAAATTGTCGGAGGAGAAGCGTAAACTTGCCAATATGCCATTTACCACACGGAGTGGCAAGGAACGGCTGAGGCCCTGGCCTATGTTCATGGCTAGTGGTTCAGCTTCACATGAGGATGGAAGCACTCAGCCTCTCGCTAGAAAAATGAAAAGACTCAAGCTGGCAAAAGCAGCACAGCAAAGAACTGTGCATTCTTCGAAATCCCAAATCCACAAGGAGAGTCCAATTGTGTCGGTTGCGATGCCTGACCTTCCCAACACTGGACGTGAAGAGCATGCACCTTCCACCATTTGCACGCCCCCTGCAAGTGCTGGAAAGAGCACCCGCAGTCCAGTTCCTGATAGTCAGATTGAAGATGTCAGTGTTGAAGTACACCAGGATGAGGAGGATATGGGTGTTGCTGGCGCTGGGGAGGAAATTGACCAGGAGGATTCTGATGGTGAGGTGGTTTGTTTAAGTCAGGCACCCGGGGAGACACCTGTTGTCCGTGGGAGGAATATGGCCGTTGACATGCCAGGTGAAAATACCAAAAAAATCAGCTCTTCGGTGTGGAGGTATTTCTCCAGAAATGCGGACAACAGGTGTCAAGCCGTGTGTTCCCTTTGTCAAGCTGTAATAAGTAGGGGTAAGGACGTTAACCACCTCGGAACATCCTCCCTTATACGTCACCTGCAGCGCATTCATAATAAGTCAGTGACAAGTTCAAAAACTTTGGGTGACAGCGGAAGCAGTCCACTGACCAGTAAATCCCTTCCTCTTGTAACCAAGCTCACGCAAACCACCCCACCAACTCCCTCAGTGTCAATTTCCTCCTTCCCCAGGAATGCCAATAGTCCTGCAGGCCATGTCACTGGCAATTCTGACGAGTCCTCTCCTGCCTGGGATTCCTCCGATGCTTCCTTGCGTGTAACGCCTACTGCTGCTGGCGCTGCTGTTGTTGCCGCTGGGAGTCGATGGTCATCCCAGAGGGGAAGTCGTAAGCCCACTTGTACTACTTCCAGTAAGCAATTGACTGTTCAACAGTCCTTTGCGAGGAAGATGAAATATCACAGCAGTCATCCTACTGCAAAGCGGATAACTGAGGCCTTGACAACTATGTTGGTGTTAGACGTGCGTCCGGTATCCGCCGTTAGTTCACAGGGAACTAGACAATTTATTGAGGCAGTGTGCCCCCGTTTCCAAATACCATCTAGGTTCCACTTCTCTAGGCAGGCGATACCGAGAATGTACACGGACGTCAGAAAAAGACTCACCAGTGTCCTAAAAAATGCAGTTGTACCCAATGTCCACTTAACCACGGACATGTGGACAAGTGGAGCAGGGCAGGGTCAGGACTATATGACTGTGACAGCCCACTGGGTAGATGTATGGACTCCCGCCGCAAGAACAGCAGCGGCGGCACCAGTAGCAGCATCTCGCAAACGCCAACTCTTTCCTAGGCAGGCTACGCTTTGTATCACCGCTTTCCAGAATACGCACACAGCTGAAAACCTCTTACGGCAACTGAGGAAGATCATCGCGGAATGGCTTACCCCAATTGGACTCTCCTGTGGATTTGTGGCATCGGACAACGCCAGCAATATTGTGTGTGCATTAAATATGGGCAAATTACAGCACGTCCCATGTTTTGCACATACCTTGAATTTGGTGGTGCAGAATTTTTTAAAAAACGACAGGGGCGTGCAAGAGATGCTGTCGGTGGCCAGAAGAATTGCGGGACACTTTCGGCGTACAGGCACCACGTACAGAAGACTGGAGCACCACCAAAAACTACTGAACCTGCTCTGCCATCATCTGAAGCAAGAAGTGGTAACGAGGTGGAATTCAACCCTCTATATGCTTCAGAGGTTGGAGGAGCAGCAAAAGGCCATTCAAGCCTATACAATTGAGCACGATATAGTAGGTGGAATGCACCTGTCTCAAGCGCAGTGGAGAATGATTTCAACGTTGTGCAAGGTTCTGATGCCCTTTGAACTTGCCACACGTGAAGTCAGTTCAGACACTGCCAGCCTGAGTCAGGTCATTCCCCTCATCAGGCTTTTGCAGAAGAAGCTGGAGACATTGAAGGAGGAGCTAACACGGAGCGATTCCGCTAGGCATGTGGGACTTGTGGATGGAGCCCTTAATTCGCTTAACAAGGATTCACGGGTGGTCAATCTGTTGAAATCAGAGCACTACATTTTGGCCACCGTGCTCGATCCTAGATTTAAAGCCTACCTTGGATCTCTCTTTCCGGCAGACACAAGTCTGCTGGGGTTGAAAGACCTGCTGGTGACAAAATTGTCAAGTCAAGCGGAACGCGACCTGTCAACATCTCCTCCTTCACATTCTCCCGCAACTGGGGGTGCGAGGAAAAGGCTCAGAATTCCGAGCCCACCCGCTGGCGGTGATGCAGGGCAGTCTGGAGCGACTGCTGATGCTGACATCTGGTCCGGACTGAAGGACCTGACAACGATTACGGACATGTCGTCTACTGTCACTGCATATGATTCTCTCAACATTGATAGAATGGTGGAGGATTATATGAGTGACCGCATCCAAGTAGGCACGTCACACAGTCCGTACTTATACTGGCAGGAAAAAGAGGCAATTTGGAGGCCCTTGCACAAACTGGCTTTATTCTACCTAAGTTGCCCTCCCACAAGTGTGTACTCCGAAAGAGTGTTTAGTGCCGCCGCTCACCTTGTCAGCAATCGGCGTACGAGGTTACATCCAGAAAATGTGGAGAAGATGATGTTCATTAAAATGAATTATAATCAATTCCTCCGCGGAGACATTGACCAGCAGCAATTGCCTCCACAAAGTACACAGGGAGCTGAGATGGTGGATTCCAGTGGGGACGAATTGATAATCTGTGAGGAGGGGGATGTACACGGTGATATATCGGAGGGTGAAGATGAGGTGGACATCTTGCCTCTGTAGAGCCAGTTTGTGCAAGGAGAGATTAATTGCTTCTTTTTTGGGGGGGGTCCAAACCAACCCGTCATATCAGTCACAGTCGTGTGGCAGACCCTGTCACTGAAATGATGGGTTGGTTAAAGTGTGCATGTCCTGTTTTGTTTATACAACATAAGGGTGGGTGGGAGGGCCCAAGGACAATTCCATCTTGCACCTCTTTTTTCTTTTCTTTTTCTTTGCATCATGTGCTGATTGGGGAGGGTTTTTTGGAAGGGACATCCTGCGTGACACTGCAGTGCCACTCCTAGATGGGCCCGGTGTTTGTGTCGGCCACTAGGGTCGCTAATCTTACTCACACAGTCAGCTACCTCATTGCGCCTCTTTTTTTCTTTGCGTCATGTGCTGTTTGGGGAGGGTTTTTTGGAAGGGACATCCTGCGTGACACTGCAGTGCCACTCCTAGATGGGCCCGGTGTTTGTGTCGGCCACTAGGGTCGCTAATCTTACTCACACAGCTAACTCATTGCGCCTCTTTTTTTCTTTGCGTCATGTGCTGTTTGGGGAGGGTTTTTTGGAAGGGACATCCTGCGTGACACTGCAGTGCCACTCCTAGATGGGCCCGGTGTTTGTGTCGGCCACTAGGGTCGCTAATCTTACTCACACAGCTACCTCATTGCGCCTCTTTTTTTCTTTGCGTCATGTGCTGTTTGGGGAGGGTTTTTTGGAAGGGCCATCCTGCGTGACACTGCAGTGCCACTCCTAGATGGGCCCGGTGTTTGTGTCGGCCACTAGGGTCGCTAATCTTACTCACACAGCTACCTCATTGCGCCTCTTTTTTTCTTTGCGTCATGTGCTGTTTGGGGAGGGTTTTTTGGAAGGGACATCCTGCGTGACACTGCAGTGCCACTCCTAGATGGGCCCGGTGTTTGTGTCGGCCACTAGGGTCGCTTATCTTACTCACACAGCGACCTCGGTGCAAATTTTAGGACTAAAAATAATATTGTGAGGTGTGAGGTATTCAGAATAGACTGAAAATGAGTGTAAATTATGGTTTTTGAGGTTAATAATACTTTGGGATCAAAATGACCCCCAAATTCTATGATTTAAGCTGTTTTTTAGTGTTTTTTGAAAAAAACACCCGAATACAAAACACACCCGAATCCGACAAAAAAAATTCGGTGAGGTTTTGCCAAAACGCGTTCGAACCCAAAACACGGCCGCGGAACCGAACCCAAAACCAAAACACAAAACCCGAAAAATTTCAGGCGCTCATCTCTAAGTCCTTACCCCTACTTATTACGGATTGACAGAGGCAACACACGGCTTGACACCTGTTATCCGGATTTGTGGAGAAATAATTCCACACCGAAGAGGTAGCTTTTTTGGTATTTTTCCCTGGCATCACAATGGGCTTATTCATCCCACGGACAACAACTGTCTCCCCCGGTGCCTTATTTAAACAAACCACATCACCATCAGAATCCTCATCGTCAACTTCCTCCTCAGCGCCAGCAACACCCATATCCTCATCCTGGTGTACTTCAGCAGTGACATCTTCAATTTCAATATCAGAAACTGGACTGTGGGTGCTAATTCCAGCACTTGCAGAGTCCATGCAAATGGTGGAAGGAGCCACCTCTTCCCGTCCAATGTTGGGAAGGTCAGGCATCGCAACCGCCGACACACTTGGACTCTCCTTGGGGATTTGTGATACCATCTCAGAACGCACAATTCTTTGCTGTGCTTTGGCCAGCTTAACTCTTATCATTTATCTAGCGGGAGGATGAGGGCTTCCATCGCCATGTGAACCTGAACCACTAGTAATGAACATAAACCAGTGCTTTAGCCGTTTACGTTTCTCCTCAGACCATTTCTATTAATTTTATGGGGTCTTTTTACTGAACTTTGGCTTTATGGATTTTACATGCCCTCTACTATGACATTGGGCATTGGTCTTGGCAGACAACGTTGATGGCATTTCATCGTCTATGTCATTACTTGTGGCAGCAGCTTCAGCACTAGGAGAAAGTGGTTCTTGATCTTTCCTTATTTTATCCTCCAAATTTTTGTTCTGCATTAATTTTCTGGAGTTATATAACACAATATGTGGCACAGGACAGCGTATCCCTACACCATACAGGGCAAACCCTGTAAAAAATATTTGGATTAAAAATAATAACCCCTTTAAATGGAGTAAAGAATATACAGCACAGGACAGTACCACTGTAATTATGCAGCAGTACCACTGGAATTATACGACAGTATCACTGGAATTATATGGCAGTATCACTGGAATTATATGGCAGTACCACTGGATTTATACGGCAGTACTACTCGAATTATACGACAATACCACTGGAGTTATAAGGCAGTACCACTGGAATTATATGGCAGTATCACTGGAATTATACGGCAGTATCACTGGATTTATATGGCAGTATCACTGGAATTTGACGCAGTACCACTGGACTTATATGGCAGTACCACTGGACTGGATTTATACGGCAGTATCACTGAAATTATATGGCAGTACCACTGGACTTATACGGCAGTACCACTGGACTGGATTTATATGGCAGTATCATTGAAATTATACGGCAGTACCACTGGAATTATACGGCAGTATCACTAGAATTATACGGCAGTATCACTGGACTAATACGGCAGTACCACTGGAATTATATGGCAGTACCACTGGATTTATACGCAGTACCACTGAACTGGATGTATACGGCAGTATCACTGGAATTATACGGCAGTATCACTGGAATTATACGGCAGTATCACTGGACTAATACGCCAGTACCACTAGAATTATACGGCAGTACCACTGGATTTATACGACAGTAGCACTGGACTGGATTTATACAGCAGTATCACTGGAATTATATGGCAGTATCACTGTACTTATATGGCAGTACCACTGGATATATACGGCAGTACCACTGGACTGGATTTATACGGCAGCATCACTGGAATTATACAGCAGTAGCACTGGAAATATACAGCAGTACCACTGTAATTATATGGCAGTATCACTGGAATTATACGGCAGTACCACTGTAATTATATGGTAGTATCACTGGAACTATATGGCAGTACCACTGGAATTATATGGCAGTATCACTGGACTTATACTGCAGTACCACTGGAATTATATGGCAGTACCACTGGATTTATATGGTAGTATTACTGGACTGGATTTATATGGCAGTATCACTGGAATTATACGACAGTATCACTGGAATTATAGAGCAGTACCACTGGATTTATACGGCAGTACCACTGGAATTATACGGCAGTACCACTGGACTGGATTTGTATGGCAGTATCACTATAATTATATGGCAGTATCACTGGAATTATATGGCAGTATCACTGGACTAATATGCCAGTACCATTGGATTTATATGACAGTACCACTGGACTGGATTTATACGGCAGTATCACTGAAATTATATGGCAGTACCACTGGACTGGATTTATACGGCAGTATCACTGAAGTTATATGGCAGTACCACTGGAGTTATACGGCAGTACCATTGGACTGGATATATACGGCAATATCACTGGAATTAAATGGCAGTATCACTGGATTAATACGCTAGTACCACTGGAATTATACGGCAGTACCACTGAATTTATACAGCAGTACCACTGGACTGGATTTATTCGGCAGTATCACTGGAATTATACAACAGTATCACTGGAATTATATGGCAGTGTCACTGGATTTATACGCCAGTACCACTGGAATTATATGGCAGTACCACTGGATTTATACGGCAGCACCATTGGACTGGATTTATACGGCCGTATCACTGGAATTTTACGGCAGTACCACTGGAATTATACAGCAGTATCACCAAAATTATTTGGCAGTATCACTGTATTTATACGGCAGTATCACTGGATTTATACGGCAGTACCACTGGAATTTTAAGGCAGTACCACTGGACTTATATGGCAGAACCACTGGACTGGATTTATACGGCAGTATTACTGGAATTATACGGCAGTACCACTGGACTTATACGGCTGTACTACAGGACTGGATTTATACGGCAGTATCACTGGAATTTTACGGCAGTATCACTGGAATTATACGGCAGTATCACTGGATTTATATGTTAGTACCACTGGAATTATACGGCAGTATCACTGGAATTATACGGCAGTACCACTGGACATATATGGCAGTATCACTAGATTTATACGGCAGTACCACTGGACATATACGGCAGTATCACTGGACTGGATTTATACGCCAATACCAATGGATTTATACGGCAATAACACTGGACATATACGGCAGTATCACTGGAATTATATGGCAGTACCACTGGACATATGCCGCAGTATCACAGGATTTATACGGCAGTACCACTGGACATATACGGCAGTATCACTGGACTTATACGGCAGTATCACTGGACTGGATTTATACGGCAGTACCACTGGATTTATACGGCAGTATCACTGGACTTATACGGCAGAATCACTGGACATATACGGCAGTACCACTGGACTTATACAGCAGCATAGGGACACCACACTGAACTGATGCAGGACAACACAGCACCACTGCAATGGACTGGACTTATACAGCAGCACTGGACATATGGCAGCAGAGGACACCACCACGGTGACTGGACTGATGCAGCACAAGACACTACCACTTGACTGATGCAGCACAACATAGAACCACTGGACTGGACTTATACAGCAGCATTGGACATATGGCAGCAGAGGACACCACCAATGTGACTGGACTGGTGCAGCACAAGTCTCTACCACTATACTAATGCAAGACAACACAGCACCACTGCACTGGACTTATACAGCTGCACTGGACATATGGCAGCAGAGGACACCACCACTGTGACTGGACTGATGCAGCATAAGATACTACATTGGACTGAGCAGCACAAGACAGCACTGGAATCGCCACCCCACTTTCCCTCCCACACAGACACTGAGGACGGAGACACGTCCTCTCGCTACACTCTCCAATGCCGGAGTGAAAATGGCGGCTCCTTATATGGAATCCAAACCCTGCGAGAATCCGACAGCAGGATGATGACATTTTGCCTCGTTCTGGTTACAGAGTCAGGCGGGAAAACCCGAGCCAAGCTCGGATCCGGGCTAGGGTAGTGAAGTTTGGGAGGGTGGGGGTTCGGTTCTCAGGGAACCGAATCCGCTCATCTCTAATATATATATATATATATATATATATTATGACCAAATGTTCCGGCACTCCCATTTACATCTGGTGTGATGCTGCGGTACCCTCCCAGAGAAATGGCTGGTTCCTCAATGCAGTATAGAAAATACAGGCGGCACTCAGGCAGACTTCAATGCAAAACGAAGGAGGTCAGTTTATTGTACCAACATGTTTCGGGGATGCAACCCCATCCTCAGGGCCAGACAACCCAAACAGAACCACTAAACATACATTTATACACAGATACAAACAAGGCATCATTGCATCATAATACTCACCTGCTCAACGGCGCCAAAACGTCCGTCAGGGCACCCTGCGCCGCTTCCGCGTCGCCTTCCCATGACCTCACAGGATACCGTGTCGCAGGCCCGTCTCCATGGAAACCACGGAAGGCGTCCGCTCCACAGTCCTGTAGCCAACCAGGGAATACAGCCGCGTTCATGCGACGCCAACCCCTGACGTCATCAAGGGCCGTATCGCAGGCCATCTTACATGGCAACCACCGAACACTAAAGAAAAAACATAAAAAGAAGAAATAAACATACGTGTAAGCAATATATAACAAACAGTAAGTGCATAAGAGCACTCAATATGTGATTTAAAAGACCTTAAGAGTAAGTGAAGCATATTATTCAAAAGGATGCCATTCAAATATACTACACTAATAATAAATGACAATTTCAAATATCTATAACATCAGATTACATATTAATGAATACTTATTGCCCGGTTGTGGGTACTAAGTTACTAATGAAATGTAGGGCTTAAAAGGCTATGTAAGACCCTGACAAAGACAAGCTCAGAGGAAACACTGAAGTCCAAGGTTCTCATTGAGGCCCCTGGGGGACAGTGTTCCCAATTTATAAATCCACCGAGATTCAATCTGCAATAGGGCTTTTTCCCTATTGCCACCCCTCAGGGCACCAGGGACATGATCAATGAGTATGGCCCTAATGCTTGCCACCTTGTGTTTAGCTAACAAGCAGTGTCGAGCAAATGGTTGGTCACTCATCCCCTTCTCATGGGCTTTTTTTATGGCACTGCGGTGTAAAGCCATACATTCACGAAACTGTCGTATGGACTTGCCCACATAGGCAAGGCCACACGAACACGTGAGTAAGTAAACAACATGTGTGGTGGTACAAGTAAGACGATGCTTGATGGTAAGTTTTTTACCCGTCTAAGGGTGATTAAAAGTGGCTCCCGTGATCAGCGTGTTGCACGTAGCACATCCCAGGAATCTAAAGCAGCCCTTGGCTCTTAAAAAATGTGATATCTGATGTTATAGATATTTGAAATTGTCATTTATTATTAGTGTAGTATATTTGAATGGCATCCTTTTGAATAATATGCTCCACTTACTCTTAAGGTCTTTTAAATCACATATTGAGTGCTCTTATGCACTTACTGTTTGTTATATATTACTTACACGTATGTTTATTTATTCTTTTAATGTTTTTTCTTTAGTGTTCGGTGGTTGCCATGGCAGCTAGCCTGCGACACGGCGCTTGATTACGTCAGGGGCTGGTGACGCGTGAACGAGGCTGTATCCCCTGGTTGGCTACAGGACTGTGGAGCGGACGCCTTCCGTGGTTTCCATGGAGATGGGCCTGCGACACGGCATCCTGTGAGGTCATGGGAAGGCGACGATAGATAGATATTAACAGTTTCTTATATAGCGCAGCAAATTCCGTTGCATTTTACAATTAGAAATAACAATGATATAACAAAACTGGGTAATAACAAACAGTCATAGAGATAGGAAGGCCCTGCTCACAAGCTTACAATCTATAGGGAAATAGGCATGGATACACAAGCATAGGTGCTATCTATTGCATAGTTGTCCAACAGATTCCAAAGGTTCTTGGTGGGCTGTATGATATGGTCACACAGCAATGATGAACCGGGGTCGAGAGGAAGGGAAAGTGAAGAATGAGAAGACGTGAGGATATGTGTGGATTGTGTAGAGTGGATGCAATTTGATAGGAAAGTTTATGAAAGTTATGTTGGCGGTTCTGGACTTTGATACGCTTGCCTGAAGAGGTTAGTTTTCAGGGAACGCTTGAAGGTTTGGAGATTAGAGGAGAGTCTTATTGTGCATGGTAGGGCAATCCACAGGGTGGGTACACCCCGAAGAAAGTCCTGCAATCGTAAGTGGGAGCGAGTAATGAGTGTGGATGAGAGACGCAGATCTTGTGAAGAACGAAGAGGTCGGGTTGGGAGATATTTTGAGATGAGCGAAGTGATGCAAAGTTGGTGTAGTTTGGTTAATGGCCTTGTGTGTGAGTAAAAGTATTTTATATTGAATACGGTAGAAAGCAGGTAACCAGTGGAGGGACTGACAGAGTGGATCTGCAGACGATGAAGGTCTAGCGAGGAAGATTAGCCTTGCAGCTGCATTCAGAATGGATTGTAGTGGTGAGAGTCTCGTTTTGGGAAGGCCAGTTAAGAGACTACTGCAATAATCAATGCAGGAGAAAATGAGAGCATGGATTAGAGTTTTAGCAGTGTCTTGTGTAGAGTATGGTTATATTTTGGATATGTTTTTTAGATGCATGTTACATGATTTTGAGACAGATTGAATGTGGGGAACAAAGGACAGATCAGAGTCAAGGATGGCACCTAGGCAGAGAGCTTGATTGTTGAGTTTTCAACAGTGAGAGAGATATCAGGTTAGTACCTACTATTGGCCGGTGGAAATATAATTAACACTGTTTTTGAAATATCAATTTTGAGGTGGGGATATATGTCATCCAAGGTGAAATGGCAGAAGGGCTTTCAGTGACAAGGTCCAGTATAGATAGAAACAAATCAGGGGAAGATAGGTAGATTTGAAATCCAAAAGAGCTGATTAGTTTACCAAGAGATGAGGTACTGTATAGATTGAGAAAAGCAGAGGACCCAAGACTGAGCGTTGCTGTACTCCAACTGAAAGAGGTAGCGAAGAGGAGGTAGATTCAGAGAAGCGAACACTGAAGAGCGATTAGACAGGTAGGAGAGTAGTCAACAGTGTCAAAGGCAGCAGATAGATCTAGAAGAATAAGAAGTGAGTAATGGCCTTAAGATTTCGTAGTAACCAAATCATTAACCACTTTAGTCAGTGCTATCTCTGTGGAGTGTTGGGAACGGATGCCTGGCTGAAGTGGGTCCAATAAGTTGTTTGAGTTAAGAAAGTGTGTGAGTTGAGTGTAGGCAAGTCTCTCAAGTAGCTTAGAGAGACAAGGGAGCTGAGAGATAGGGTGGTAGTTTGAGAGAGCGTTAGGGTCAGAATTTTGTTTTTGCAAAACGGGAGTAATCACTGCATGTTTGAACAGTGAAGGTAAACTATAAGTAGAGAGAGGGAGATTACAGATGTTAGTTAAGGCAGGGATGAGCACAGGAGACAGAGCTTTACTTATTTGTGAGGGTAAAGGATCAAGAGGAGAGGTAGTAGAGTAGCAGGATGAGAAGAGTGATGATACTTCATCTTCATTTGTGGGATCAAATGAAGAGAGAGTGCCAGAAGGTTCAGGTAAAGAACTGAGAACGTCATTGGCTGACAAAGAGCATACCATTTCATCTTGGATCTTATCAATCTTCTCCTTGAAGTAGGGAGCAAGAGCTTGTTCCTTGATAGTGGCTGGTGGGATAGGTGACGGAGGATTCAGAAGTTATTTAAATGTTTAAAAGAGTTGTTTGGGGTTAGAGGGTTGAGCAGAGATAAGAGTTTGGAAATATGTTTGGCAGTGTCCAGGGCATTTCTATAAGAGTGGTAGACAGTCCTATAAGTAAGGAAGTCGATTGATATACAAGATTTACGCCACTGATGTTCAAGTTTACGTGTGAGTTTTTGTAGATGGAGCCATTTCATCAAGGGCTAGTTCTAGAGTCTGGTTCAGGTGTGATACAGCCATCTCAGGAGAGGTGAATGCAGAAATAGGTGCAAGCTGTTGTTGGAGTGAGGTGGAAAGTTCTTGAAGATTAATTGTGTTAATATTTTTGCGGGTTTGAGGAGGATTGGAGGATTTCAGCAACACAGAGTTTGAATGAATGGAGGAGAGCATGCAGGTGATAAGGTTGAGATCTGAGAGGGGGAACGGAGTGTTAGTGAGTTCAGAAATGGAGCATAGTCTGGTGAATACTAGATCAAGGCAGTGGCCCTCCTGATGAGTAGAGGAGTCAGTCCATTGGGAGAGGCAGAGAGAGGAGGTTAGAGAGAGTAGTTTGGAGGCATGAGCAGCAGATTTTGGACAATCAATAGCAATATTTAAATCACCCATGATGATGGTGGAGATGTCAGAGGATAGGAAGTGAGGGAGCCAGGCAGAAAATTCTTCCAGAAATTGTTTGGGATGCCCAGGTGGGCGATAGATAGCTGCAACATGCAGAGAGAAAGGAGAGTAAGCCCTGATGGAATGAACTTCAAATGATGAAAATGTGAGTGATGGAACCTGTGGTAGAATAGTGTATGCGAAAGATTGGGAAAGTAATAGTCCAACCCCACCTCCTTCATGGTTACCAGGCCTGGAGGTGTGTGTGAAGTGGAGACCACCATGTGCCAGTGGTGCAGGGGAGGCCGTGTCTGATTGTGTGAGCCAGGTTTCTGTTATAGCCAGCAGATTGAAGTTGTTAGCTATAAAGAGGTCATTGATGGAGGTTAATTTGTTACAAACAGAGCGTGCATTCCATAAGGCACATTTTAGTAATCTGGAGGGTGATGGAAGACATGTGATGTTTATGAGGTTAGCTGAATTTCTATGTTGCTGTGAATCAGGTGAATGTGAGCAATGCAAGTGGTTGGGTCCTGGATTTGGTGAAATGTCACCAGCTATCAGAAGCAGAAGAGAGAGATAAATGTGGGTGTCAGAGGTTTGTGAAAGTTTTTTATGGTGAGAGGTTGTAGATGTTATTGTCAATGATTATAGGGAAGTAAAAACTCATGAGTGTTAATAAGTCGAGAGTGAATAATTGAGGGGGCAACATGTACAGAGGGGAGAGCTGCTGGGAGATTGAATGATGTAATGGACTTTATGAATACTCCATGAAGAGCAATGCAGAAAATCAATTTGTGGTACATAGTTCGTTTGAGATTAAACCAAAGTTATCTAGGCTTAGAGTGTAAGGTTTCACTTGTTAAAGTTAAAAGTTCAGGTGCCTGTCTACTGGTGTTGTTCCCCTGTATGTTAACTTAGCATGACAGAGCAAAATGACAAACAATTATGTACAGTCACATGCATATCACAATATAACTGGTTTATACAAAATCAGTTGCATTCTGTTATTAGAGGTCATGAGGATTATAGTTTGAAAGATATATATACATAGGTTTTAATGCACAGATGATTTTGATTGAGGATGAAAGGAAGGGTGTTTGTTTTGTTGCAACGTTGGTTGGATGTTGTCATCTGTTTTAGTCCTGTTTAAGTCCTGGGTAAGTCTATATCGTAATATTTTCCTAACCCTTTTAAAACAACCCTTCTAAGACAACCCTGTTCAGCTAGGCTGTTCAGCCTAGCATCTTTCCTTAAGAATGGTAAGTATCCATGTGTGTCTGATAATTGCAATCAAGGCCTAACACCCAGTTACAGAGCATGCAATAAAACTCAACAAAAACAATCACTGAAATAGGAGTTTACCAACTATTTCAAAGTTGAAATAAAGTATCATCCTGGAATACAATATAGCTTATGATATAAAATTTGACAGTGTAGATTACCTAATATAATAAAATATCACTGCAGCATGTATTTTCTAAGCAAACCCAAACTCCAAATGATGAGTGCAGATTACCTAATATAATAAAACTAGGTGATTCATCGCACCCTACGGGCACTCTTCACACCGTCGTAGGGGGCTATGCCCCCTTAACCCTTGCATGCCCTTGTGGCATGCAATATTTGTATTATATGGAGTATTACCTTCAATCATAATTGTGTGAGTGGTTAACTATTGCACGGACAAATGGCGTGCGATGGTTAAGGGGTCATAGCCCCTTGCAACGGCGTGAACAGCGCACACGGCCTGATGAATAACCTACTAGGTGCTTTGGTTGGGGGAGTGGTGGGTGCGGGGGAGATGCGGATGGGGGAGGGGCAGTTGTGGGGTTCCGTGGGTGGGAAATGGGCTGGCGCGGTGGCGCCACGAGTGGGGGAGGGACGGGTTTGTGGGTGCCGTGGGTGGGGGTCCGGAGCCACCGCAGGTGGGGGAGGAGTGGTTGCGAGGATGCCGCGGGTGGGGGATGGGCGGGTGCGCTGATGCCGTGGGTGGGGGAGGGACGGGTGTGCTGCGGGTGGGGGAGGGGGTCCGGAGCCACCGCGGGGTGATGGAGGGGGTGGGTGTGGGAGAGCCATGGATGGGGCTCCATCCACCACATTGATAATCCTGCTCTGGAAACACACAGCAGCCAAAGGGCAGAGCCTCCCACTGGATGTAATGGGAGGGCGTTTCTCGCCCAATCAGCTGTGGACTGGGTGTGATAGACCTGCTGCTAACCCAATGAGAGCTCCTAGCCACGCCCAGCGTTATACACACAGTCACTCTAGGCCATTATATAAGAGATATCACTGCAGCATGTATTATATATATATATATATATATATATATATATACACAGGCTATCAACCGGCACTCTCACTTCAATGCAGCTGCCGCGGTGCTCTTTATGATGTCATACAAACTCTTCAAAATAAGGCACTCCACGGTCTTTCTTCAGAAATAATAACAGCTCACTGCAGTGAGCTGTTATTATTTCTGAAGAAAGACCGTGGAGTGCCTTATTTGGAAGAGTTTATATATATATATATATATATTAGTGATGAGCGGGTTCGGTTTCCGAGAAACCGAACCCACCCGAGCTTTACCTTTTTTTACACTGGTCCGAGCAGACTCGGATCCTCCCGCCTTGCTCGGCTAACCCGAGCGCGCCCATACGTCGTCATCCCGCTGTCGGATTCTCGCGAGATTCGGATTCTATAAGCAGCCGCGCGTCGCCGCCATTTTCACACGTGCATTGAGATTGATAGGGAGAGGACGTGGCTGGCGTCCTCTCCGTTTATACGAGACACTACAGTTGATCTGATTGCTTTGCTTTGCTTGTTTATTTTACTATTGTGGGGAGGATTGGGGAGCAACTGTTAGGAGGAGTACAGTGCAGAGTTTTGCTGATAGTGACCACCAGTTTTTTATCCGTTCTCTTCTCTGCCTGAAAAAACGCTCCATACCATATCTGTGCTCAGTGTGCTGCATGATATATCTGTGCTGAGTGCTCACACTGCTTAATTGTGGGGACTGGGGAGCAGCTATAGCAGGAGTACAGTGCAGAGTTTTGCTGACAGTGACCACCAGTATACGTTTGTCTGCCTGAAAAACACTCCTGTTGCTTTTTTTTTATACTAGTAGTTTAGCAGTCTGCTGACAGTGTCCACCAGGTCCATTATACTGTATATAGCAGTACGGTAGGCCACTGCTGTACCTACCTCTGTGTCATCACTCGTCATCCATAAAGTATACTATCCATCCATCTACATTGTATACATGTGGTGGCTTTTTTTTTTAATACTAGTAGTTTAGCAGTCTGCTGACAGTGTCCACCAGGTCCATTTTACTGTATATAGCAGTACGGTAGGCCACTGCTGTACCTACCTCTGTGTCGTCACTCGTCATCCATAAAGTATGCTATCCATCCATCTACATTGTATACCTGTGGTGGCTTTTTTTTATACTAGTAGTTTAGCAGTCTGCTGACAGTGTCCACCAGGTCCATTATACTGCTGTACCTACCTCTGTATCGTCACTCGTCATCCATAAAGTATACTATCCATCCATTTACATTGTATACCTGTGTGGCTTTTTTTTTATACTAGTAGTTTAGCAGTCTGCTGACAGTGTCCACCAGGTCCATTATACTGTATATAGCAGTACGGTAGGCCACTGCTGTACCTACCTCTGTGTCGTCACTCGTCATCCATAAAGTATACTATCCATCCATCTACATTGTATACCAGTGGTGGGTTTTTTTTTTATACTAGTAGTTTAGCAGTCTGCTGACAGTGTCCACCAGGTCCATTATACTGTATATAGCAGTACGGTAGGCAACAGCTGTACCTAACTCTGTGTCGTCACTCGTCATCCATAAAGTATACTATCCATCCATCTACATTGTATACCTGTGGTGGCTTTTTTTTTTATACTAGTAGCTTAGCAGTCTGCTGACAGTGTCCACCAGGTCCATTATACTGTAAATAGCAGTACGGTAGGCCACTGCTGTACCTACCTCTGTGTCATCACTCGTCATCCATAAAGTATACTATCCATCCATCTACATTGTATACCTGTGGTGCCTTTTAGTTGTGCGCATTAAAATATGGAGAACAAAAATGTGGAGGTTAAAAAAATAGGGAAAGATCAAGATCCACTTCCACCTCGTGCTGAAGCTGCTGCCACTAGTCATGGCCGAGACGATGAAATGCCATCAACGTTGTCTGCCAAGGCCGATGCCCAATGTCATAGTACAGAGCATGTAAAATCCAAAACACAAAAGATCAGTAAAATGCCTCAAAAATCAAAATTAAAAGCGTCTGAGGAAAAGCGTAAACTTGCCAATATGCCATTTACGACACAGAGTGGCAAGGAACGGCTGAGGCCCTGGCCTATGTTCATGGCTAGTGGTTCAGCTTCACATGAGGATGGAAGCACTCATCCTCTCGCTAGAAAAAAGAAAAGACTTAAGCTGGCAAAAGCACAGCAAAGAACTGTGCGTTCTTCGAAATCACAAATCCCCAAGGAGAGTCCAATTGTGTCGGTTGCGATGCCTGACCTTCCCAACACTGGACGGGAAGAGCTTGCACCTTCCACCATTTGCACGCCCCCTGCAAGTGCTGGTAGGAGCACCCGCAGTCCAGTTCCTGATAGTCAAATTGAAGATGTCACTGTTGAAGTACACCAGGATGAGGATATGGGTGTTGCTGGCGCTGGGGAGGAAATTGACAAGGAGGATTCTGATGGTGAGGTGGTTTGTTTAAGTCAGGCACCCGGGGAGACACCTGTTGTCCATGGGAGGAATATGGCCCTTGACATGCCTGGTCAAAATACAAAAAAAATCAGCTCTTCGGTGTGGAATTATTTCAACACAAATGCGGACAACAGGTGTCAAGCCGTGTGTTGCCTTTGTCAAGCTGTAATAAGTAGGGGTAAGGACGTTAACCACCTCGGAACATCCTCCCTTATACGTCACCTGCAGCGCATTCATTATAAGTCAGTGACAAGTTCAAAAACTTTGGGTGACAGCGGAAGCAGTCCACTGACCACTAAATCCCTTCCTCTTGTAACCAAGCTCCTGCAAACCACACCACCAACTCCCTCAGTGTCAATTTCCTCCTTACCCAGGAAAGCCAATAGTCCTGCAGGCCATGTCACTGGCAAGTCTGACGAGTCCTCTCCTGCCTGGGATTCCTCCGATGCATCCTTGAGTGTAACGCCTACTGCTGCTGGCGCTGCTGTTGTTGCTGCTGGGAGTCGATCGTCATCCCAGAGGGGAAGTCGGATGACCACTTGTACTACTTCCAGTAAGCAATTGACTGTCCAACAGCCCTTTGCGAGGAAGAAAAAATATCACAGTAGTCATCCTGCTGCAAAGTGGATAACTGAGGCCTTGGCAGCCTGGGCGGTGAGAAACGTGGTTCCGGTATCCATCGTTAATTCAGAGGCAACTATAGACTTGATTGAGGTACTGTGTCCCCGGTAACAAATACCATCTAGGTTCCATTTCTCTAGGCAGGCGATACCGAAAATGTACACAGACCTCAGAAAAAGACTCACCAGTGTCCTAAAAAATGCAGTTGTACCCAATGTCCACTTAACCACGGACATGTGGACAAGTGGAGCAGGGCAGACTCAGGACTATATGACTGTGACAGCCCACTGGGTAGATGTATTGCCTCCCGCAGCAAGAACAGCAGCGGCGGCACCAGTAGCAGCATCTTGCAAACGCCAACTCGTTCCTAGGCAGGCTACGCTTTGTATCACCGCTTTCCAGAATACGCACACAGCTGAAACCTCTTACGGCAACTGAGGAAGATCATCGCAGAATGGCTTACCCCAATTGGACTCTCCTGTGGATTTGTGACATCGAACAACGCCAGCAATATTGTGCGTGCATTACATCTGGGCAAATTCCAGCACGTCCCATGTTTTGCACATACCTTGAATTTGGTGGTGCAGAATTATTTAAAAAACGACAGGGGCGTGCAAGAGATGCTGTCGGTGGCCCGAAGAATTGTGGGCCACTTTCGGCGTTCAGGCACCGCGTACAGAAGACTGGAGCACCACCAAAAATACCTGAACCTGCCCTGCCATCATCTGAAGCAAGAGGTGGTAACGAGGTGGAATTCAACCCTCTATATGCTTCAGAGGATGGAAGAGCAGCAAAAGGCCATTCAAGCCTAAACATCTGGCCACGATATAGGCAAAGGAGGTGGAATGCACCTGTCTCAAGCGCAGTGGAGAATGATTTCAACGTTGTGCAAGGTTCTGCAACCCTTTGAACTTGCCACACGTGAAGTTAGTTCAGACACTGCCAGCCTGAGTCAGGTCATTCCCCTCATCAGGCCTTTGCAGAAGAAGCTGGAGACATTGAAGGAGGAGCTAAAACAGAGCGATTCCGCTAGGCACGTGGGACTTGTGGATGGAGCCCTTCATTCGCTTAACCAGGATTCACGGGTGGTCAATCTGTTGAAATCAGAGCACTACATTTTGGCCACCGTGCTCGATCCTAGATTTAAAACCTACGTTGTATCTCTCTTTTCGGCAGACTCAAGTCTGCAGGGGTTCAAAGACCTGCTGGTGAGAAAATTGTCAAGTCAAGCGGAACGTGACCCGTCAACAGCTCCTCCTTCACGTTCTCCCGCAACTGGGGGTGCGAGGAAAAGGCTAAGAATTCCGAGCCCACTCACTGGCGGTGATGCAGGGCAGTCTGCAGCGAGTGCTGACATCTGGTCCGGACAGAAGGACCTGCCAACGATTACTGACATGTCGTCTACTGTCACTGCATATGATGCTCTCACCATTGAAAAAATGGTGGAGGATTATATGAGTGACCGCATCCAAGTAGGCACGTCAGACAGTCCGTACGTATACTGGCAGGAAAAATAGGCAATTTGGAGGCCCTTGCAGAAACTGGCTTTATTCTACCTAAGTTGCCCTCACTCCAGTGTGTACTCCGAAAGAGTGTTTAGTGCAGCCGCTCACCTTGTTAGCAATCGGCGTACGAGGTTACTTCCAGAAAATGTGGAGATGATGTTCATTAAAATGAATTATAATCAATTCCTCCGTGGAGACATTCACCAGCAGCAATTGCCTCCAGAAAGTACACGGGGACCTGAGATGGTGGATTCCAGTGGGGACGAATTAATAATCTGTGAGGAGGGGGATGTACACAGTGAAAGGGGTGATGAATCGGACGATGATGATGAGGTGGACATCTTGCCTCTGTAGAGCCAGTTTGTGCAAGGAGAGATTGATTGCTTCTTTTTTGGTGGGGGCCCAAACCAACCAGTCATTTCAGTCACAGTCGTGTGGCAGACCCTGTCGCTGAAATGATGGGTTCATTAAAGTGTGCATGTCCTGTTTATACAACATAAGGGTGGATGGGAGGGCCCAAGGACAATTCCATCTTGCACCTCTTTTTTCTTTCATTTTTCTTTGCATCATGTGCTGTTTGGGGAGTATTTTTTTGAAGGGCCATCCTGCCTGACACTGCAGTGTCACTCCTAGATGGGCCAGGTGTTTGTGTCGGCCACTTGGGTCGCTGAGCTTAGTCACACAGCTACCTCATTGCGCCTCTTTTTTTCTTTGCATCATGTGCTGTTTGGGGACTATTTTTTTCAAGTGCCATCCTGTCTGACACTGCAGTGCCACTCCTAGATGGGCCAGGTGTTTGTGTTGGCCACTTGGGTCGCTGAGCTTAGTCACACAGCTACCTCATTGCGCCTCTTTTTTTCTTTGCATCATGTGCTGTTTGGGGACTATTTTTTTCAAGTGCCTTCCTGTCTGACACTGCAGTGCCACTCCTAGATGGGCCAGGTGTTTGTGTCGGCCACTAGGGTCGCTTAGCTTAGTCACACAGCTACATCATTACGCCTCTTTTTTTCTTTGCATCATGTGCTGTTTGGGGACTATTTTTTTCAAATGCCATCCTGTCTGACACTGCAGTGCCACTCCTAGATGGGCCAGGTGTTTGTGTCGGCCACTTGGGTCGCTGATCTTAGTCACATAGCTACCTCATTGCGCCTCTTTTTTTCATTACATCATGTGCTGTTTGGGGACTATTTTTTTCAAGTGCCATCCTGTCTGACACTGCAGTGCCACTCCTAGATGGGCTAGGTGTTTGTGTCGGCCACTAGGGTCGCTTAGCTTAGTCACACAGCTACCTCATTGCGCCTCTTTTTTTCTTTGCATCATGTGCTGTTTGGGGACTATTTTTTTCAAGTGCCATCCTGTCTGACACTGCAGTGCCACTCCTAGATGGGCCAGGTGTTTGTGTCGGCCACTTGGGTCGCTGAGCTTAGTCACACAGCTACCTCATTGCGCCTCTTTTTTTCTTTGCATCATGTGCTGTTTGGGGACTATTTTTTTCAAGTGCCATCCTGTCTGACACTGCAGTGCCTCTCCTAGATGGGCCAGGTGTTTGTGTCGGCCACTAGGGTCGCTTAGCTTAGTCACACAGCTACCTCATTGCGCCTCTTTTTTTCTTTGCATCATGTGCTGTTTGGGGACTATTTTTTTCAAGTGCCATCCTGTCTGACACTGCAGTGCCACTCCTAGATGGGCCAGGTGTTTGTGTCGGCCACTAGGGTCGCTTAGCTTAGTTACACAGCTACCTCATTGCGCCTCTTTTTTTCTTTGCATCATGTGCTGTTTGGGGACTATTTTTTAAATCTGCCATCCTGTCTGACACTGCAGTGCCACTCCTAGATGGGCCTGGTGTTTGTGTCGGCCACTTGGGTCGCTTAGCTTAGCCATCCAGCGACCTTGGTGCACCTCTTTTTTTCTTTGCATCATGTGCTGTTTGGGGACTATTTTTTAAATCTGCCATCCTATCTGACACTGTAGTGCCACTCCTAGATGGGCCAGGTGTTTGTGTCGGCCACTTGGGTCGCTTAGCTTAGTCACACAGCTACCTCATTGCGCCTCTTTTTTTCTTTGCATCATGTGCTGTTTGGGGACTATTTTTTTCAAGTGCCATCCTGTCTGACACTGCAGTGCCACTCCTAGATGGGCCAGGTGTTTGTGTCGGCCACTTGGGTCGCTGATCTTAGTCACATAGCTACCTCATTGCGCCTCTTTTTTTCATTACATCATGTGCTGTTTGGGGACTATTTTTTTCAAGTGCCATCCTGTGTGACACTGCAGTGCCACTCCTAGATGGGCTAGGTGTTTGTGTCGGCCACTAGGGTCGCTTAGCTTAGTCACACAGCTACCTCATTGCGCCTCTTTTTTTCTTTGCATCATGTGCTGTTTGGGGACTATTTTTTTCAAGTGCCATCCTGTCTGACACTGCAGTGCCATTTCTAGATGGGCCAGGTGTTTGTGTCGGCCACTTGGGTCGCTGAGCTTAGTCACACAGCTACCTCATTGCGCCTCTTTTTTTCTTTGCATCATGTGCTGTTTGGGGACTATTTTTTTCAAGTGCCATCCTGTCTGACACTGCAGTGCCTCTCCTAGATGGGCCAGGTGTTTGTGTCGACCACTAGGGTCGCTTAGCTTAGTCACACAGCTACCTCATTGCGCCTCTTTTTTTCTTTGCATCATGTGCTGTTTGGGGACTATTTTTTTCAAGTGCCATCCTGTCTGACACTGCAGTGCCACTCCTAGATGGGCCAGGTGTTTGTGTCGGCCACTAGGGTCGCTTAGCTTAGTCACACAGCTACCTCATTGCGCCTCTTTTTTTCTTTGCATCATGTGCTGTTTGGGGACTATTTTTTAAATCTGCCATCCTGTCTGACACTGCAGTGCCACTCCTAGATGGGCCAGGTGTTTGTGTCGGCCACTTGGGTCGCTTAGCTTAGCCATCCAGCGACCTTGGTGCACCTCTTTTTTTCTTTGCATCATGTGCTGTTTGGGGACTATTTTTTAAATCTGCCATCCTATCTGACACTGTAGTGCCACTCCTAGATGGGCCAGGTGTTTGTGTCGGCCACTTGGGTCGCTTAGCTTAGTCACACAGCTACCTCATTGCGCCTCTTTTTTTCTTTGCATCATGTGCTGTTTGGGGACTATTTTTTTGAAGTGCCATCCTGTCTGACACTGCAGTGCCACTCCTAGATGGGCCAGGTGTTTGTGTCGGCCACTTGGGTCGCTGATCTTAGTCACATAGCTACCTCATTGCGCCTCTTTTTTTCTTTACATCATGTGCTGTTTGGGGACTATTTTTTTCAAGTGCCATCCTGTCTGACACTGCAGTGCCACTCCTAGATTGGCTAGGTGTTTGTGTCGGCCACTAGGGTCGCTTAGCTTAGTCACACAGCTACCTCATTGCGCCTCTTTTTTTCTTTGCATCATGTGCTGTTTGGGGACTATTTTTTTCAAGTGCCATCCTGTCTGACACTGCAGTGCCACTCCTAGATGGGCCAGGTGTTTGTGTCGGCCACTTGGGTCGCTGAGCTTAGTCACACAGCTAACTCATTGCGCCTCTTTTTTTCTTTGCATCATGTGCTGTTTGGGGACTATTTTTTTCAAGTGCCATCCTGTCTGACACTGCAGTGCCACTCCTAGATGGGCCAGGTGTTTGTGTCGGCCACTAGGGTCGCTTAGCTTAGTCACACAGCTACCTCATTGCGCCTCTTTTTTTCTTTGCATCGTGTGCTGTTTGGGGACTATTTTTTTCAAGTGCCATCCTGTCTGACACTGCAGTGCCACTCCTAGATGGGCCAGGTGTTTGTGTCGGCCACTAGGGTCGCTTAGCTTAGTCACACAGCTACCTCATTGCGCCTCTTTTTTTCTTTGCATCATGTGCTGTTTGGGGACTATTTTTTAAATCTGCCATCCTGTCTGACACTGCAGTGCCACTCCTAGATGGGCCAGGTGTTTGTGTCGGCCACTTGGGTCGCTTAGCTTAGCCATCCAGCGACCTTGGTGCACCTCTTTTTTTATTTGCATCATGTGCTGTTTGGGTACTATTTTTTAAATCTGCCATCCTATCTGACACTGTAGTGCCACTCCTAGATGGGCCAGGTGTTTGTGTCGGCCACTTGGGTCGCTTAGCTTAGTCACACAGCTACCTCATTGCGCCTCTTTTTTTCTTTGCATCATGTGCTGTTTGGGGACTATTTTTTTGAAGTGCCATCCTGTCTGACACTGCAGTGCCACTCCTAGATGGGCCAGGTGTTTGTGTCGGCCACTTGGGTCGCTTAACTTAGTCACACAGCTACCTCATTGCGCCTCTTTTTTTCTTTGCATCATGTGCTGTTTGGGGACTATTTTTTTTAAGTGCCATCCTGTCTGACACTGCAGTGCCACTCCTAGATGGGCCAGGTGTTTGTGTCGCCCACTAGGGTCGCTTAGCTTAGTCACACAGCTACCTCATTGCGCCTCTTTTTTTCTTTGCATCATGTGCTGTTTGGGGACTATTTTTTTCAAGTGCCATCCTGTCTGACACTGCAGTGCCACTCCTAGATGGGCCAGGTGTTTGTGTCGGCCACTTGGGTCGCTTAACTTAGTCACACAGCTAACTCATTGCGCCTCTTTTTTTCTTTGCATCATGTGCTGTTTGGGAACTATTTTTTTCAAGTGCCATCCTGTCTGACACTGCAGTGCCACTCCTAGATGGGCCAGGTGTTTGTGTCGGCCACTTGGGTCGCTGATCTTAGTCACATAGCTACCTCATTGCGCCTCTTTTTTTCATTACATCATGTGCTGTTTGGGGACTATTTTTTTCAAGTGCCATCCTGTGTGACACTGCAGTGCCACTCCTAGATGGGCTAGGTGTTTGTGTCGGCCACTAGGGTCGCTTAGCTTAGTCACACAGCTACCTCATTGCGCCTCTTTTTTTCTTTGCATCATGTGCTGTTTGGGGACTATTTTTTTCAAGTGCCATCCTGTCTGACACTGCAGTGCCATTTCTAGATGGGCCAGGTGTTTGTGTCGGCCACTTGGGTCGCTGAGCTTAGTCACACAGCTACCTCATTGCGCCTCTTTTTTTCTTTGCATCATGTGCTGTTTGGGGACTATTTTTTTCAAGTGCCATCCTGTCTGACACTGCAGTGCCTCTCCTAGATGGGCCAGGTGTTTGTGTCGACCACTAGGGTCGCTTAGCTTAGTCACACAGCTACCTCATTGCGCCTCTTTTTTTCTTTGCATCATGTGCTGTTTGGGGACTATTTTTTTCAAGTGCCATCCTGTCTGACACTGCAGTGCCACTCCTAGATGGGCCAGGTGTTTGTGTCGGCCACTAGGGTCGCTTAGCTTAGTCACACAGCTACCTCATTGCGCCTCTTTTTTTCTTTGCATCATGTGCTGTTTGGGGACTATTTTTTAAATCTGCCATCCTGTCTGACACTGCAGTGCCACTCCTAGATGGGCCAGGTGTTTGTGTCGGCCACTTGGGTCGCTTAGCTTAGCCATCCAGCGACCTTGGTGCACCTCTTTTTTTCTTTGCATCATGTGCTGTTTGGGGACTATTTTTTAAATCTGCCATCCTATCTGACACTGTAGTGCCACTCCTAGATGGGCCAGGTGTTTGTGTCGGCCACTTGGGTCGCTTAGCTTAGTCACACAGCTACCTCATTGCGCCTCTTTTTTTCTTTGCATCATGTGCTGTTTGGGGACTATTTTTTTGAAGTGCCATCCTGTCTGACACTGCAGTGCCACTCCTAGATGGGCCAGGTGTTTGTGTCGGCCACTTGGGTCGCTGATCTTAGTCACATAGCTACCTCATTGCGCCTCTTTTTTTCTTTACATCATGTGCTGTTTGGGGACTATTTTTTTCAAGTGCCATCCTGTCTGACACTGCAGTGCCACTCCTAGATTGGCTGGGTGTTTGTGTCGGCCACTAGGGTCGCTTAGCTTAGTCACACAGCTACCTCATTGCGCCTCTTTTTTTCTTTGCATCATGTGCTGTTTGGGGACTATTTTTTTCAAGTGCCATCCTGTCTGACACTGCAGTGCCACTCCTAGATGGGCCAGGTGTTTGTGTCGGCCACTTGGGTCGCTGAGCTTAGTCACACAGCTAACTCATTGCGCCTCTTTTTTTCTTTGCATCATGTGCTGTTTGGGGACTATTTTTTTCAAGTGCCATCCTGTCTGACACTGCAGTGCCACTCCTAGATTGGCCAGGTGTTTGTGTCGGCCACTAGGGTCGCTTAGCTTAGTCACACAGCTACCTCATTGCGCCTCTTTTTTTCTTTGCATCGTGTGCTGTTTGGGGACTATTTTTTTCAAGTGCCATCCTGTCTGACACTGCAGTGCCACTCCTAGATGGGCCAGGTGTTTGTGTCGGCCACTAGGGTCGCTTAGCTTAGTCACACAGCTACCTCATTGCGCCTCTTTTTTTCTTTGCATCATGTGCTGTTTGGGGACTATTTTTTAAATCTGCCATCCTGTCTGACACTGCAGTGCCACTCCTAGATGGGCCAGGTGTTTGTGTCGGCCACTTGGGTCGCTTAGCTTAGCCATCCAGCGACCTTGGTGCACCTCTTTTTTTATTTGCATCATGTGCTGTTTGGGTACTATTTTTTAAATCTGCCATCCTATCTGACACTGTAGTGCCACTCCTAGATGGGCCAGGTGTTTGTGTCGGCCACTTGGGTCGCTTAGCTTAGTCACACAGCTACCTCATTGCGCCTCTTTTTTTCTTTGCATCATGTGCTGTTTGGGGACTATTTTTTTGAAGTGCCATCCTGTCTGACACTGCAGTGCCACTCCTAGATGGGCCAGGTGTTTGTGTCGGCCACTTGGGTCGCTTAACTTAGTCACACAGCTACCTCATTGCGCCTCTTTTTTTCTTTGCATCATGTGCTGTTTGGGGACTATTTTTTTTAAGTGCCATCCTGTCTGACACTGCAGTGCCACTCCTAGATGGGCCAGGTGTTTGTGTCGCCCACTAGGGTCGCTTAGCTTAGTCACACAGCTACCTCATTGCGCCTCTTTTTTTCTTTGCATCATGTGCTGTTTGGGGACTATTTTTTTCAAGTGCCATCCTGTCTGACACTGCAGTGCCACTCCTAGATGGGCCAGGTGTTTGTGTCGGCCACTTGGGTCGCTTAACTTAGTCACACAGCTAACTCATTGCGCCTCTTTTTTTCTTTGCATCATGTGCTGTTTGGGGACTATTTTTTTCAAGTGCCATCCTGTCTGACACTGCAGTGCCACTCCTAGATGGGCCAGGTGTTTGTGTCGGCCACTAGGGTCGCTTAGCTTAGTCACACAGCTACCTCATTGCGCCTCTTGTTTTTCTTTGCATCATGTGCTGTTTGGGGACTATTTTTTTGAAGTGCCATCCTGTCTGACACTGCAGTGCCACTCCTAGATGGGCCAGGTGTTTGTGTCGGCCACTAGGGTCGCTTAGCTTAGTCACACAGCTATCTCATTGCGCCTCTTTTTTTCTTTGCATCATGTGCTGTTTGGGGACTATTTTTTTGAAGTGCCATACTGCCTGACACTGCAGTGCCACTCCTAGATGGGCCAGGTGTTTGTGTTGGCCACTTGTGTCGCTTAGCTTAGCCATCCAGTGACCTCGGTGCAAATTTTTGGACTAAAAATAATATTGTGAGATGTGAGGTGTTCAGAATAGACTGAAAATGAGTGGAAATTATGGTTATTGAGGTTAATAATACTATGGGATCAAAATGACCCCCAAATTCTATGATTTAAGCTGTTTTTTAGTGTTTTTTGAAAAAAAAAACACCCGAATCCAAAACACACCCGAATCCGACAAAAAATTTCCGGTGAGGTTTTGCCAAAATGCGTCCGAACCCAAAACACGTCCGCGGAACCGAACCCAAAACTAAAACAATTTCCGGTGCACATCACTAATATATATATATATATATATATATATATATATATATATATACAGTGGCGTAAGTTTATCCTAGTTTCCCGGAGGTAAGAAAAATTTTGGTGCCCCCCCCCCTCACCCCCCCTATATATCATCCGTGAGCCAATAAGATGCCGTTTCGAGATCCGATAACACAGAGTAAAAGTGAACCCGCTCATCTCTAATTCTAACTATATGAATATACAACAAAACCGTTGCAACTAGGCAGATCTATGTATGGGTCCAACCACACACTACATAGATCAGCTCAGTCACTCACAATGCTGATTACTTCTCTGACAATTAATTTGCAAGTGTCATACCCAGGATTAGAACCCACAACCTTTTACACTGGTAGCATGCACCTTACTGATGGAGATATCTGCTCTTGCATAGGAAGTATGAGAATTCTAACTATATGAAGTTACGTGTAATTGTCAGAGAAATAACTTCATATAGTTAGAATTCTCATGCTTCCTTTATAGGAACAAATAGCTTCATCAGTAAGGTGTCTGCTTCCAGTATATCTATAATAAAGAGGGTGTGATTTGTAAGGTGTAGTGACTAGTGTGGAAGTCGGCTACGGAAGAGATACCGGCTACTGTCAATTAACTTAATTGATTAATGTCGCTGAACACATGTAACAGGAGGAGAGGTGCCCCCCTTCAAAGCAGGAGCCCGGTGTCATCTGACTCTGTTGCCTCCCAGAGTTCTGCCTCTGTGTGTGTATATATATATATATATATATATATCATTGCCTGGGTTTAAATTTTCAAGTTATTAAGTTATCAATGGGTTGGATGTAACTGCCAACATTTTGAAAATAATTAGCAGTTCTTCCTACTAGAGATGAGCGGGTTCGGTTTCTCTGAATCCGAACCCGCACGAACTTCATGTTTTTTTCACGGGTCCGAGCAGACTCGGATCCTCCCGCCTTGCTCGGTTAACCCGAGCGCGCCCGAACGTCATCATGACGCTGTCGGATTCTCGCGAGACTCGGATTCTATATAAGGAGCCGCGCGTCGCCGCCATTTTCACACGTGCATTGAGATTGATAGGGAGAGGACGTGGCTGGCGTCCTCTCCATTTAGATTAGGGTTGAGAGAGAGAGAGAGAGATTGACCTGAGGCTGTGATACTGTAGAAGAGAGTGCAGAGTTTAGTGACTGACGACCACAGTGACCACCAGACAGTGCAGTTGTTTGTTTTATTTAATATATCCGTTCTCTGCCTGAAAAAAACGATACACACAGTGACTCAGTCACATACCATATCTGTGTGCACTGCTCAGCCCAGTGTGCTGCATCAATGTATATATATATATATCTGACTGTGCTCAGCTCACACAGCTTATAATTGTGGGGGAGACTGGGGAGCACTGCAGTGCCAGTTATAGGTTATAGCAGGAGCCAGGAGTACATAATATTATATTAAAATTAAACAGTGCACACTTTTGCTGCAGGAGTGCCACTGCCAGTGTGACTAGTGACCAGTGACCTGACCACCAGTATATATAATATTAGTAGTATACTATCTCTTTATCAACCAGTCTATATTAGCAGCAGACACAGTACAGTGCGGTAGTTCACGGCTGTGGCTACCTCTGTGTCGGCACTCGGCAGCCCGTCCATAATTGTATATACCACCTAACCGTGGTTTTTTTTTCTTTCTTTATAGTCATACTAGTTACGAGTATACTATCTCTTTATCAACCAGTCTATATTAGCAGCAGACACAGTACAGTGCGGTAGTTCACGGCTGTGGCTACCTCTGTGTCGGCACTCGGCAGCCCGTCCATAATTGTATATACCACCTAACCGTGGTTTTTTTTTCTTTCTTTATACATACATACTAGTTACGAGTATACTATCTCTTTATCAACCAGTCTATATTAGCAGCAGACACAGTACAGTGCGGTAGTTCACGGCTGTGGCTACCTCTGTGTCGGCACTCGGCAGCCCGTCCATAATTGTATATACCACCTAACCGTGGTTTTTTTTTCTTTCTTTATACATACATACTAGTTACGAGTATACTATCTCTTTATCAACCAGTCTATATATTAGCAGCAGACACAGTACAGTGCGGTAGTTCACGGCTGTGGCTACCTCTGTGTCGGCACTCGGCAGCCCGTCCATAATTGTATATACCACCTAACCGTGGTTTTTTTTTCTTTCTTTATACATACATACTAGTTACGAGTATACTATCTCTTTATCAACCAGTCTATATATTAGCAGCAGACACAGTACAGTGCGGTAGTTCACGGCTGTGGCTACCTCTGTGTCGGCACTCGGCAGCCCGTCCATAATTGTATATACCACCTAACCGTGGTTTTTTTTTCTTTCTTTATACATACATACTAGTTACGAGTATACTATCTCTTTATCAACCAGTCTATATTAGCAGCAGACACAGTACAGTGCGGTAGTTCACGGCTGTGGCTACCTCTGTGTCGGCACTCGGCAGCCCGTCCATAATTGTATATACCACCTAACCGTGTTTTTTTTTTCTTTCTTTATACATACATACTAGTTACGAGTATACTATCTCTTTATCAACCAGTCTATATATTAGCAGCAGACACAGTACAGTGCGGTAGTTCACGGCTGTGGCTACCTCTGTGTCGGCACTCGGCAGCCCGTCCATAATTATATATACCACCTAACCGTGGTTTTTTTTTCTTTCTTTATACATACATACTAGTTACGAGTATACTATCTCTTTATCAACCAGTCTATATATTAGCAGCAGACACAGTACAGTGCGGTAGTTCACGGCTGTGGCTACCTCTGTGTCGGCACTCGGCAGCCCGTCCATAATTGTATATACCACCTAACCGTGGTTTTTTTTTCTTTCTTTATACATACATACTAGTTACGAGTATACTATCTCTTTATCAACCAGTCTATATATTAGCAGCAGACACAGTACAGTGCGGTAGTTCACGGCTGTGGCTACCTCTGTGTCGGCACTCGGCAGCCCGTCCATAATTGTATATACCACCTAACCGTGGTTTTTTTTTCTTTCTTTATAGTCATACTAGTTACGAGTATACTATCTCTTTATCAACCAGTCTATATTAGCAGCAGACACAGTACAGTGCGGTAGTTCACGGCTGTGGCTACCTCTGTGTCGGCACTCGGCAGCCCGTCCATAATTGTATATACCACCTAACCGTGGTTTTTTTTTCTTTCTTTATACATACATACTAGTTACGAGTATACTATCTCTTTATCAACCAGTCTATATTAGCAGCAGACACAGTACAGTGCGGTAGTTCACGGCTGTGGCTACCTCTGTGTCGGCACTCGGCAGCCCGTCCATAATTGTATATACCACCTAACCGTGGTTTTTTTTTCTTTCTTTATACATACATACTAGTTACGAGTATACTATCTCTTTATCAACCAGTCTATATATTAGCAGCAGACACAGTACAGTGCGGTAGTTCACGGCTGTGGCTACCTCTGTGTCGGCACTCGGCAGCCCGTCCATAATTGTATATACCACCTAACCGTGGTTTTTTTTTCTTCTTTATACATACATACTACTACGACATCTCTTTATCAACCAGTCTATATTAGCAGCAGACACAGTACAGTACGGTAGTTCACGGCTGTGGCTACCTCTGTGTCTGCACTCGGCAGGCAGTCCATAATTGTATACTAGTATCCATCTCCATTGTTTACCTGAGGTGCCTTTTAGTTGTGCCTATTAAAATATGGAGAACAAAAATGTTGAGGTTCCAAAATTAGGGAAAGATCAAGATCCACTTCCACCTCGTGCTGAAGCTGCTGCCACTAGTCATGGCCGAGACGATGAAATGCCAGCAACGTCGTCTGCCAAGGCCGATGCCCAATGTCATAGTACAGAGCATGTCAAATCCAAAACACCAAATATCAGAAAAAAAAGGACTCCAAAACCTAAAATAAAATTGTCGGAGGAGAAGCGTAAACTTGCCAATATGCCATTTACGACACGGAGTGGCAAGGAACGGCTGAGGCCCTGGCCTATGTTCATGGCTAGTGGTTCAGCTTCACATGAGGATGGAAGCACTCAGCCTCTCGCTAGAAAAATGAAAAGACTCAAGCTGGCAAAAGCAGCACAGCAAAGAACTGTGCATTCTTCGAAATCCCAAATCCACAAGGAGAGTCCAATTGTGTCGGTTGCGATGCCTGACCTTCCCAACACTGGACGTGAAGAGCATGCGCCTTCCACCATTTGCACGCCCCCTGCAAGTGCTGGAAGGAGCACCCGCAGTCCAGTTCCTGATAGTCAGATTGAAGATGTCAGTGTTGAAGTACACCAGGATGAGGAGGATATGGGTGTTGCTGGCGCTGGGGAGGAAATTGACCAGGAGGATTCTGATGGTGAGGTGGTTTGTTTAAGTCAGGCACCCGGGGAGACACCTGTTGTCCGTGGGAGGAATATGGCCGTTGACATGCCAGGTGAAAATACCAAAAAAATCAGCTCTTCGGTGTGGAGGTATTTCACCAGAAATGCGGACAACAGGTGTCAAGCCGTGTGTTCCCTTTGTCAAGCTGTAATAAGTAGGGGTAAGGACGTTAACCACCTCGGAACATCCTCCCTTATACGTCACCTGCAGCACATTCATAATAAGTCAGTGACAAGTTCAAAAACTTTGGGTGACAGCGGAAGCAGTCCACTGACCAGTAAATCCCTTCCTCTTGTAACCAAGCTCACGCAAACCACCCCACCAACTCCCTCAGTGTCAATTTCCTCCTTCCCCAGGAATGCCAATAGTCCTGCAGGCCATGTCACTGGCAATTCTGACGATTCCTCTCCTGCCTGGGATTCCTCCGATGCATCCTTGCGTGTAACGCCTACTGCTGCTGGCGCTGCTGTTGTTGCTGCTGGGAGTCGATGGTCATCCCAGAGGGGAAGTCGTAAGCCCACTTGTACTACTTCCAGTAAGCAATTGACTGTTCAACAGTCCTTTGCGAGGAAGATGAAATATCACAGCAGTCATCCTGCTGCAAAGCGGATAACTGAGGCCTTGACAACTATGTTGGTGTTAGACGTGCGTCCGGTATCCGCCGTTAGTTCACAGGGAACTAGACAATTTATTGAGGCAGTGTGCCCCCGTTTCCAAATACCATCTAGGTTCCACTTCTCTAGGCAGGCGATACCGAGAATGTACACGGACGTCAGAAAAAGACTCACCAGTGTCCTAAAAAATGCAGTTGTACCCAATGTCCACTTAACCACGGACATGTGGACAAGTGGAGCAGGGCAGGGTCAGGACTATATGACTGTGACAGCCCACTGGGTAGATGTATGGACTCCCGCCGCAAGAACAGCAGCGGCGGCACCAGTAGCAGCATCTCGCAAACGCCAACTCTTTCCTAGGCAGGCTACGCTTTGTATCACCGCTTTCCAGAATACGCACACAGCTGAAAACCTCTTACGGCAACTGAGGAAGATCATCGCGGAATGGCTTACCCCAATTGGACTCTCCTGTGGATTTGTGGCATCGGACAACGCCAGCAATATTGTGTGTGCATTAAATATGGGCAAATTCCAGCACGTCCCATGTTTTGCACATACCTTGAATTTGGTGGTGCAGAATTTTTTAAAAAACGACAGGGGCGTGCAAGAGATGCTGTCGGTGGCCAGAAGAATTGCGGGACACTTTCGGCGTACAGGCACCACGTACAGAAGACTGGAGCACCACCAAAAACTACTGAACCTGCCCTGCCATCATCTGAAGCAAGAAGTGGTAACGAGGTGGAATTCAACCCTCTATATGCTTCAGAGGTTGGAGGAGCAGCAAAAGGCCATTCAAGCCTATACAATTGAGCACGATATAGTAGGTGGAATGCACCTGTCTCAGGCGCAGTGGAGAATGATTTCAACGTTGTGCAAGGTTCTGATGCCCTTTGAACTTGCCACACGTGAAGTCAGTTCAGACACTGCCAGCCTGAGTCAGGTCATTCCCCTCATCAGGCTTTTGCAGAAGAAGCTGGAGACATTGAAGGAGGAGCTAACACGGAGCGATTCCGCTAGGCATGTGGGACTTGTGGATGGAGCCCTTAATTCGCTTAACAAGGATTCACGGGTGGTCAATCTGTTGAAATCAGAGCACTACATTTTGGCCACCGTGCTCGATCCTAGATTTAAAGCCTACCTTGGATCTCTCTTTCCGGCAGACACAAGTCTGCTGGGGTTGAAAGACCTGCTGGTGACAAAATTGTCAAGTCAAGCGGAACGCGACCTGTCAACATCTCCTCCTTCACATTCTCCCGCAACTGGGGGTGCGAGGAAAAGGCTCAGAATTCCGAGCCCACCCGCTGGCGGTGATGCAGGGCAGTCTGGAGCGACTGCTGATGCTGACATCTGGTCCGGACTGAAGGACCTGACAACGATTACGGACATGTCGTCTACTGTCACTGCATATGATTCTCTCAACATTGATAGAATGGTGGAGGATTATATGAGTGACCGCATCCAAGTAGGCACGTCACACAGTCCGTACTTATACTGGCAGGAAAAAGAGGCAATTTGGAGGCCCTTGCACAAACTGGCTTTATTCTACCTAAGTTGCCCTCCCACAAGTGTGTACTCCGAAAGAGTGTTTAGTGCCGCCGCTCACCTTGTCAGCAATCGGCGTACGAGGTTACATCCAGAAAATGTGGAGAAGATGATGTTCATTAAAATGAATTATAATCAATTCCTCCGCGGAGACATTGACCAGCAGCAATTGCCTCCACAAAGTACACAGGGAGCTGAGATGGTGGATTCCAGTGGGGACGAATTGATAATCTGTGAGGAGGGGGATGTACACGGTGATATATCGGAGGGTGATGATGAGGTGGACATCTTGCCTCTGTAGAGCCAGTTTGTGCAAGGAGAGATTAATTGCTTCTTTTTTTGGGGGGGTCCAAACCAACCCGTCATATCAGTCACAGTCGTGTGGCAGACCCTGTCACTGAAATGATGGGTTGGTTAAAGTGTGCATGTCCTGTTTTGTTTATACAACATAAGGGTGGGTGGGAGGGCCCAAGGACAATTCCATCTTGCACCTCTTTTTTCTTTTCTTTTTCTTTGCATCATGTGCTGATTGGGGAGGGTTTTTTGGAAGGGACATCCTGCGTGACACTGCAGTGCCACTCCTAAATGGGCCCGGTGTTTGTGTCGGCCACTAGGGTCGCTAATCTTACTCACACAGTCAGCTACCTCATTGCGCCTCTTTTTTTCTTTGCGTCATGTGCTGTTTGGGGAGGGTTTTTCGGAAGGGACATCCTGCGTGACACTGCAGTGCCACTCCTAGATGGGCCCGGTGTTTGTGTCGGCCACTAGGGTCGCTAATCTTACTCACACAGCTACCTCATTGCGCCTCTTTTTTTCTTTGCGTCATGTGCTGTTTGGGGAGGGTTTTTTGGAAGGGACATCCTGCGTGACACTGCAGTGCCACTCCTAGATGGGCCCGGTGTTTGTGTCGGCCACTAGGGTCGCTAATCTTACTCACACAGCTACCTCATTGCGCCTCTTTTTTTCTTTGCGTCATGTGCTGTTTGGGGAGGGTTTTTTGGAAGGGCCATCCTGCGTGACACTGCAGTGCCACTCCTAGATGGGCCCAGTGTTTGTGTCGGCCACTAGGGTCGCTAATCTTACTCACACAGCTACCTCATTGCGCCTCTTTTTTTCTTTGCGTCATGTGCTGTTTGGGGAGGGTTTTTTGGAAGGGACATCCTGCGTGACACTGCAGTGCCACTCCTAGATGGGCCCGGTGTTTGTGTCGGCCACTAGGGTCGCTTATCTTACTCACACAGCGACCTCGGTGCAAATTTTAGGACTAAAAATAATATTGTGAGGTGTGAGGTATTCAGAATAGACTGAAAATGAGTGGAAATTATGGTTTTTGAGGTTAATAATACTTTGGGATCAAAATGACCCCCAAATTCTATGATTTAAGCTGTTTTTTAGTGTTTTTTGAAAAAAACACCCGAATCCAAAACACACCCGAATCCGACAAAAAAAATTCGGTGAGGTTTTGCCAAAACGCGTTCGAACCCAAAACACGGCCGCGGAACCGAACCCAAAACCAAAACACAAAACCCGAAAAATTTCAGGCGCTCATCTCTACTTCCTACACACCCATTAGTTAGCTGCCCAGTGTCGTTTTTTTATTTTCGGGGTGTCATCAGTAGCCATAATCCCTAGCTCTCCTTTCTGTTCAGTTTTATAATCACTTTCACATTGCGAGATGGGTTTAAAGTTTTCGTTCTGTCATCAATGTTGCTATTCCAAGGCTTTTGGGTACACAATTTTTTTTGTTTTCCCACTTCCATTTCTGTCAGTTATTTTAGTTCATTGTTTTATGGTTATTTCAGTCAGTTATTGCAGTTCATTAAAGTTTTCATCCAAATCCATCCAGTGGAAAGCCTGGGACAGGCTCCCTGGGTCAAAGTTCTGGCCAGCGTACACCAACGGGAAATCTGAACAGGACCTCAGCCCCCTAGAATATCTTCTGGGATCCAATGTTACCACTCTATAAAGTTTTCATCTAAATACATCCAGTGGAAGTCTCAGAACATGATCCCCTGGTCAAAGTTCTGCCTAGCGTACACCAACAGGAGGTCCAACCAGGACCCTAACCCCCCTAAAATCTGGCCGAGATCCAACTGGGCCACCTCATATTGGTTTCATCCCAATCATTGCAGGGGTGTCTGAATGCATAACCGGACAGACAAATAAACAAACAAACAAACAGACCAAAGAACTTATTATAAGATGTTTTTTTTCTCTCCAATTATATAGCAGGTACATAATGGGGATACGATGCTATCAGGGACTCTTCGGAGAGTCAGTGATATTGCTACCATTTCAGGGAGTCTTCCTGATAGGGAGAGCTGGCACGTAAGGTATTCATATATATTTGATATATATATTGTGTGTGTGTGTGTGTGTGTGTGTGTGTGTGTGTGTGTGTGTGTGTGTGTGTGTTGTTTCAATATAATGTGTGTGCAGGTTATTAATGTTAAGCAATATTGCGGCTATCAATGTAGATGGGCTTCTAATGTATTAAAGCAGGGTGTATCAATTGTGTGGTTTTTAATGTAATATGTATGTGTATTAAGCACTGGTGATGGTTTGTGCAGAGTGGCAGTAACATCATCAGTGGCAGTCTCCTGCACAATGCATAGACTTCCTAACCATGTGGAGCAGCAGAGGTCCTGCGCTGTCCTGCATTGGGCAAGGTTTTGCAATGTAAGGCTGAGCTCACGGTTGTGGTTTTCCTGCTCAGAAGTGCTGAGAAAAGGGTAAGTGTAGAGAAAGTATACCACCCCGATGTACACAAAGTCAACAGGCACAGGCTGCTGAGTAGGGGCAGCCATGTCCCAGAGACAGCATGACCGTGTTTCCTTCATAGGATGGTGCAGCATGTGACGAGAACAGGCATTGCCATAACTCCACAACACACAATTGACCGTGCAGCCCTGATAGATCTCCCCGTGCTCCGTTCCTGTTATGAGGGAAACCTGCCAAAGCTGTATAACGCAGGACTAGTAGAGGATTTAGGGCCTGATCTATTGTTTCACGCTAATGCATTTGCACCTGTGATCTCATACACAGCAGATGTATGCAAAAATATGCAAATGTCCCAGATGCCTGGATTTCTGCTGAGACACGCACAGGTGGCTTCGCAGATCCAAGCATCTGTGTAGAAATACACAGCGGCAGTCGCAGATCCTGCCATAATCAACTTACAGTACTAAAGACTCTAAAGTCACGCAGAATGGCCGTATGTTTTGTTCATACGGGATCTCAGTTGTAGGATGAGATACACCTCAGAGCATTTGTGACATGCCTGTGCTATTGCTGCCACTCCCCATTACCTGCTATACACGGTCCCCAACTGTCAGTCACTTTGCAGATGAATCCTCCTTACAAGTGACATTGCTAAGGTACCTTCATGTGTGCACAGTGCATCCATACCACATGACCAGTAGGCCGATAATAAGAATTTACTTACCGATAATTCTATTTCTCGTAGTCCGTAGTGGATGCTGGGAACACCGTAAGGACCATGGGGAATAGCGGCTCCGCAGGAGACTGGGCACAAATAGAAAGCTTTAGTACTACCTGGTGTGCACTGGCTCCTCCCCCTATGACCCTCCTCCAAGCCTCAGTTAGGATACTGTGCCCGGACGAGCGTACACAATAAGGAAGGATTTTGAATCCCGGGTAAGACTCATACCAGCCACTCCAATCACACCGTACAACCTGTGATCTGAACCCAGTTAACAGCATGATAACAGCGGAGCCTCTGAAAAGATGGCTCACAACAACAAAAACCCGATTTTTGTAACAGCAACTATGTACAAGTATTGCAGACAATCCGCACTTGGGATGGGCGCCCAGCATCCACTACGGACTACGAGAAATAGAATTATCGGTAAGTAAATTCTTATTTTCTCTGACGTCCTAGTGGATGCTGGGAACTCTGTAAGGACCATGGGGATTATACCAAAGCTCCCAAACGGGCGGGAGAGTGCGGATGACTCTGCAGCACCGAATGAGAGAACTCCAGGTCCTCCTCAGCCAGGGTATCAAATTTGTAGAATTTAGCAAACGTGTTTGCCCCTGACCAAGTAGCTGCTCGGCAAAGTTGTAAAGCCGAGACCCCTCGGGCAGCCGCCCAAGATGAGCCCACCTTCCTTGTGGAATGGGCTTTTACAGATTTAGGCTGTGGCAGGCCTGCCACAGAATGTGCAAGCTGAATTGTACTACAAATCCAACGAGCAATAGTCTGCTTAGAAGCAGGAGCACCCAGCTTGTTGGGTGCATACAGGATAAACAGCGAGTCAGATTTTCTGACTCCAGCCGTCCTGGAAACATATATTTTCAGGGCCCTGACTACATCCAGCAACTTGGAGTCCTCCTAGTCCCTAGTAGCCGCAGGTACCACAATAGGCTGGTTCAGGTGAAACGCTGAAACAACCTTAGGGAGAAATTGAGGACGAGTCCTCAATTCTGCCCTGTCTGTATGAAAAATTAGGTAAGGGCTTTTATAGGATAAAGCCGCCAATTCTGACACACGCCTGGCCGAAGCCAGGGCCAACAGCATTACCACTTTCCATGTGAGATATTTTAAGTCCACAGTGGTGAGTGGTTCAAACCAATGTGATTTTAGGAACCCCAAAACTACATTGAGATCCCAAGGCGCCACTGGAGGCACAAAAGGAGGCTGTATATGCAGTACCCCCTTGACAAACGTCTGAACTTCAGGAACTGAAGCCAGTTCTTTCTGGAAGAAAATCGACAGGGCCGAAATTTGAACCTTAATGGACCCTAATTTTAGGCCCATAGACAGTCCTGTTTGCAGGAAATGCAGGAAACGACCCAGTTGAAATTCCTCTGTAGGGGCCTTCCTGGCCTCGCACCACGCAACATATTTACGCCAAATACGGTGATAATGTTGTGCGGTTACATCCTTCCTGGCTTTGATCAGGGTAGGGATGACTTCATCCGGGATGCCTTTTTCCTCCAGGATCCGGCGTTCAACCGCCATGCCGTCAAACGCAGCCGCGGTAAGTCTTGGAACAGACAGGGTCCCTGCTGGAGCAGGTCCCTTCTTAGAGGTAGAGGCCACGGGTCCTCTGTGAGCATCTCTTGAAGTTCCGGGTACCAAGTCCTTCTTGGCCAATCCGGAGCCACGAGTATAGTTCTTACTCCTCTCCGTCTTATAATTCTCACTACCTTGGGTATGAGAGGCAGAGGAGGGAACACATACACTGACTGGTACACCCATGGTGTTACCAGAGCGTCCACAGCTATTGCCTGAGGGTCCCTTGACCTGGCGCAATACCTGTCTAGTTTTTTGTTGAGGCGGGACGCCATCATGTCCACCTTTGGTTTTTCCCAACGGTTCACAATCATGTGGAAGACTTCTGGATGAAGTCCCCACTCTCCCGGGTGGAGGTCGTGCCTGCTGAGGAAGTCTGCTTCCCAGTTGTCCACTCCCGGAATGAACACTGCTGACAGTGCTATCACATGATTTTCCGCCCAGCGAAGAATCCTTGCAGCTTCTGCCATTGCCCTCCTGCTTCTTGTGCCGCCCTGTCTGTTTACGTGGGCGACTGCCGTGATGTTGTCTGACTGGATCAGCACCGGCTGACCTTGAAGCAGAGGTCTTGCTAGGCTTAGAGCATTGTAGATGGCCCTTAGCTCCAGGATATTTATGTGAAGTGATGTCTCCAGGCTTGACCACAAGCCCTGGAAATTTCTTCCCTGTGTGACTGCTCCCCAGCCTCTCAGGCTGGCATCCGTGGTCACCAGGACCCAGTCCTGAATGCCGAATCTGCGGCCCTCTAGAAGATGAGCACTCTGCAACCACCACAGGAGAGACACCCTTGTCTTTGGTGACAAGATTATCCGCTGATGCATCTGAAGATGCGACCCGGACCATTTGTCTAGCAGATCCCACTGGAAGGTTCTTGCGTGGAATCTGCCGAATGGGATTGCTTCGTAGGAAGCCACCATTTTTCCCAGGACCCTTGTGCATTGATGCACTGAGACTTGGCCTGGTTTTAGGAGATTTCTGACTAGCTCGGATAACTCCCTGGCTTTCTCCTCCGGGAGAAAAACCTTTTTCTGGACTGTGTCCAGGATCATCCCTAGGAATAGAAGGCGTGTCGTCGGGATCAGCTGCGATTTTGGAATATTGAGAATCCAACCGTGCTGCCGCAACACTATCTGAGATAGTGCTACCCCGACTTCCAACTGTTCCCTGGATCTTGCCCTTATCAGGAGATCGTCCAAGTAAGGGATAACTAAAACTCCCTTCCTTCGAAGGAGTATCATCATTTCGGCCATTACCTTGGTAAAGACCCGGGGTGCCGTGGACAAGCCAAACGGCAGCGTCTGAAACTGATAGTGACAATTCTGTACCACAAACCTGAGGTACCCTTGGTGAAAAGGGTAAATTGGGACATGTAGGTAAGCATCTTTGATGTCCAGAGACACCATATAATCCCCTTCTTCCAGGTTTGCAATCACTGCTCTGAGTGACTCCATCTTGAATTTGAACCACTGTATGTAAGTGTTCAAGGATTTTAGATTTAAAATTGGTCTCACCGAGCCGTCCGGCTTCGGTACCACAAACAGTGTGGAATAATACCCCTTTCCCTGTTGCAGGAGGTGTACCTTGATTATCACCTGCTGGGAATACAGCTTGTGAATGGCTTGCAATACTGCCTCCCTGTCTGAGGGAGACGTCGGTAAAGCAGACTTTAGGAAACAGCGAGGGGGAGACGTCTCGAATTCCAATTTGTACCCCTGAGAAACCACCTGAAGGATCCAGGGGTCCACTTGCGAGTGGTCCCACTGCGTGCTGAACTTCTTGAGACGGGCCCCCACCTTGCCTGAGTCCGCTTGTAAAGCCCCAGCGTCATGCTGAGGACTTTGCGGAGGCGGGAGAGGGCTTCTGTTCCTGGGAACTGGCTGTGTGCTGCAGCCTTTTTCCTCTCCCTCTGCCACGGGGCAGAAATGAGGAGCCTTTTGCCCGCTTGCCCTTATGGGGCCGAAAGGACTGCGCCTGATAATACGGCGTCTTCTTATGTTGAGAGGCTACCTGGGGTAAAAATGTGGATTTTCCAGCAGTTGCCGTGGCTACCAGGTCTGATAGACCTACCCCAAATAACTCCTCCCTCTTATAAGGCAATACTTCCATGTGCCTTTTGGAATCCGCATCACCTGACCACTGCTGCGTCCATAACCCTCTTCTTGCAGAAATGGACAGCGCGCTAACTCTTGATGCCAGTCGGCAAATATCCCTCTGCGCATCACGCATATATAAAAATGCATCTTTTAAATGCTCTATAGTCAGTAATATACTGTCCCTATCTAGGGTATCAATATTTTCAGTCAGGGAATCCGACCACGCCACCCCAGCACTGCACATCCAGGCTGAGGCGATTGCCGGTCGCAGTATAACACCCGTGTGAGTGTATATACATTTTAGGATATTCTCCTGCTTTCTGTCGGCAGGTCCTTTAGGGCGGCCGTATCAGGAGAGGGTAGTGCCACCTGTTTAGACAAGCGTGTGAGCGCTTTATCCACCCTAGGGGGTGTTTCCCAACGTGCCCTATCCTCTGGCGGGAAAGGGTATGATGCCAATAACCTTTTAGGAATTATCAGTTTTTTATCGGGGGAAACCCACGCCTCATCACACACTTCATTTAATTCCTCGGATACAGGAAAAACTACAGGCAGTTTTTTCTCACCAAACATAATACCCTTTTTAGTGGTACTTGTATTATCAGAAATATGCAAAACATTTTTCATTGCCTCAATCATGTAACGTGTGGCCCTACTGGAAGTCACATTTGTCTCATCATCGTCGACACTGGAATCAGTATCCGTGTCTGTGTCTGCCATCTGAGGTAACGGGCGTTTTAGAGCCCCTGATGGCGTTTGAGACCCCTGGACAGGCACAAGCTGAGTAGCCGGCTGTCTCATATCGTCAACTGTCTTTCGTAAAGAGCTGACATTGTCACGCAATTCCTTCCATAAGCTCATCCACTCAGGTGTCAACTCCCTAGGGGGTGACAACTCTATTATAGGCAATTGCTCCTCCTCCATCTCATTTTCCTCCTCAAACATGTCGACACAATCATACCGACACACCGCACACACACAGGGAATGCTCTGATAGAGGACAGGACCCCACTAGCCCTTTGGGGAGACAGAGGGAGAGTATGCCAGCACACACCAGAGCGCTATATATAGACAGGAATACCACTATATAACGTGCTTTTCCCTTAATAGCTGCTGTTATTATCAAAACTGCGCCAAATTAGTGCCCCCCCTCTCTTTTTTACCCTTTTCTGTAGTGCAGGACTGCAGGGGAGAGTCAGGGAGACGTCCTTCCAGCAGAGCTGTGATGGAAAATGGCGCCCGTGTGCTGAGGAGATAGGCTCCGCCCCCTTCTCGGCGGCCTTTTCTCCCGCTTTTTGGTGAATTCTGGCAGGGGTTAAAATACATCCATATAGCCCTGGGGGTTATATGTGGTGTATTTTCGCCAGCCAAGGTGTTTTACATTGCTGCTCAGGGCGCCCCCCCCTAGCGCCCTGCACCCTCAGTGACCGGAGTGTGAAGTGTGCCTGAGGAGCAATGGCGCACAGCTGCAGTGCTGTGCGCTACCTTGTTGAAGACTGATGTCTTCTGCCGCCGATTTTTCCGGACCTCTTCTTGCTTCTGGCTCTGTAAGGGGGCCGGCGGCGCGGCTCTGGGACCGGACTCCGAGGCTGGGCCTGTGTTCGGTCCCTCTGGAGCTAATGGTGTCCAGTAGCCTAAGAAGCCCAAGCTGGCTGCAAGCAGGCAGGTTCGCTTCTTCTCCCCTTAGTCCCTCGATGCAGTGAGCCTGTTGCCAGCAGGTCTCACTGAAAATAAAAAAACTAAAACTAAACTTTCACTAAGAAGCTCAGGAGAGCCCCTAGTGTGCACCCTTCTCGGCCGGGCACAAAAATCTAACTGAGGCTTGGAGGAGGGTCATAGGGGGAGGAGCCAGTGCACACCAGGTAGTCCTAAAGCTTTACTTTTGTGCCCAGTCTCCTGCGGAGCCGCTATTCCCCATGGTCCTTACGGAGTTCCCAGCATCCACTAGGACGTCAGAGAAAATCAGCTCCTTAATATCAGCATTGTGCACAGCTCCGAATCAGGCCCTTAGTAATGGCGTTGGGGGAAAACACATGGAAAGTGTTTTGCTTCATAAAAAGCCAGAGATGTCACAGGATTCATGTCCTTTTGCAGAGGTAATGGCCATCTTATTCTGCATATTGAGGCGTGCCTATTCTATAGTATACCTACTGTAAGTAGGAATGCCTTGACTATACACTCCTCCTTCCTACTGCTCGTACAGGCTTTTGCTACTCTGCAATTTCATTTCTACGTAAATATTTGCTTCTTGGCTGATATAATGGTGTATTTGGAAAAATCAAGGCACACTGCAGGTGGAAAGCTGTATTTGCACTGCAGAAGGTTATTTGCCCATTGCAAATGACCTTCACTCTGTCTTTGGTACATGTGTCAAAAAAGCAGAAGGTCAAAATCCATTCTCTGTATTTTTACAACACATCTGTTTTTGTGTGTGTTCGGGTACTGACATTGTGTATGTGTGGCCTTTTACATCAGGCACATAGATATATAGTAATGCTTGGCTGTGTGGGTCTAGTGATGACAACACTCGCCCCTCATGCTGTGGGGGTGTGAGATCTGTTTGTTTGCAAGCTCCCTGCCACACATGTTGCTGAGGATAGGGTATGAGGACGCTGCTGACACAGAAAAATAAATGATCAGTCTTTAACTGTATTGAAAGCATTACAAACATCCTGTACAGCAGTAGGCCTTCTATATTTATGTTACCCTTTTGTGGACCCTCACACATAATCAAGTCTTAGAGTTGGCTGTTTAAGTGTACAAACATGTTATGTTTTTTTTTTAGTAAATATACTAGAAACTACAGGGTACCATGGGATACTTGCAGGGGTGCCACAGATTGGTGGTGCAAAACCAAATCAAATTTTTTATGGTCCATCTTATAGGTGGGGGATTTGCTCCGCTAAGGAGTGTCAATGTTTAGAAAGAAAGCTCCAGTGATTTATAAAGGGCACTGGCTCTCATGATAACTGGTCCAGGGCAACCAAGTGCTGAAGACGCTATTAAAGGTGCTGGCCAAAAAAAAGATGGGAGCTTGGCTTGCTATGGAAGCAGCATTTCATACAGTGGGCTAGATGCATCATCACTTCGAAAGTGATAACAAGGAGAGTGAAAAAGTACCAGCCAATCAGCTCCTAGCTTCCATGTCAAAGACTGTGTTTGAAAAATGGCAGTAAGGAGCTGATTGGCTGGTACTTTTTCACTCTCCATTTTATCACTTTCCAAGCAATGATGCATCTGGAGTATGTTAGATTAATTTCTAGCTATGGCAGGACATATTTGGTATGGGCCATAATAGAAGGGAGAGAAGCATAGATCTCGGATGCTGAATGATGGTTAGCGATTTCTTTCTGCCATATTTTACATACAGCCTTTTGCATGTACACTTTATTAGTTTTGTTTTTGTAGCTATAGATGTGAGTAAAAGTAAATTTTTATTTTGATATGTTTCAATTTTATACCACATGGTCGTGGTATGTTTGGCGCCATCTTGCTAGGTCAATGAGTAATTTTCAATGAATGTGTATAGAACATTTCTACTGTTCCAGTAGTTCAGTTGCTATAAGAAACAACTTCGGGCTACTGCAAATATCGGTCAAATAAAGACTTCATGTTGGTAATGGAGTACGCTGCTGAGCTATTTCAATATTACATTTACTGAAGCATTAGGCCCCTTTACCAAAATGGCTGTCGACTGCTCATGCATGGTGCCATCTTTAAACTGATTTTGAGTGCCATGGTACTACATAGATGTATAGTACTCAGCTCTGGGGAGACCCTATGTTATCCTGCATACTACCACTGCAAATACATGATCAAATGGTCCTCTGTATGTTACGCTTCACCTCAGGTACTTGTCCTTTTTACTGCGAGTACGGCTGTACATCTGCACACTGCAATAAACCTGAAACCCTAGTTAGGTTTCAGTGTGTGACCCACTTCATCTGCCCATTCTGCTGATGTCTACTATTATCCAACATATGTGTACCACAAGTAGTTCACACATTTCAACAATGCAAATATTTACTAATAAGGATTTTTTACTTAAGTTTTTCTTCATAACTCATAAAAACTGAATTTTATAACAAGCACATACATTGTACAGTACATAGATCAGTTTAGTTAATATGACCCGTTAAAATCTATAAAATCACCCAATATATAGACACGGGATGCAATCAATTTGCCGGCTGGTCAGGGTACTGACACCAAAATCCCAACAGCCGACAATGCCGACAGCCGGAATCCCGATGCACAGGAGCTGTTCCCACTCGTGGGTGTCCACCGAGCCCGCAGCGTGGCGAGCACAGCGACCCTGTATGTGGACACTTAACATTCACCCCATTACCTGCTTTTTGGCGGGCGGGATGCCGCTGTCGGGCTCTTGACAGCTGGTAAATAGTATGTATTCCAGAAACACAATGGGGTAAATTTACTAAGTTGGCAGTTTCATAGAACTGGTGATTTTGCTCATAGCAACCAATCAGATTCTATCTATTATCTTCTAGAAGAAGCTAGATAAATGTTAAGTAGAATCTGATTGGTTGCTAAAAGCAACATAACCAGTTCTAAAAAAACTCCAACCTTAGTATACTTACCCCATTGAGAGATTTATGACCTGGGAAGACCAAAAAAATCTGAAAACTGTGACTTATAACATAAGTGCTGGAAGTCCACTCCAGTAGCCTTATGCCTAGCCTAAAAAACCCTTCAGCTGAGAAATACTTTTGTGGATTGATAAACTGTACAACAGTTCTTTACACGTGTGTATATAATTAGTCTGAAAGGTAGTGATAGTATCGAAACATATTATTGTTTATAGTAGTTATATAGCGCCATCTGAGTGAAGAGATTGAGTGGAGGCCTAAGGCTGGGCACAGCTGGGTGGTCTGTGCCCTTAATTACAGGCTGGTGGTGACATCAACATTAATTAGCAGGAAGCAAGAGATGGCTTGAGAAAGAAATAATTGCAGTGTGTTGCAATGTAATTACAAGGTGTGCTGGCTCTCTCATTAAATATTCTGCAATGCCACTGTAACCTTTGTGCCATCAATGTGCGGCTGCCAGGGATCTGGAGGGGAGAAAGTACTGAAGCCATAGAAATAATTGTTTTTCATTAATCTCTCTGTCTTTAGTCAGAGTATCTGAGTGCTGCCTATAGGCCAGGTTTTAAGGATATTCCACTTTGAGTGGAAATAGATGGGGAAACGTGACTTGAGAAACTGATTTATTCTGGTATGTCCTAAGGCAATAATCTAATGATTCTTAGGTGAGGGCTATGTTATATTACACATGAGCAGTTTTCCTGAGAAGTACAACATGAGCTCAGCCACTACTCCAATGCAATATTGCAAGAACTCTATGATTATTCAAGTTATGCAAAAGACTGTAACAAGTCAACCAGTTACCTAATCGGCCCTTATTCTGCTCCCAGTGGCTTCTACTCACTACACTTTTTACTGCCACAGTACCTATTGCAGAATTAATTCCTGACAACATTACAAATAATAATAGACATTGGGAGTTGTACGTTACAGAACATACAGGTGAGGGGATGGGAAAGGCACAATACAGAACCATACAATTTTTGTTTAGCGAACATAAAACAGATGAAACAGGTAAATGAGGGGAGAGCATAATACAAGATATACAGATGGGGATGCACAATACAGATTGCGCCAACACAATACTGGACATACGGATGAGAGGGGTGGCACAAAATAGGACATACAGATAGGGAGGGCAAATTGGGGGTCTTATGGGCCTTATAAGGTGCATGTGGGAAACGCCAACACCTAGAGGAGCCATTTTCTTTCCCTCATGCCACACCTTATGCTCCAGAACATGCGACATCATGATGCCACAATGACAGGACATTGCCAATGCAACCTCCTGTAGCATGTTAAGGAGGTTCGGAGCTACGGTGGCTTGCCACCGGGAAGAGAGAGAAAGTGGGTGTCTGGAGCTTTCTAGGTTGCAGGATGCCATTCCAGGCACCCTGCATGCTATTCATGAAAGAGATCAGATGGTCCATACAATCCCCTTTTGTGTAAGGATATAACTAATGTCATCATCATACAGCAGAGGTTCAACCATACTCATGCCTGCTGTGTCACCTTTGTCTAGTATCCCCTCCAGTCCCCTTTTTTTCCAGCCTCATACCCCATATCACTACAGCCTCCTGACCCCTGTCACTCCTGCCCCCAGTCACTCCAGCCTACTGCCCCTGTCACTCCAGCTTCTTTCCTCCTGTCCCTTCATCCTCCTGTGCAATATCTCTCTGGCATCCTGCTCCATCAATACAACCTCCTGTACCATGTCTCTCCAGCCTCCTGCCCCAGTCACTCCAGCCTACTGCCCCTGTCACTACAGCTTCTTTCCTCCTGTCCCTTCATCCTCCTGTGCAATATCTTTCTGGCATCCTGCTCCATCAATACAACCTCCTGTACCATGTCTCTCCAGCCTCCTGCCCCAGTCACTCCAGCCTACTGCCCCTGTCACTCCAGCTTCTTTCCTCCTGTCCCTTCATCCTCCTGTGCAATATCTCTCTGGCATCTTGCTCCATCAATACAACCTCCTGTACCATGTCTCTCCAGCCTCCTGCCCCCTGTCACTCCAGTTTTCTGCCTTCAGGCACTCCAGCCTCCTGCTTCCTGTCACTAGAGTCTCCTATGGAGACTACCATAGAGGCTACCATGTTACCTCAAGACCCCCTAACCGGCTCGCTCCAACTTACCTTCTTCTTAGAAAGCCAGCATGCTCCTCTTTCTCAGCGGTGCAGCATAGTGGAAAGATGTGGCAGTAAGCTGCACATGAGCAGAAGGTGCATGTTGGAGGTCATGTAGAACTTCTGGTGCTAGTGCCCAGCAGCTGTTGATCAGCAATAATCTAACAGAAAGATTGCGGTTGAACCCCCAGGCCACATTGCACCGATCAACAGCCCTGCCAGCCTGCCCCTTGAGCCACCCCTGGGGCCAGCATATGTACAAATAAGCACCATTAGTTTTAAGGATTGCCAGTTTCCCTTCATGTCCGGGGTCCCCAGTCGCTGCATAGTATTCCTCCACTGCACCCAGGGGTGAAGCTAGGCTTTCTGTCACCTGCAGCAAAGACTGAGATCAGAAAACTCCCCCTCAGCACCCTTGGCACTCTACCCTGCATGCTGCCTCATTGTCAATCCAGACCAAACACCCCAGTGCATTATTACTCAAACGCACCTCACTACCTCATTACCCCAGACAGGGCATCCCAGAAACTCATTACCCCAGACAGGGCATCTCAGCACCTCATTACCCCAGATAGGGTACCCCAGCACCTCATTACCCCAGATAGGGTACCCCAGCACCTCATTACCCCAGGCCAGATAAATCACTAAATCAAAAAAGGCAACTATGTTCAGCTTATAGATATCCTCACAAAGTGATCTGTCATTTATTCTTCACAGCCTGTGTAACCTCACAGCATTACCCCATAAGGCTCCAGCAAGCTCTCCTTGTTCACCTTGCATATCTCGAGATAATAGGCCAGACGACAAGGAGGAGAGACCAAGGTTAGAGAGGAGCAGCTACCTGCACCCATTTCCCTGGTTACCAGGCTTCCAGCTTGTGTGGAATGAGCCCCTATCCCATGGCTACTCCTCTCAGATGTACTAAGCCTTGGAGAGTGATAAAGAGATAAGAGATAAACTACCAAACCAATCAGCTCCTAACTGTCAGTTTTCAAATACAGCCTTTATCATGTCAGGAGATGATTGTCTGGTACTTTATATCTCCATTCACTTTATCACTCTCCAAGGATGAGTACCCAAGAGGTCTGTGTGTCTTCCCTAGCAGTAGCTGTGACCGAGTAGCCCAGGATCACCGGTCTCCTTAGGGATCGTGCATTATAAAATGATACTATTTTCTGCGTGTCATGTGAAAATAAGAATGCAGAGTTAAATACCTTCTTTGACACAAACCTGTACTGTATTGAGGAACTATGACATGTTCCAGTTCTTAAAGCTGATTATACTTTTATCCCATGGCGCAGGAATGAAAGGTTCCCTTAAAGAGCGAGTAAACCCAGTGTTTGATATTAATTTGCATCAAAATCTGTATTTTACTGAACAGAAACATGTATATGAAATAACAGAAGCATGTATATAATAAATATGTTGATCATGGTCGTTTACTATTCTGCAACAGGTTAGGAGGAAGATGCTATTTTGACAGGTTTGGTTGTGATATTTATATAGCTTGTATCTTATGCTCTACTTTGTTTTGTACTGTAATTGCCTTGCACTATCTTCTTGGTTGTCCACTGTTTTTTGTTATTTACTTTGAAAGACGCTGTGACCCCTTGTGACTCCACATAAATAAAAAAGAATAATGTGCTTATCTAACTAACACGGCAATCCATAACTAATATCTTAAGCAGTTCTAAAATACACTGTATGGATTGGATGATTCATACTGTACACAGGTACATGACCAGTGATGTCACAGCAACTCATGCGCTCAAAAAGAAGCGGGAGGGGTTTTAGCTGTCTGTAATGGAGTGGGCACATCATTTTTATAATAGTGGGATTTGGGGTTTAGTGCATTTTTAAAGGAGTTCATTTTTTTTTTCCTTCCTTCCTTGTTTTTGTCCAAGTCCTAGACAGAAATGGGATTTGGAAATACTTAGGCATTTTTGAGTGACAGTTACAGCTAATCCTGTGTGTGCAATTTTAGACAAGGGCTGGCGTCCAGGTAAAACTATAAATCTTAGTGCAGCATCCAATTCTGGAAGTTCTAAAATGAAGGTCGGTCTAATTGTTCTGTAACCAGTTTTATCTGGGTGCAAGCCATGGCTTTAGAAAGGGAAGCTACCTTTCGCTCCATCCTCAGTAATTGACAACACCAAGTAATGGAAATAATATGACCACAGCCTATTATTTATTTCCATCATAACCACAAGTAGAAAGGCATACCAGACAAACTTCCAAATACAACCAAAGGCCACAGGTAAACCGTACACCTAATAAAACCAAGGGTCACATCCGCCATGCTAAACAAAACAGGCCATCTGACCTTGACAATTAAAACCAGGGTGTGATAAACTAATATGGTATAGGAACCAGATTTTGGACCACAACCCAGGAGTTCTCACGAAAAATAGCTATACAGTCCCATCTTTTAAAAGGGCACATAAGTAACATCACCAGTTCTAAAAAAAACTCCTACCTTAGTAAATTTACCACGTAGTCTTCTAACTCCCAGTGCCTGAATGAAAAAGCACTGTACAATATTTGTGCCCATAGGATCTGATGCTTTTATTCATTATATTGAATACTTTAATAATATTTGGGATGATTCAGGTCCTTTTGCGATGTTCGGTACATTGAAAATGCGCTGGACTCGTACTGTGCATGTGCAGTACAGGTCCTGTGTCGTTGGATGTAGCACAGCTGCAGATGTCAGTTGATTGACAGTCTGTAGCCGGACGGGGTCGTTGATGGCCTCCGTTTCACAAAACGGAGGCGCGTTGTCTCCTTTTTTTGGGAGTGTCGTGGACAGGGTCTCCACCTTACAACAGAGATTTCCTGACCTCAGCGATGGACCCTCATAGGTTACTCAGCTGGCCAATGGTGTCGCCAGTGATCTGATGCTGCAGCCTTAGATGCAGCAGAGGATCACGCATGCATGCTGGAGGTGTCTACTTATACCAGACGCCTCCAGCATCATTACCATACAAGGGCGTCACTGCCCCTTTTGACACCCGGTCCGGGCAGTCGTGAAATGGGGATGTGGCTTAGTGGGGGCATGTCTTAGTGGAAGTGGGCATGGCCTTGCAGCCCCAAACCCCGTTTTCAACATTCCAGGGGTTCGGGAGATACGGGCTATCCCCAGGGAGTGCTATGACTGCAGTGCCCGCTCCTACACAGTGAAAAAAACCAGGTGCTGCACGTAATGTTAAAGTGCAGCACTCGGCTCCTGTCACTGAGCAGGAGCCGGCATTTTGGTGTCACCCCTCGGCGGGTGATACACGCACCCCCCTTATGACGCCACTGTTACCATATGCATTGATTGATGCTAAATCCATCCACATCTGACTTACCACCATTGAGGCTCCTATTGTCTAATTTTTCACAACCAGGTTCTTGTCTAAAGGTTGTATAATTAATTACAAATCACACAAACATACACCACTCAGCCTCTCCCACATTTCTGCTATAACTATACAAATGTCAAACACTAATCACACACATTTATGTTATTATGTGTTACACATCTCTGTGCTCCATGCATCTGTTAAATTTCCAAAATGTAAACAAACAACCAGGAATATGAGCGCTGCCATGTTGGACGCTGTCAGGTGATTCACCTGAGCATTCCAGCCACAGTCACATGGTCATCTGCACCAATGAGCCTGAATTACTTCCTATTTAAACCTGCAGCTAGAGCCAGCACGTTGGCAGAACAATGTATGCCTTCCATGGATCGTTCTTGGCTCCAAGCCTCAGTATCTCTACAGTTTCCTGTTAACGTGTGTGACCTCTATATTCTATGTGAATACCAGTGCCAGCACCTGTGGTCTCTAGTTGCTGTATTCAAGTGCTGTTATAATCCCTCTCCTTCCAGTGTCCTCTACTGCCAATGTTACACCTGTGTGGCTACATTACCTACTGACACTGTGAGCACCGCCAGCCACTACTCTGCTTGTATCTGTCATTACCTGGTCTCCGGTGCCTGCATCATCCAGCGGAGTTTGGTTTTCACCTCTTTTGGACTTTGACTACTCAGCCCACACCATCGGGTGTCGGTATGGTTACACTATCCTGCCGGTTAGTGACAGGTCTCCCTGCTCTAAGTGTTTGCGCCTGGGGCTGGTTCTGAGTGTCAGGTGCTGGTTCCAGAGCTTCCAAAGCTGTGCGCTGGGGTAAACGGCGGTCTTGAATTCCATGGTCCAGGTTTCAGTTCCTGAGTACTAGGTCCAGGATCCAGTTATGGGTCAGAGAAAGTTCCTGTTGCAGTTATCAGCTCTGAGCTAATTAGTCTCTGGTCCCCTGCCTGAGTTCTGAGCTCCGACTCCAGTTCCAGTACTATATTGTACTGAGTTCCTTTGGTAAGCCTCCTGAGTTTCTTTAGTGAATTCTTACCCTGCTATCCCATTAGGTTAATGGTTTCCAGGTTGACATCCAATGGTTCCAGTGCTGTATCCTAGCACAATTCCAGTCATTGGTTTCTTTCCTATGCCACTAGTGTTTCCTAGCTGCTAACACCTACTCCATGAGCAAGAATTACTTAAAGGGTCCACATTTCACCTTTGATACAGTTAACACCAAAAGTACCGAGATGGATCTACAGATTACCAGTCCGTGACATTATAGAGCTGTTAGGTGATTCAACACAGAATAAAAAGATGGAATAATTACAGTTTATTGAATTGCAACTTAGCAACAGTAGTACTATGGAGACCTTAGTGACTGAGATTGAGAATCAAATAACTGTACGTATATTATTCATTATATAACTTCTGGGCATATCAGAGATCCAGGGCATATCAGAGATCCAGGGTTCATAATATTTTATCTGTTTTTTACTGAAAATTTATATACAGTACATTAATTTTGTACAGTGTAACCCTTTTACTTTTTTAAAATTTGCCATTTTTACACTCCCTACCCTCACTTTATGTTCTTGAAGCCCTTACCCTTTTTGAGCATCTGTGTAAATATCACCTCTTGTCGAAGGGCTTGATTTACCAGCTTTATGCCTTCCTTGTAGACTTCACACTCCTTTCTTTGAGGCCCCACAAAATTGCTTGGGAGCAGGACCTTGGACCTCCGACAGGTGATGAGACCTGGGATAACATGAGACTGGGAATAGCCAAAAAGCTCTATTGCAACAAAATAAAAGAGACAGAATTCAAAATGTATTATCGCTGGTGTTATACTCCTGGGAGACTTAATAAAATGTTCCCATCCTTATCACTCATTTGTTGGCGGGGTGGTGGCTGCAGGGGTACTTTGATCCATATATTGTGGGCCTGTCTGAATATTGTCCGCTTCTGAGACTTGGTTCATGGCATTACAGTAAGTACAGTATTCCATTTTGGATGCCCCGATGCCAAAGGATCCCTGGATATATTTGTTGTGTTACCCTCTGCCCTCGACACATTATTCAGAAAATTGGCCATGCATGTTTTGGCGGTGACTAAATCTCTGATTGCTCTTAATTGGATAAAGGCCTCTCTCTGCACTCAGGAACCAGATTTGGCATGTTGCGGCCATGGAGGAAATAACTTATTACCATCATGACTGAAGACATTTTTTTACTAGAGATGAGCAGGTCTGGTTCTCCGAAAACTAGACCCACCCAAACTTCACGATCTGAATCTGGATCTGAATCCGGTTCGGGGTTTCCTACCTAACTTGGATCCCAAAATGAGGCAAAACGTCATGATCCCGCTGTTGGATTCTCGCAGGGTTTTGGATTCTATAAAAGTACCATTTTCACATCAGCTGTGGAGAGTGCACTGAACGGATGTGTTTGTCTCAGTGCTGGGTTGTGTGGTGTGGGCGTGGGGCTAATGGCTGCTGTAGGGCTGGTGTATCAGTCCAGGTGTGCTCTGTCTGTCATTAAGTGGTGTATCTGACAAGGGGTGATCTGTCCATAATCTATATACATCTAGGGGCTCTGCCCCAGTGTTAAAACCCAGTATGCTGTGTGTACATCCAGGGGCTGGTGTGTCCTAGTGTGTCCTCAGAATCAGTTCAGAAGTGCTCTGTCTGTCGTCTGGAGGTGTAGATGACAAGGGGTCATCTGTCCATATACATCCAGGAGCTCTGCCACAGTGTTAAAATACCCAGTATACATCCAGGGGCTGGTGTTTCCTATGTATCAGTATCAGTCCATGGGTGCTCTGTCTGTCGTCTGGTGGTGTATCTGACATCAAGGGGTGATCTGTCCATATACATCCAGGGGCTCTGCCCCAGTGTAAAAATCCAGTATACTCTGAGTACATCCAGTGGCTGAGGTGTCCTAATGTGTCCTTAGTATCAGTCCACTTGCAGTCTGTATGTCGTCTGGTGGTGTATCTGACAAGGGCTGATCTGTCCAGATACATCCAGGGACTCTGCCCCAGTGTTAAAAAAAACAGTATACTATGTGTGTACATCCAGGGGCTGGTGCATCCGACTACTGTCAGTATCAGTCCCAGGCTAATCTGTCTGTCGTCTTGTGGTGTATCTGACAAGGGGTGATCTGTCCATATACATCCAGGACTCTGCCCCAGTGTTAACAAAAAAAACCAGTATACATCCAGGGGCTGGTGTGTCTGACAACTCCTATCAGTATCAGTGGGGGGTGTTCTGTCTGTCATCTGCTGGTGTATCTGACAAGGGGTGATCTGTCTATATACAATTCCCGGGGCTCTACCCCAGTGTTAAAAAAACCAAACAGTATACATTAGAGATGAGTGGGTTCGGTTCGTCGAGATCCAAACCCCCCCCCCCCCCGAATTACACCTATTTTACACGGGTCCGAGGCAGACTCGGATCTTCCCGCCTTGCTCAGTTAACCCGAACGAGGCCGAACGTCATCATCCCGCTGTCGGATTCTCGCGAGATTCGTATTCCATATAAAGAGCCGCACGTCGCCGCCATTTTCACTCGTGTATTGGAGATTGAACGGAGAGGACGTGGCTACGTTCTCTCCCTGAAAAGCTCCATATCTGTGCTCAGTGTGCTGCAAATATCTGTGCTCAAAGTGCTGCAAATATCTGTGCTCAGTGTGCTGCAAATATCTACGTTCTCTGCCTGAAGAGCTCCATATCTGTGCTCAGTGTGCTGCAAATATCTACGTTCTCAGCCTGAAAAGCTCCAAATCTGTGCTCAGTGTGCTGCAAATATCTGTGCTCAGTGTGCTGCAAATATCTGTGCTCAGTGTGCTGCATTGTGGGGACCACCAGTATATAATTATAGTAGTACAGTACAGTAGGCCGTTGCTGTATCTTGCAGCTCCGTGTCAGACTCAGTTCTAGACAGTATCCTGATCATCAGTGCTCAATATTTGCTGCATTGTTGTGTGAACAGTATATACTATATATATATATATATATATATATATATATATATATATATATATATTATATATAGTAGTACAGTGTAGCATTTTGGTGACAACCAGTATAGTAGTACAGTACAGTAGTCCATTGTTGTATCTTGCAGCTCCATGTCACTGCAAGTATCTATTCCATATCTGTGCTGCATTGTTGTGAGCAGTGTATATAGTAGTACAGTGCAGAATTTTGGTGACCAACAGTATATAGCTGTACAGTACAGTAGGCGATTGCTGTATCTTGCAGCTCCGTGTCACTGCAAGTATCCATTCCATATCTGTGCTGCATTGTTGTGAGCAGTATATATAGTAGTACAGTGCAGCATTTTGGTGACCAACAGTATATAGTTGTACAGTACAGTAGGCCATTGCTGTATCTTGCAGCTCCGTGTCACTGCAAGTATCCATTCCATATGTGTGCTGCATTGTTGTGAGCAGTATATACAGTAGTACAGTGCAGCATTTTGGTGACCAACAGTATATAGTTGTACAGTACAGTAGGCCATTGCTGTATCTTGCAGCTCCGTGTCACTTCAAGTATCCATATCTGTGCTGCATTGTTGTGAGCAGTATATATAATAGTACAGTGCAGCATTTTGGTGACCAACAGTATATAGTTGTACAGTACAGTAGGCCATTGCTGTATCTTGCAGCTCCATGTCACTGCAAGTATCCATATCTGTGCTGCATTGTTGTGTTCAGTATATATAGTAGTACAGTGCTGCATTTTGGTGACCAACAGTATATAGGTGTACAGTACAGTAGGCCATTGCTATTGATATAATAATATTACTGGCATATAATTCCACACATTAAAAAATGGAGAACAAAAATGTGGAGGGTGAAATAGGGAAAGATCAAGATCCACTTCCACCTAGTACTGAAGCTGCTGCCACTAGTCATGGCAGAGACGATTCAATGCCATCAACGTCGTCTGCCAAGGCCGATGCCCAATGTCATGGTAGAGAGCATGTAAAATCCAAAAAAATAAGATTTTAAACCTACAGGTAAATCTTTTTCTCCTAGTCCGTAGAGGATGCTGGGGACTCCGTAAGGACCATGGGGTATGTCAATGGCCATATTCATCCCACGGACAACAGGTGTCTCCCCAGGTGCCTGACTTAAACTAACCACCTCAACATCAGAATCCTCCTTGTCAATTTTCTCCTCAGCGCCAGCAACACCCATATCCTCATCCTGGTGTACTTCAACAGTGACATCTTCAATTTGACTATCAGGAACTGGACTGTGTGTGCTCCTTCCAGCACTTGCAGGGGGCGTGCAAATGGTGGAAGGAGCCACCTCTTCCCGTCCAGTGTTGGAAAGGTCAGGCATCGCAACCGCCGACACACTTGGACTCTCCTTGGGTATTTGTGATTTCGAAGAACGCACAGTTCTTTGCTGTGCTTTTGCCATCTTAACTCTTTTCAGTTTTCTAGCGGGAGGATGAGTGCTTCCATCCTCATGTGAAGCTGAACCACTAGCCATGAACATAGGCCCTGGCCTCAGCCGTTCCTTGCCACTCCGTGTCGTAAATGGTATATTGGCAAGTTTACGCTTCTCTTCAGACGCTTTTAATTTAGATTTTTGGGTCATTTTACTGAACTTTAGTTTATCTTACGTCCTAGAGGATGCTGGGGACTCTGTAAGGACCATGGGGTATAGACGGGCTCCACAGGAGACATGGGCACTATAAAGAACTTTAGATGGGTGTGCACTGGCCTCTATGCCCCTCCTCCAGACCTCAGTTAGAGAACTGTGCCCAGAGGAGACGGACAATACGAGGAAAGGATTTTTGTTAATCTAAGGGCAAGATTCATACCAGCCCACACCATCCACATCGTATAACCTGGAATATATGCAACCAATCAACAGTATGAACAAAAACAGCATCAGCCAAAGACTGATCTCAACTGTAACATAACCCTTATGTAAGCAATAACTATAAACAAGCCTTGCAGAAATATGTCCGCACTGGGACGGGCGCCCAGCATCCTCTACGGACTAGGAGAAAAAGATTTACCGGTAGGTTTAAAATCTTATTTTCTCTTACGTCCTAGAGGATGCTGGGGACTCCGTAAGGACCATGGGGATTATACCAAAGCTCCAGACCGGGCGGGAGAGTGCAGATGACCCTGCAGCACCGATTGAGCAAACATGAGGTCCTCATCAGCCAGGGTATCAAACTTGTAGAACTTTGCAAAAGTGTTTGAACCCGACCAAGTCGCTGCTCAGCAGAGCTGTAATGCCGAGACGCCTCGGGCAGCCGCCCAAGAAGAGCCCACCTTCCTAGTGGATGGGCATTTACTGAATTTGGTAACGGCAATCCAGCCGTAGAATGAGCCTGCTGAATCGTGTTACAGATCCAGCGAGCAATAGTCTGCTTCGAAGCAGGTGCGCCAATCTTGTTGGCTGCATACAGGACAAACAAACCCTCTGTTTTCCTAACCCTAGCCGTTCTGGCTACATAAATCTTCAAGGCCCTGACTACATCCAAGGACTTGGAATCCTCCAAGTCATTCGTAGCCACAGGCACCACAATAGGTTGGTTCATATGAAACGATGAAACCACCTTAGGCAAAAATTGAGGACGAGTCCTTAATTCTGCTCTGTCCACATGGAAAATCAGATAGGGGCTTTTGTGAGACAAAGCCGCCAATTCGGACACCCGCCTTGCAGATGCCAAGGCCAACATCATGACCACCTTCCAAGTGAGAAATTTTAATTCAACCGTTTGAAGAGGTTCAAACCAGTGAGATTTTAGGAACTGTAACACCACGTTAAGGTCCCATGGTGCCACTGGAGGCACAAAAGGAGGCTGTATGTGCAGCACTCCCTTTACAAAAATCTGGACTTCTGGGAGAGAAGCCAATTCCTTCTGAAAGAAAATTGATAGGGCCGAAATCTGTACCTTAATGGAGCCTAATTTTAGGCCCATATCCACTCCTGTCTGTAGAAAGTGGAGAAAACGGCCCAGATGGAAATCTTCCGTAGGAGCATTCTTCACACCAAGATACATACTTTCTCCAGATACGGTGATAATGTTTCGCCGTCACCTCCTTCCTAGCCTTTATCAGAGTAGGGATGACTTCTTCCGGGATGCCTTTCCCAGCTAGGATTCGGTGTTCAACCGCCATGCCGTCAAACGTAACCGTGGTAAGTCTTGAAACACGCAGGGCCCCTGTTGCAACAGGTCCTCTCTGAGAGGAAGAGGCCACAGATCTTCTGTGAGCATTTACGGAAGATCTAATTACCAGGCCCTTCGAGGCCAATCTGGAACAATGAGTATTGTCTGCACTCTTTTTCGTCTTATGATTCTCAATATCTTTGAGATGAGTGGAAGAGGAGGGAACACATAGACCGACTGAAACACCCACGGTGTCACCAGGGCGTCCACTGCTACTGCCTGAGGGTCCCTTGACCTGGCACAATACCTTCGAAGCTTCTTGTTGAGGCGTTACGCCATCATGTCTATTTGAGGAAGTCCCCAATGACTTGTTATCTCTGCAAAAACTTCTTGATGAAGTCCCCACTCTCCTGGATGGAGATCGTGTCTGCTGAGGAAGTCTGCTTCCCAGTTGTCCCTGAATGAAGACTGTTGCCAAAGTGCTTAAGTGATTTTCCGCCCAGCGCAGAATCCTGATGGCTTCCGCCATTGCCACTCTGCTCCTTGTTCCGCCTTGGCGGTTTACATCAGCCACGGCTGTGACGTTGTCTGATTGAATCAGTACCGGTAGGTCGCGAAGAAGATTCTCCGCTTGACGTAGGCCGTTGTATATGGTCCTCAATTCCAGTACGTTTATGTGTAGACAAGCCTCCTGGCTTGACCAAATTCCCTGAAAGTTTCTTCCTTGTGTGACTGCTCCCCATCCTCGGAGGCTCGCGTCCATGGTCACCTGAACCCAGTCTTGAAGGCCGAACCTGCAACCCTCTAGAAGGTGAGCACTCTGCAGTCACCACAGGAGAGACACCCTGGCCCTGGGGAACAGGCTTATTTTCTGATGAATTTGAAGATGGGACCCAGACCACTTGTCCAGAAGGTCCCACTGAAACGTCCTCGCATGAAACCTGCCGAAGGGGATGGCCTTGTAGGTCGCCACCATTTTCCCCAGTACTCGAGTGCATTGATGGATTGACACTCTTTTCGGTTTTAACAGGTCTCTGACCAGATTCTGGAGTTCCTGAGCTTTTTCCATTGGGAGAAAAACCCACTTTTGTTCCGTGTCCAGAATCATGCCTAAGAAAGATAGCCGAGTCGTTGGAACCAACTGTGACTTTGGTAGATTTAGAATCCAGCCATGTTGCTGCAGCACTCTCAGGGAGAGCGACACGCTTTTCAGTAACTGATCTCTCGATCTCGCTTTTATCAGGAGATCGTCCAAGTACGGGATAATTGTGACTCCCTGCCAGCGCAGGAGCACCATCATTTCCGCCATTACCTTGGTGAAAATCCTCGGGGCCATGGAAAGGCCAAACGGCAACGTCTGAAACTGGTAATGACAGTCCTGTACAGCGAATCTCAGGTACGCCTGATGAGGGGGATATATGGGGACATGAAGGTATGCATCCTTTATGTCTAGTGACACCATAAAATCCCTCCTTCCAGGCTGGAGATAACTGCCCGAAGCGATTCCATCTTGAATTTGAACTTTTTCAAGTACAGGTTTAGGGATTTTAAATTTAGAATGGGTCTGATCGAGCTATCCAGTTTCGGGACCACAAATAGGGTTAAATAGTACCCCTTCCCCTGTTGAACTAGGGGAACCTCGACAACCACTTGTTGACACAGTTTTTGAATTGCAGCTAAAACTATCCCCCTTTCTGGGGAGGAAGCTGGTATGGCCGATTTGAAAAACCGGCGAGGAGGCACGTCTTCGAATTCCAGCTTGTAACCCTGGGATACAATTTCCATTGCCCAAGGATCCACGTCTGACTAAACCCAGACGTGGCTGAAGAGTCGAAGTTGTGCCCCCCCCGGCGCAGACTCCCTCAGTGGAGCCACAGCGTTATGGGGTGGATTTAATAGAAGCCGCGGAGGACTTCTGCTCCTGGGAACTAGCCATAGCAGGCAGTTTTTTCCCTCTACCCTTACCTCTGGCGAGGAAGGAAGAGCCCCGACCTCTTCTGGATTTATGCGACCGAAAGGACTGCATCTGATATTGCGGCGTTTTCTTTTGCTGTGGGGAAACATAAGGTAAAAAAGTAGATTTACCCGCGGTAGCTGTGGAAACCAGGTCCGCAAGACCTTCCCCAAATAAATCCTCATCTTTGTAAGGTAAAACTTCCATATGCTTCTTTGAGTCGGCATCACCCGTCCATTGGCGGGTCCACAGGGCTCGCCTAGCAGAAATCGCCATGGCGTTGGCTCTCGAACCTAGCAGGCCAACGTCTCTCTGAGCGTCTCTCATATATAAGACTGCGCCTTTAATGTGACCTAAGGTCAATAAAATGGTATCCCTATCCAGGGTATCAATGTCAGCTGACAAAGTATCCGTCCAAGCCGCAACAGCACTACAAACCCAAGCCAACGCTATTGCCGGTCTGAGCAAGGCACCCGTATGTGTATAAATTGATTTTAAGGTAGTTTCCTGTCTGCGATCAGCAGGATCCTTGAGGGCTGCCGTGTCTGGAGACGGTAGCACCACCTTTTTGGACAAGCGCGTTAACGCCTTGTCCACCATGGGTGAGGATTCACACCGTAACCTGTCCTGCGCAGGGAAAGGATACGCCATAAGAATTCTTTTGGGAATCTGCAGTTTCTTGTCTGGAGTTTCCCAAGACTTTTCAAATAACGCGTTCAGCTCATGAGAAGGGGGAAAGGTTACCTCAGGTTTCTTTTCCTTAAACATGTGTACCCTCTTGTCAGGGACAGAGGGGTCATCTGTGATATGTAAAACATCCTTTATTGCAATAATCATATTATGAATACTTTTGGCCACCCTTGGGTGTAACCTCGCATCATCGTAGTCGACACTGGAGTCAGAATCCGTGTCAGTATCAGGATCTGCTACTTGGGACAGGGGACGTTTCTGAGACCCTGAAGGGCCCTGTGACACAGTCAAAGCCATGGATTGACTTCCTGTTCTATCCATGGACTCTGCTTTGTCCAATCTC